>NC_138059.1:35755015-36327515 GCF_964194185.1 Rhinolophus hipposideros
ATGAAAATAAATGTCACCCAGCAAGGAGGTTCTGAATTCACATCTTGAGGTCCTCTTTTGCTTGAAACACATAGCAATGACAGATAAAAAATATCCAGATTATGTACTCTGAAGACAATGCAAGTCATTTGGCACATGGTAATAAAAAGAGAGATTTAAAAAATCTATAAATATGGAAACTGAAAAGCACATAATAAACAAAACTGAAAATATCTTCAGTGAAATAGTTATGAATTTTGCTTAAGCCTTTAAAAAACTAACAGTAACTAATGCCTCCAAGTCCCAACCAAAAAAGATTTATGAAAGAGATCTCAGAAGACTTTTTAAAACTTCAGACACCTTGGACTGGAATCCTGGTTCTAAAACTCACTAGTTAGATCAGTTTGGGTAAATGGTGGAAACTCCCCAAGCTATAGTTTCTAGTCTATTAAATGAAAACATTCCTTGGTTTACATAAAGTTTTCCTTAAAATGTTTACTTTGAGATTTATTGCAGTGAAAGGTTACTGAGACATTGTAATTATCAATTAGAGTATGACTGTGTTTTATTCTAATACTAAGTTCAAAAATCACCATGGCTTAGTATCCATATATCTACATCCACGTATCTTAAAGGCTCACAACTCTCATGCAGTATAGATTCAGTTTTAGATGAAATTTATTCAAGAAATATTTATTGTGTATATATGTACCAGGAATGAGAAAACAGTGGTGGACAAGACAGAAAGGTCCATGGTCTCCTGGTGCAAGGACTCTAGAAGCAAAATGGCTTCATAATTTATTTACTCCATAAATCACAGAAAAAAAATAGCATTAGAAACTGGAATAGAATAAGCATTTGCCATGTTATGCAGTATACCATAGACACGTAATTGAAAAAAACTTTCATACCAAAATATTTCAAATTAATTACTTCCATTCAGGAACTACATAGTCTCACATGCTTTTATTATTTTAAAAAAGACACAAATAAAATAACTTAGAATTTCATTTAAGAAAGTATAAAGAGACAAATTTTAAAAACAAAAGGAAAAGGAGAATTCCAGTAAAGATGGCGGAGTAGGTAAATGTTGTGCTTACCTTGACTAAACTACAAAACAACCATCATTGAAAATCACCTGAAGTCTTGTTGAACGGAGGCCCTACAACTATGGACATACAGAAGAAGGCACCTCCAGACTGATAGGAGGGGCAGAGAGGCAGAATGGGCTGTTGCCACACATGTGACCATTAAAAATCAGGAGGGATATCTTGGCTTCAGAGGTTCCCCCCGCCAAAGGAACAAGGGGTCCCAGAACCCAGGCTCCCCAACCCAGGGTTCCAGTGCCAGGGAGAGAAGTCCCCATAATTTCTACTTGTGAAAACCAGCAGATTGTGGCTGAGTAAAACTGCGGGCGGCTGGAGTTCTAGGTGCTCCTCTTAAAGAGAACACACACGAAATTACCAATGGAATCATTGGCTCTGAGATCCAGTGCTGGGGCACAGCTGGAGAGGTGACAGGGACATATGGGGGTACGGGGGAGACTTATCGTGTTTCCCCAAAAATAAGACCCAGCCAGACCATCAGCTCTCATGGGTCTTTTGCAGCAAATATTAATATAAGACTGTGTATAATATGATATGATATAACATCACATCACATCACATCACATCACATCACATCACATCATATCATATCATATCATATCATATCATATATACCAGGTCTTATATTAATTTTTGCTCCAACAAACACATTAGAGCTGATGGTCTGGCTAAGTCTTGTTTTTGGGGAAACATGGTAGTTGTCTGGCTACAGCACAAGGTCTGGAGGGGCAGCTTTCTTAAGGATGGAGGAGCTGGCATTGTTTCTTTGTTGAGCCCTCACTTTTCCTGATGTGCACACAAAGGAAGCTACTATATCTGAGTCTACATCAAGCTGGCTGACACCATTTGTTTGACAAGCCCTGGTGATTCTAAGATCCCACCCCACTCAACCTTCAGGCACACCCAAGCCACTTCCAGTGGCTTTTTCATATGAACAACCTGCCTTGGCTTATGCTGCAGACTTTCTTAGGGTCTCTCAGAGGTTCACAGAACCAAGACAGGCAGCATCTGGCTTAAGCATGTCCCATACTTCTGGCTGAGCAGCCCTAAGCCGAGCCTAGTGGCAGCTGGCTTTGGTTCAAGCTTGGCCTCTTGAGGCACTTTCAAGCAGAGCACAGGTGGTGGCCATCTGTGGATTGCTTTGTGGCTCCTGCAGTGTAGCCCCAGGTGGGTCACAGGCTATGGCTGAACTTGACCTATAGTGAGTCTCCTCCCAGGTGGCCCTGGGGCTGGCATGCCCAGTGGCCAGCTTCAAAACAAGCTGGAATATCACTCAGCGGCCTCCAAGGACAACACACTTAAGGGACAGATTGGGCAGGTACTAGAGCCATAATGCTCAGTAGGGTCAGCCTCTGAGCCTCAACTCCTTCTCTGTAGTCATGGCCAGCCCTCACAACAAATGAGCCCGAAGGTCAATTCCTCCTCTTGACATGCAAACAGTAACCAAGACTCAAGTACAACAGGAAGGCACATACAACCCCCACAAGGGACATACCTGGAGTGCATGGCTCAGGTGACCAAGAAGAATTCGCCACTGAACCTCATAGCACCCCTACTACTACATAAGGCCACTCCACTAAGACTGGGAGACATAGCAGCCCTACCTAATACATAGAAATAAACACGAAGGGGGGGGGGAGAAGAACTAAAAGAAATAAACACAGGGAGGTGGCCAAAATGGGGAGACAAAGAAACATGTCCCAAATAAAAGAAAAGAACGAAGTTTCAAAAAAAGAACTAAACAAAATGGAGAGTTCCAAACACTGGTTACAAGGATGCTCAATGCTCTCAGGGAAAATTGCAACAAAGTGATAGGAAACACAAAAATGGAGATAGAAAACATTTTTTTAAAAAGTCAGAAATAAAGAACACAATAATGGAAATGAAGAACACATTACAGAGAATCAACAGTAGATTAGATGAAGCAGAGGATCAAATTAGCGATTTAGAAAATAAAGTAGCTGAAAACATTCAATCTGAATAGCAAAAAGAAAAAAAAAATAAGGAGAGTTTAAGGGACCTCTGGGACAATATCAAGAGTACCAATATTCACATCATTGGGGTACCAAAAGAAGAGAGAGCAAGGAATTGAAAACCTATTTGAAGAAATGACAAAAAACTTTCCTAACCTGATGAAAGAAATAGATATACAAGCCCAGGAAGTGTAGAGAGTCCTAAACAAGCTGAACCCAAAGAGGCACACATCAAGACACATCATAATTAAAATGCCAAAGCCTAAAGCAAAGAGAAAAATCTTAAAAGCAGCAAGAGAAAAGCAGTTAGTTAGTTACCTACAAGGGAGCTCCCACAAGACTCTCAGCTGATTTCTCAACAGAAACTTTGCAAGCCAGAAGGGATTGACAAGAAATATTCAGTGATGAAAAACCAGGACCTACAACTAAGATTAGTTCACCCAGAAAAGCTATCACTTAAAATTGAAGGAGAGATAAAGAGCTGCCCAGACAAGAAAAAGCAAAAAGATTTCATCATCAACAATTCAGTATTATAAGGAATCTTAGAGGGACAACTTTAAGACAAAAAAAAAAAAAAAAAAGAAAAGAAAAGAAAAAGAAAAATCAAAAATATAAATAATAACATGGCAATAACTATATCCCTATCAACAATTACTTTCAGTGCAAATGGATTAAATGCTCCAATCAAAAGATAGGGGAGTTAAATGGATAAGGAAACAAGACCCTAACATATGTTGCCTACAAGAGACTTACTTCAGATCAAAAGACACAAAGAACTGAAAATAAAGGGATGGAGAAAGATACTTCATGAAAATGGAAACAAACAAAAAAGCTGGGGTAACAATACTTATACCAGACAAAACAGACTTTAAAACAAAGACTATGAGTATAACAAGAAACAAAGAAGGACCTAGTAGGGGCGACCGCATAGCTCAGTTGGTTAAAGCACGAGCTGTGAACAAACAACAAGGTTGCTGGTTCGACTTCCACATGGGCCAGTGAGCTGCACCCTCCACAACTAGACTGAAGACAATGAACTGCTGCTGAGCTTCTGGAGGGTTGGCCAGATGGCTCAGTTGGTTAGAGCAGGAGATCTCAACAGCAGGATTGCCGGAGCTGATGGGCCCTGGAGAAACACACTGTTCCCCAATATTTTCCAATGAAATTAAAAAAAACCTAGTAATTCCATTTCTGGGTATTTATCTGAAGAAACCCAAAATGCTACTTCAAGGGGACATGCTCATCCATATGTTCATCACAGCATTATTTACAATTGCCAAGATATGAAGGCAACCTGGCTGTCCCTGAATGGATGAATGTATGAATGTATAAAGAAAGAAGAGGTGGTACATCCCAGGTCTGACAATTAAGTTTGCGAACTCATCCTATAAAAAATGCTACATAACACATTACTGAATATCACTACAGTCACCTTTGAAGTACTCCCCTTGGGAAGCTATGCACCGACACCAGCACCTAGTACACCCTTTAAAGCAATTTTGGCCATCAGAGATAAACCATTCTAAAATGGCCATCAGAGCTGTCATCGTATTACCCTTGATGTCACGAATGTCATTAAAATATCTTCCTTTCAATATTTCTTTTATCTTCGGGTAAAGAAAGAAGTCACTGGGGGCCAGATCACGTGAGCAGGAAGGGTGTCCCAATACAATTATTTGTATACTGGCTAAAAACTCCCCCACAGACAGTGCCTTGTGAGCTGGTGCATTGTCGTGATTCAAGAGCCATGAATTGTTAGTGAAAAGTTGAGGTTCTCTAACTTTTTCATGCAGCCTTTTCAGCACTTCCAAATAGTAAACTTGGTTAACTATTTGTCCAGTTGGTACAAATTCATAATGAATAATCCCTCTGATATCAAAAAGGTTAGCAATATCGTTGCAACAATTTCTCGAACTTAATTGTCACATGTATATACAATTGCATATTACTCAGCTATAAAACAAAGCAATGAAATTTTGCCATCTGCAACAACATGGATGGACGAAGAGGGCATTGTGCTGAGTATAGTAAGGCAGACAGTGAAAGACAAATATCATATGATTTCACTTATAAGTGGAATATAAAAAACAAGATAAACAAACAAACAAAACAGAAACAAATTCATAGATAGAACATTTTGATGGTTGTCCAATGGGAGGGGGATTGGTTTCTTGAAATCATTTGGTTCTCTGCTTTTACTGTCAGTCTTATTTTGCTTAGCATCATACTCTCAAGATACATCCATGTTGTCACAAATAGTCCTATTTCATCTTTTCTTAATGACAAATAGTATTCCACTGTGTATATATACCACAACTTATTTATCCATTCATCTAGCAAAGGATATTTTGTTTGTTTCCATGTCTTGGCCACTGTAAACAAAGCTGCAATGAACATTGGAGCATATGTGTCTTTATGTATAAACGTTTTCAGATTTTTTGGGGTAGATACCCAGGAGAGGGATTGCTGGGTCATAAGGTAATTCTATTTGTAATTTTTTGAGGAACCTCCACACTGCCTTCCACAATTGCTAGAACCAGTCTGCATTTCTACCAACAGTGAATGAGGGTTCCTTTTTCTCCACAGCCTCTCCAACACTTATACTAATTGTCTTGATGATAGACATTCTGACTGGGGTGACGTGATATCTCATTGTGGTTTATATTTGCTTTTCTCTGATGATTAGTGATGTTGAGCATTTTTTCATATGTCTATTTGCCACTTGTATGTCCTCTTTGGAGAAATGTCTCTTCATGTCCTCTGCCCATTTTTCAATTGGGTTGTTTGTTTTTTGTTGTTGAGTTGCATGAGTTCCTTGTATATTTTGGATATTAGTCCCTTATTGGCTAATTAGCCCATATCAGAGGCACTGTTTGCAAAAATCTTCTCCCATTCAGTTGGTTGCCTCTTTATCTTGTCAATGGTTTCTTTTGCTATGCAGAGCTTTTAAGTTTCATATAGTCCCATTCATTTATTTTAGCTTTTACTTCCCTTGCCTTTGGACTCAAATTCATAAAATGCTCTTTGAACCCAAGGTCCATAAGTTTAGTACCTATGTTTTCTTCAATGCAGTTTATTGTGTCAGGTCTTATGCTTAAGTCTCTGATCAATTTTGAATTACTTTTGGTAGTGACAGATGGCAGTCCAGTTTCATTCTTTTGCAAGTGGCTTGCCAGTTCTCACATCACCATTTGTTAAAGAGGCTGTTTTTCCTCCATTGTATGTTTTTAGCTTCTTTATCAAAAATTATTTGTCCATATTTATGTGGTTTTATTTCTGGGTTCTCAATTCTATTCCATTGGTCTATGTGTCTGTTTTTCTGTCAATATCATGCTGTTTTCATTATTGTAGCCCTGTAGTACAAGCTAAAGTCAGGGAGTGTGATACCTCCAGTATTGTTCTTTCTTCTTAAGATTGCTTTGGCTATTCGAGGTCATTTGTGATTCCAAAACAAATCTGATGATTTTTGGTTCTATTTCTTTAAAAAATGCCATTGGGATTTTGATGCGGATTGCATTAAATCTGTATATTGCTTTGGATAATATGGCCATTTTTTTTTAAATTTTATTTTTACATCCCTCACACCAAGAACCCCCCTCCCCCCATCTACCACCACCCCGACCTCACACCGAGCCATCACATTATACACATAAAATTATAGTTGGCATTCATTAATTTCCAGTCTCTGGTGTACAATGCCATGCATCCACAGCATCCCTGAGGTGGTCTCCCAAACAGGACACATGTCCATCGGACACCCAACAAAATCCCCAAACACTATTGAATACGTTCCTCAAAGTAATTCTCAAAAAACCCTGAGGCCATCCTGTGGTCACTAGCCGCCCCCCAATCCCTTCACCCTTCCCCCCATCCCCAACCCCGTCTCCCCCGCCCATCTAACAACTCTCGGTTTTTTGTGTCCCCAAAACTGTTTCTGATTAGTTCATACACATATTCTTTTCTTTAGATTCCGCATATAAGTGAGATCATATGGTACTTGTCTTTCTCTTTCTGACTTATTTCACTTAACATAATGTTCTCTAGATCCATCCATGTTGTTGCAAATGATAAGATTTCTTTTTTCTTTATGGCTGCGTAATACTCCATTGTATAAATGTACCACAGCTTCTTAATCCAGTCATCGACCGATGGGCATTTCGGTTGTTTCCATATCTTGGCTATTGTGTAAAGTGCTGCAATAAACATAGGAGTGCATACAGATTTCTGAATTGGAGTTTTGGATTTCTCCGGGTAGATGCCTAGGAGTGGAATTACTGGATCATAGGGTAGTTCTATCTTCAGATTCCTGAGATACCTCCATACTGTTTTCCATAGTGGCTGCACTAATCTGCAATCCCACGAACAGTGCACTAGCGTTCCCTTTTCTCCACATCCCCGCCAGCATTTGTTGTTTGTTGATTTATTGATGATAGCCATTTTGACTGGGGTGAGGTGCTATCTCATTGTGGTTTTTATTTGCATTTCTCTGATGGTTAGTGAGGTTGAGCATTTCTTCATATGTCTTCTTGCCTTCTGTATGTCCTTTTTAGAAAAATGTCTCCTCAAGTCCTCTGCCCATTTTGTAATTGGGTTGTTTGTTTTTTTTGGAGTTGAGTTGACTAAGTTTTTTATAGATTTGTGATATTAATCCCTTATCAGATATATCATTGGCAAATATCTTTTCCCATTCAGTAGGATCCCTTTTTGTTTTATTGATGGTTTCCTTTGCTGTGAAAAAACTTTTTACTTTGATATAATCCGACATGTTTATTTTTTCTCATTCTTCCCTCGCGCGAGGGGATATATCAGTGAAAATCTTACTCCAGGTAATGTCCATGAAGTTTCTTCCTATATTTTCTTCAAGATATTTTATGGTTTCAGATCTTACATTTAAGTCTTTAAGCCATTTTGAATTTATTTTTGTATATGGTGTGAGGAGGTGGTCCAGCTTCATTTTTTTGCATGTGTCTCTCCAGGTTTCCCAACAGCACTTATTGAACAGACTGTCTTTACCCCATCGTACATTCTTGCTTCCATTGTCGTAGATTAATTAGATGGGCATATAGGCATGGATTTACTTCTGGACTCTCTATTCTGTTCCATTGATCTATGTGTCTATTTTTATGCCAGTACCATGCTGTTTTGATTACTGTAGCCTTGTAGTATAGTTTGAAATCAGGTATCGTTATACCTCCCACTTTGTTCTTATTTCTCAAGATTGCTGAGGCTATCCGGGGTCTTTTATGGTCCCATATAAATTTCAGGATTATATGTTCTATTTCTGTTGAAAACGTCGTTGGTAGTTTGATAGAAATTGCATTGAATATGTATATTGCCTTAGGCAGTATGGACATTTTAACTATATTAATTCTTCCTATCCATGAACATGGAATGTGTTTCCATCTATTTATGTCTTCTTTCATTTCTTTCTTCAGTGTCATATAATTTTCTGAGTACAAATCTTTTACATCTTTGGTTAGATTTATTCCCAGATATTTTATAATCTTTGGAGCAATTGTAAATGGAATTGTTTTTTTAATTTCTCCTTCTGCTATTTTATCATTGGTATATACAAATGCAACTGATTTCCGAATATTAATTTTATATCCTGCTACTTTACTAAATTCATCTATCGGTTTTAATAGTTTCTTGGTGGAGTCTTTACGGTTCTCTCTATATAGTATCATATCATCTGCATATAGTGATAATTTTACTTCCACCTTACCAATTTGGATGCCTTTTATTTCTTTCTCTTGTCTGATTGCTGTGGCTAGAACTTCCAGCACTATGTTGAATAGAAGTGGAGAAAGTGGGCAACCTTGTCTTGTTCCTGATCTTAGGGGGAATGGTTTTAGCTTTTCCCCATTGAGTATGATGTTAGATGTGGGTTTGTCATATATGGCCTTTATTATGTTAAGATATGATCCCTCTATTCCCACTTTCTTAAGGGTTTTTATCATAAAAGGTTGCTGTATTTTATCAAATGCTTTTTCTGCATCTATTGATATGATCATGTGATTTTTATTTTTCATTTTGTAAATGTGGTGTATCACATTAATTGATTTGCGGATGTTGAACCACCCCTGCATACCAGGGATGAATCCCATTTGATCATGGTGTATGATCTTTTTAATGTATTGCTGAATTCTGTTTGCTAATATTTTGTTGAGAATTTTTGCATCTATGTTCATTAGAGATATCGGCCTGTAGTTTTCTTTTTTTGTGGTTTCTTTGTCTGCTTTTGGGATCAGGGTGATAGTGGCTTCGTAAAAAGTGTTTGGGAGTCTTCCTTCCTTCTGGATTTTTTGGAAGAGCTTCAGGAGAATAGGTGATAATTCTTTTTTGAATGTTTTGAAAAATTCACCTGTAAAGCCATCTGGTCCAGGACTTTTGTTTGTTGTGCGATTGTTGATTACTGATTCAATTTCCCTGGTGGTAATCAGTCTATTCAGGTTTTCTGTTTCTTCTTCAGTTAGCCTTGGAAGGTTGTGCGCCTCTAGGAAATTGTCCATTTCTTCCAGATTGTCAAATTTGTTGGCATATAGTTGCTCATAGTAATTTCTTAAAATTTTTTGTATTTCTCTGGTGTCTGTTGTCACTTCTCCTCTTTCATTTCTGATTTTATTAATTTGGGTCCTCTCTCTCCTTTTTTTAATGAGTCTGGCTGAAGGTGTGTCAATTTTGTTTATCTTCTCTAAAAAGCAGCTCTTGGATTCATTGATCTTTTGTATTTTTTTCTGGTTTCTATTTCATTTATTTCTGCTCTGATCCTTATTATCTCCTTCGTTGTGCTCCCTTTGGGATTATTTGCTGTTCTTTTTCCATATCCCTTAAGTGTTAAAATAAATTGTCAATTAGTGATGTTTCTTGTTTCTTTAGGTAGGCCTGCAGTGCTATGAACTTCCCTCTTAGGACTGCTTTCGCAGCATCCCATAGATTTAGGGTCGTCGTGTTCTCATTCTCATTTGTCTCGAGATATCTTTTGATTTCTTCTTTGATCTGCTGCTTGACCCATTCATTATTTAGTAACATGTTATTCAGCTTCCATGAATTGGTGTGTCTTCCTGGTTTTTTTTCCCTGTAGTTCATTTCTAATTTCATAGCACTGTGGTCAGAGAAGACAATTGGTATGATTTCAATTTTCTTAAATTTATCAAGGCTTGTTTTGTGTCCTAACATATGACCTATCTTGGAAAATGTTCCATGTGCACTTGAGAAGAACGTGTATTCTGCAGCATTGGGGTGAAATGCTCTGAAAATATCAATTAAATCCAACTGCTCCAAAGTGTCATTTAAGGCTGTTGTTTCCATACTGATTTTCTGTCTGGAGGACCTGTCCCTTGTTGTCAGAGGTGTGTTGAAGTCCCCTACTATGATAGTGTTGCTGTTGATCTCTGTCTTTATGTCCATCAGTACCTGTTTTATATATTTAGGTGAGCCTATGTTACGTGCATAGATGTTTACTAGGGTTATGTCCTCTTGTTGTTGTGATCCCCTTATTATTATATAGTGCCCATCTTTGTCTTTTAATACGTTCTTCATTTTAAAGTCTATTTTGTCAGATAAAAGTATTGCATCTCCAGCTTTTTTCTCGATTCCATTTGCATGAAATATCTTACTCCAACCTTTCACTTTCAGCCTGTGTGTGTCTTTTGATCTGAGATGAGTCTCTAGTATACAGCATATACAAGGGTCTTGCTTCCTTATCCACTCAGCCACCCTATGTCTCTTGATTGGAGCATTTCATCCGTTTACATTTAAAGTGATTATTGATAGGTACATAGTTTTTGCCGTTTTTAGATTCGTAGTAAATTGTTTTCATCGTTCTTCTATTTACAGAAGTCCTTTTAGTATTTCTTGCAATGTAATAAATTAGTACTTATTTAGTATTTCTTGGTTGTAATAAATTCTTTCAGTTTGTTCTTTTCTGGGAAGCTCTTTATCTCTCCATCAACTTTAAATGGTAGCATTGCTGGATAAAGCAATCTAGGTTGTAGGCCTTTGTGTTCCATCTCTTTGAGTATCTCCTGCCACTCCCTCCTGGCCTTCAATGTTTCTGTAGAAAAGTCATTTGATAGCCTTATGGGAGTTCCCTTGTACGTAACCTTCTGCCTTTCTCTTGCTGCTTTTAAGATTCTCTCTTTGTCTTTAAGCTTTGCCATTTTAACTATAATGTGTCTTGGTGTGGGCCTGTTTGGGTTTATCCTGGTTGGAACTCTCTGCACTTCCTGGGCTTATATGTTGGTTTCCTTCATCAGGTTAGGGAAGTTTTCAGACATTATTACCTCAAATATGTTCTCAATCCCTTGCTTCCTCTCTTCGCCTTCTGGTATTCCTATGATGCGCATGTTGTTGCGCTTGATGTTATCCCAGAGGTCTCTTAACCCATCTTCATTGTTTTTTATTCTTTTTTCTTTCTGTTGTTCAGTTTGAGTGATCTCTGCTAACTTGTCTTCTAAGTCGCTGATTCGATCCTCTGCTTCATCTAACCTGTTGGTTATTCCTTCAAGTGAGTTCTTAATTTCGGTAATTGTGTTCTTTAGTTCTAGCTGGTTGTTCGTTAAGATTTCTACATCCGTTTTTAGTTCTAACTGGTTGTTCTTTATGATTTCTATATCCTTCTTTATGTCTTCTCTAAGCTCTTTAAACATTCTTATCACCAGTGTTCTGAACTCTGTCTCTGACAGGTTGGTTACCTCTGCTTCATTTGGTTCCAGTTGTGGAGGTTTCTTCTGTTCTTTTATTTGGGACATGTTTCTTTGTCTCTCCATTCTGACTGACTCTCTGTGTTTGCTTTGATGTATTAGGAAGATCCCCTAGAGCTCTTTGTTCTTGCTGGGTTATCTTATGTAGTATGTGTCCTTTATATTTGACTTGGACTACTTCGTTCTTCTCCTCTGTATGTGCTCCACAGGTGGTTTATGTATTTAGTATATTGTCCTGTTCAAGAAGAATTTTAGTTGCTTTTTGCTTGTGAGTAGGTGGGTTTAACTCCTAGGCCGTCTAGTTGTGAAACTTGGCTCTGCCCACCGCAGGGTGTTTTGCTGGGTGAGGGTTGGCCACTTAAATGAGGTTTGGCCTCTATGGGCTCTTGTACCTTCAGAGGGTTCCCTCTGGGTGTGTGACTTGTTGGTCAAACCTGGTAGTACTCTGGTTTAGTCCAAGGGTTGGCTTCTGTATATGTTGAATCTTGTGCCTCTTAAGCTGGGCCCTGTTAGGGCAGTTTCAGCACAAATCACGTTACCAAGTACAATAACAACAACAACAACAAAGAAAACAAATCAAGTACATTCACATGTAAAATACAACCGACAATCCCCACTCAACATAGGCAAAGATGTCAAAGAAAAAAAGGCAGAACAAAGCAAATCACAACTAGCAAAAAAAAAAAAAAAAATAAACCACCAAGCAAAGCAAAACAGAAAGCAGCACCAGTCTTGGCTTAAGCCCACCAAGTAATCTCCAGGTTGTCCTCCGCTGTGCCAAAGAGTCCGCTGTCTATTGCTCAGGCAGCACTGGTCACCTGGTGCCCAGAGTGAATTTGGGAGTGTAGATTTAAATGCGAGAGGCTGAGGGGTCTGGATGACAGTTTTCAGAGAGACTGTGCAGTTTCTGTCTTTTCCTGCACAAATGCACGTTGAGAGTAGCTCCACCAGCCCTGTGCCCAGTACTCCTGAATCTTAGGGCCCTCCTTCCGTGGGTGTGTGGGAGGGGGCAGGCGGGAGATCTCTAAGCTGCTGAAAGCTGGGAGCTGCATCTGCCTCTTACTGCTGAACTCAGGGAGTGCTTCCGCGGTTGCCCTTGCCCCGCCCCAGGCCAGCCAGAGAGGGTTTGGGCTGGGGATGGAGGGGTCTTCTCTCTCCGAGGCCAGCCACGTCACACTCCTCCCGCAGGCCCGTAAAGGTGGTTGCTGGGTGTGTGGGAGTCTCCTCTCTCCTCGTCCAGCAAAAGTCCGCTCCTCCCAGCCTCTTCCGAAGGTCAGAGCTGGCTGCCAATCTTCCCAGCGCCTGAATACAGACGCCCTTCTGTAATCTGACACTACTCCTCAGTTCAGGGGTCAGTTTAAGTCTCTGGAAGGGCAGGGGGAGGATTCAAAAAGCCCGGTGAGAGGCCTAGTTGTGGTGTCTGAGTTCTTTGTCTGCCCTAGGGCCCACGAGCTGCCCGCCCCGTCGGGAGCGATCAGCTGTGAGACGCAGGGAAAGAGCCCACCTCCTGGACCCTGCGCTCTGCGCTGCACCCTGGGCTCCCGTGGGACTCTAGAGCCTTGGGTGCTGCCTGCCGCTGCTGCTGAGGGCACACTACAGGGCCTCGGCTCTTCCGTGGGGGGTGGGGAGAGCGCGGCGCGTTTCGTCTTGCCCTCCTCGCTCCTCCCCTGCTTGCCCAACTAGCGCACCCCAAAACAAACCTTCCACGAGTCTCCGCTCTATCCTGAGATTCGCGCAGAGGTCGCTGTCCGGCCTGGGCTCTTCCACGAGTCTGCGCTCCGTCCTGGGTGCCGCGGCGGAGGTTGCCAGCAGGTTGTGGGGTGGGGAGCGTGCTTCCACTTCTCTGTCCTGCCTCCTCTCCTGCTCACAATCAGCGCTCACCTTCAGGTAATTCCTCCACGAGTCTCCCTGCTGTTCTGCGTGTTCTATATCTCCCTGTGTCTTTAGAGCTGCTGTTTACCGCCGCTGCCGCAGCCGCCGCCGGCCTGATTCCACCACGAGATCGCGCGTTTCCACTCCGCTCCTTTCCTTCTTCCTCTGCTCACCCAATTTGTACACCTTCAAGTAATCCTTCCACGAGTCTCTTAGGAGTCTCTTAGCTGTTCTGCGTGATGAGCAAAGAGTTGTTTGATGGGTTATATGTCCCGTTTGTATAAGATCCGGAGGAGAACTCAGAAAATGTGCCCCGCTGCCACCATTCCTATGATGTCACTTAATATGGCCATTTTAACTATGTTGATTCTTCCAATCCCTTAGCAAGGACCGTCTTTCCATTTCTTTGTGTCTTCTTCAATTTCTTTGAAAAATGTCTTATAGTTTTCAGCATATAGGTACTTCTCATCTTTGGTTAAGTTTATTCCTAGGTATTTTATTATTTTTCCTGCAATTGCAAAAGGAAGTGTTTTTTGTATTTCTTTTTCTGAGATTTCATTGTTAGTATATAGGAATGCAATGGATTTCGGTACATTGATTTTGTAGCCAGCAACTTTACTGTATTCGTTGATTGTTTCTAACAGCTTTTTCGTGGAATCTTTAGGGTTTTCTGTATATAGCATCATTCATCTGCAAAGAGTGATGATTTAACTTCTTCGTTCCCAATTTGGATGCCTTTTATTTCTTTCTAGTCTGATTGCTCTGGCAAAGATTTCCAAAACTATGTTGAAAAGCAGAAGTGATACGTGACAGGCTTGCTGTGTTCCTGAACGTAGAACAAAGGGCTTCAGTTTTTCACCATTAATTATGAGATTAGCTGAGGGCTTATCATATATGACTTTTATTATGTTAAGGTATTTTCCTTCTATAGTTATTCTATTAAGTGTATTAGTCATAAATGGATGTTCTATCTTGTCAAATGCTTTTTGTGCATCAATTGATTTAAGCATTTTTTTTGTCCTTTATTTTGTTTATTTGATGTATCACATTGATGGATTTGCAGATGTTGAACCATCCTGTGCTCCTGGGATGAACCCCTCTTGGTCGTGATTAATAATCTTTTAATGCATTGTTGTATACTATTTGCTAGAATTTTGTTTAGGATTTTTGCATCTGTATTCATCAGAAATATTGGTGTGCAGTTTTATTTTTTTGTGTTGTCCTTACCAGGTTTTGGTATGAGAGTAATGTTTGCCTCATA
Organism: Rhinolophus hipposideros; assembly: GCF_964194185.1. Taxonomy (NCBI): domain Eukaryota; kingdom Metazoa; phylum Chordata; class Mammalia; order Chiroptera; family Rhinolophidae; genus Rhinolophus; species Rhinolophus hipposideros. The sequence continues at coordinate 35,769,912 of NC_138059.1, forward strand.
AAATGAGATAGGGAGTACTGTCTCTTTCTCAATTTCTTGGAAGAGTTTGAGCAGGATTGGTATTAGATCCTGTTTGAAGGCTTGGTAGAATTCACTAGTGAAGCCATCTGGTCCTGGACTTTTGCTTTTGGGAAGGTATTGGATGACTGATTCAATTTCGTTACTGGTGATCGGTCTGTTTAGATATGGATCAACCTTGGAAGGCTATGATTCTAAGAACTTGTCCATTTCTTCCAGGTTATTGAATTTGGTGACATATAGTCCTTCATATTATTCTTGCACGATCCTTTGTATTTCTGTGGTGTCCGTGATAACTTCCTCTTTTCTATTCTGATTTTGTTAATTATTGTCTTCTCCTTTTTTATCTGAGTCTAGCCAAGGGTTTGTCGATTTTGTTAATCTTTTCAAAGAACCAGATCTTTGTCACATTAATTTTTTCTATTGTCTTTTTGTTCTCGATTTCATTTAGTTCTGCTCTGATTTTTGTTATTTCCTTTCTTCTGCTGACCTTGGGTTTCATTTGTTCTTCTTTTTCTAGTTCTTTAAGGTGTAACATGAGGTTATTTGTTTGGGATTTTTCTTGTTTCTTGAGATAGGCTTGTAGTGATATAAATTTCCCCCTTAAAACTGCTTTTGCTGCATCCCAAAAATTTTGGTAGGATGTATTTTCATTGTCATTTGTTTCTATGTATCTTTTGATCTGTCCTCTAATTTCTTCTTTGTCCCAGTCGTTCTTTAAAAGTATGTTGTTTAATCTCCATGTATTTGTGTTTTTTCCTGCTTTCTTTTCACAGTTAACATCCAATTTCAAAACCTTGTGATCAGAGAATATGCTTGGTATGAATTCAATTATCTTAAATTTGCTGAGGGTGATTTTATGTCCCAATATATGGTCTATCCTTGAGAATGTTCCATGTACACTAGAAAAGAATGTATAGTCTGATGTTTTAGGATGAAGTACTCTACATATGTCAATTATGTCCATTTCATCTAATGTGTCATTTAGGGCTGGTATTTTGTTATTTATTTTCTGTTTGGATGATCTATCCATAGCTGTCAATGATGCATTTAAGTCCCCTAGTATAATTGTGTTTTGGTCAATTTCTCCCTTTAGTTCTGTTAGTAGTTGCTTGGTATATTTTGGTGCTCCCTGATTGGGGGCATAAATATTGATAACTGTTATGTCTTCTTATTGTATAGTCCCCTTTACCATTATGAAATGTCCATCTTTGTGTGTTATTATCTTTTTCACCATGAAGTCTGTTTCATCTGATATCATTATGGCACTACCTGATTTCTCTGGGTACTATTTGCTTGGGTGTCAATTTCCACCCTTTCACTTTGAGTCTAAGTTTGTAATTGTAGCTGAGATATGTCTCTTGGAGACAGCATATGGTAGGATTTAGATTTTGATCCAATCTGCTACTCTGTGACTTTTTATTGGTGACTTCAGTCCATTTACATTTAGGGTGATTATTGATAAGTGAGAATTTCCTGTCATTTTATCTTTAGTTTTCTGGTAAGGCTGTGTCTCCATTGTTTCTTTGCCTTTTTGTTGTTGTCTATTATTTCTGTGTGGTGGTATTCTATGTTTTCCTCTGTTTCTTCTTTTCTTACAGTATATATTTCAGTTTTGTTTTTTTTTTGAGTAGTTACCCTTAAGTTTATGCAAAAGAACGTGTAATATTTAGAGTATTCCATTTTCTTCAGCACGCTTACTTTCTCTATTCCCATATTTTGGTTCAGGGCTTTACCCTCCGCCTTATTATGTTGCCACAAATTGTCCCTTTTTATGGTGGTCGAATAGCCTCCTTTAGTATTTCTTGTAGTGCTGTTCGTGTATGAGAAAATTCCCTCAGCTTCTGTATGTCTGTAAAGGTCTTTATTCCTCCTTCATATCTAAAGGATATCTTGGCTGGATATGTTAATCTTGGTTCATAATTTCTCTCTTTCAATAGTTTGAATATTTGGTTCCACTCCCAACTGGCTTGTAGAGTTTCTGCTGAAAAATCTTATGATAATCTAATGGGCTTTCCTTTGTAGGTTACCGTCTTTTTTTCCCTGGCTGCCTTGAGGATTCTTTCTTTGTTGTCGATTTTAGACAGCTTTAATACAATGTGCCTTGGAGAAGGCCTGTTAAGATTGAGGTAATTAGGTGTTCTATTTGCTTCTTGGGTTCAAGGATCCAGTTCTGTCCACAAGTTTGGGAAATTCTCATTAACAATTTGTTTGAATATATTTTCTGTACCCTTCTCTGTTTCTTCTTTTTCTGGTATGCCCATTATTCTTATATTGCTCTTTCTGATAGAGTCAGAAAGTTCTTGTAGAGTTCTTTCATTTCTTTTAAGTCTCAAGTCTCTTTCTTCTTCCATCTGTGTAATTTCCAGGTTTCTATCTCCGATGTCACTGATTCTTTCCTCCATCTGGTCAACTCTACTACCTAAGCTGGCTATTTCATTCTGAATTTCTTCTATTGAGTTCTGAATCTCCAGAAATTCTCTCTGTTTTTTTTTTTTTTTAATTTCAATATGTTTCGTAAAATGCTCATGTTGTTCTTTGATTGTTTTTTTGAGTTCGTTAAATTGCCTTTCTGTGTTTTCTTGCATCTTGTTGAGTTTTTTCAGAACCGCGATCTTGAATTCTCTGTCATTTAAGTCACATATTTCCATATCTTTAAGTTCCTTTCCTGGAGTCTTTTTACTTTTTTTCTGAGCTGTCTTGTTTCCTTGGTTTTTTATGTCAATTACTGATTTATTATTTCTCTTCCCAGACATCTACAGGAGCGGCTCTGCAACAGGTTGATAGAAAGAGGTGTTTCTTTTGTTTTCCAGTACTTGTTGGTAGAATGTTTTATTTTCTTTCCGACTCCAGCCTTTTTTTGCCTGTCTCACACAGTAGTGCTATTTTTTCTCTGCACTATTCCAGCTTCTCATACAATGGGGGGATTCCCTGGGAGATGGGCTTCTCCTCTGTTAACAGTTCACCTGAGTCATAGGGTGCCACGTCCCTATGGGGATGTGGAGAGCTTTTGAAGTTCCAAAGCTCTTTCTCCACCAGATTCAGAGCCGGTGTGTTTCAGCAGTTCTGTTTACTCCTGCAGGGATCCGCCCAGATAGGTGGGGCCAATGGCGGGGTAGTTGTGAGAGTTGGCCCAGAGCAATGGCGGTGACCACCACCATAGCTCGTCCTGCTTCCACAGCTCCCTCCCCTTTGCCGGAACTAGTTGAGCTTTGAATCTGTTACTGCGGTCCCCAGTTTTCAGAACAGCCAATATTCTGTTCTTTTGATCTGACACTGCTATTGTTCTGCTTCTAGAACCAAACAGGTGGGTGGCGAGGAGAACTCTGGCGGGGTAGGGAGGGGGCGGCTAGTCTCAGTGCCTAAGGCTACTATTCCCTATCTGCAGTGAAAGGTTAAATCACTGTTTTCAGCCTTCTTCCCTCAGTCTTTTCTCTGAGGTCTCTGCCGTGAGCATTGGTTCAACCGTGTTATATGCTGCCCCCTCAGCCCTGTGCGCCATAAGAGGAGCCCTAGCAGTCCGAGTTCTTCCCTTTCAGGTGCGGTAGTTCCGGGATGCAGCCAGCCAGGAGCACTGTGCTAGGTCTGCGTCCTGAGCCCACGCGGCTCTGTCTCCTCACTTCTCTCTTCCCTCCTCCACCGCTCGGCGATTCTCCCACCTTTAGGTGAATTCAGTAGTGGGCCTCTTCGTCTTGCCTATGTGCTGTGCAGGGAGTCCTTTGTGGAGTTGTTGTTTTTCGATAGCTGTAAATTCTAGGGAAGCTCTACAGAGGCTCACCTCATGTCGCCATTTTGATCAGCAAGGGCATACTTATTAATTTTTCTCTCTCAATGTGTAGGCAGTATCTTTGGTGTAATGGAATACATGAAAAAATACCACAGAGGAGGTTTTCCCAACACCAAAGTTTCAAGTGAAAGTGACGGGATGTGTGTGCACTTTGGTGGGCTACCACAGTGGTCCTAAGGAGTATGTGCTCTAATCCGGTACTACTCAAAGTGCAAGCTGGGTGCCAGATGCTGATGTGTGAACAATGTAGTACCAGTCAGCAGACAGGTATTTTGAGTAGTGCTGCTTAGATCTGGTAATATTCTAAACACTGATAAGAATCTGGGGAGGTTTTGTGATAAAACTAATGGAGGTCAAAGAATCTCTGAAGGATGGTTAGGACAAGAGTGGTCTTTTAAGCCTTTAGGGATCCGACAATATGCTTCCATTAACCTTGATGGCTGTCACGCAGGGTGTCCGGCAGGGCTGCCTGCGGGGTCTCTGTTCCCACTCCCCGCCCAAGAACGCAGGACACGGTAAGGCCAAAAAGGAACACCCACGGAGCCATAGATAGGGGAGTCAAACCAATATATTCTCGCTGGCGGCTGGGCTGGAGACACAGGAAGCAGGATCTACATAATCAGCTTAACAGCAGTCCGCGCTTGCCAGCCACCATCTTCTTGCTAGCCCCCATTCCTTTCCTGCTAGCGTAGCCACAGCCGTTATATTAGTGGCCAATGGCCTACGGGTTACAGCTGACGGCCAACTAGCCACAGCTGCTGGCATCTGATCACAGTTGATGGCCATTTACTACCCGAGCCAGCACCTTTCTATGTGAGGCCGAGAGCCTGGAAACTGTTTTTTGGGGTTTTGTCCCCACACTCCACCCCTACAGGGTCTCGCCTCACCATCTACGCGACAAGCGTCTTCTGCGAGGGGCCCTGTGCAAGGAACCTGGAGGTGAATACACTATCCTGAACACAGCCAGGCTCTCTGGGCACAGCCAGGGTTTCTCAGGGCACCACCAGTACTTCTGGGCACAGCCAGACATCCTGGGCTTCTTAGGGTACCACCTGTTTTCCCTGGGCACAGCCAGGTTTTCTCAGGGCACCACCACAGTACTTCTGGGCACAGCCAGACTTCCTGGGCTTCTTAGGGTACCACCTGTCTCCCCGGGCACAGCCAGAGTTTCTCAGGGCACTGCCACTCTCTCTGGACACAGCCAGACTTCCTGGGCACAGCCAGGGCTCTCAGGGCACTGCCACTCTCTCTGGACACAGCCAGACTTCCTGGACACAGCCAGGGCCTCTCAGGACACTGCCACTCTCTGGACACAGCCAGACTTCCTGGACACAGCCAGGGCCTCAGGGCACTGCCACTCTCTCTCTGGGCCTCTCGGGGTACTGTGCTGGAACAACAGCGGCTCACATCAAGGTGCTTACATATTATCAATGGCGGCCAGTCAAGACACAAAAGCAAACATCTGCCAGTCTCCCTACATGGTGGTATGTTCCCAACAGTCAAGCATCCATTAAATCAGGCATAGAAGGCAATTCCCCATAGTCCATAGTTATTCGCCAGGGCTGTCCTGGGGGTGAGGGATGACCTTGACCTCACCCTCATGTCCCATGGAGGACTCAGCAAGCGTTTCCTCCTGGGACAAGTCCCGCATCCGGGCTGCCTCAGCAAGCAGTTCCCAGCCCACAGGGCAGCAACAACCTTCGCTTTCTCCGCTTTCTCCGGCCTCTGCTGGTTGGGGAACCGTCCACGTCTTCCCACCCCTCCACGGGGATCGAGCTCTCCGGCAGCTGCTCCTCCTGGTCTTCCTGAGACTGAGCTTTCATACGCACAAACTGCTCCACTGCCCTTCGGAAAGCTTTGGCTGGCACCGTATCCTGCCGACTACGCCATGTGTCACGCAGGGTGTCCGGCGGGGTGGCCTGCGGGGTCTCTGTTCCCACTCCCCGCCCAAGAACGCAGGACACGGTAAGGCCAAAAAGGAACACCCACGGAGCCATAGATAGGGGAGTCAAACCAATATATTCTCGCTGGCGGCTGGGCTGGAGACACAGGAAGCAGGATCTACATAATCAGCTTAACAGCAGTCCGCGCTTGCCAGCCACCATCTTCTTGCTAGCCCCCATTCCTTTCCTGCTAGCGTAGCCACAGCCGTTATATTAGTGGCCAATGGCCTACGGGTTACAGCTGACGGCCAACTAGCCACAGCTGCTGGCATCTGATCACAGTTGATGGCCATTTACTACCCGAGCCAGCACCTTTCTATGTGAGGCCGAGAGCCTGGAAACTGTTTTTTGGGGTTTTGTCCCCACAATGGCACTGCCCTCTATCCTAGCAGACCTTCTCCCTATGCCATTTATGACTCAGGACTGGCTTAGTTGATTGATGGTAACCCAAGCAACAGATGTTGTATGGCTCCATGTGTGACAACTTGGTCAGGAACACTGGCTTTGCAATGTTCTTCTGAAACAGTTTGGGCTCTCATTTGGGATTTGCTTCATCAGAGAGAGCTAGCTGATCCCAAAGTTATGCATATGGCCTGAATGCACCTCTACTTCTGTTTCCTGCAAGAAAAATAAAATCATTAAAAAAGATTACAAATGGCAAAAACAATTCCCCTGATGAAATAGATAGAAAGTCATTTACATATTAGTCTTTGAATGTCATATATTTAAGCTCACATGAGCCCATGGAAGGATATTACAAAGATATTGAAGCCAGGGAAAGAAAGAAAGAAAGAAGGAAGGAGGGAGGGAGGGAGGGAGGGAGGGAGGGAGGGAGGGAGGGAGGGAGGGAGGGAGGGAGGAAAGAAAGAAAGAAAGAAAGAAAGAAAGAAAGAAAGAAAGAAAGAAAGAAAGAAAGAAAGAAAGAAAGAAAGAAAGAAAGAAAGAAAGAAAGAAAGAAAGAAAGAAAGAAAGAAAGAAAGAAAGAAAGAAAGAAAGAAAGCCTGAAAAATAATTGCTCCTTTTAATGGGATGTGAAGATTAATCCCAATTGGACATCAGCTAAATTCTCAAACTGTTGAGGTAGAAAATGTTGCAGGTATTCAATCAAAGTTCTGGTTGAGTTAGAGTGATGTTCCAAGTTAGTTCAGCCTAACATAAATGTTTCAACCAAAGTTGGATAGCTTTTAACACTTCTTAACTACAGAGGGCTTTAATTAGAGGAAAGCAAAGCAAGGCAGCTGGTGTGAATCTGTTTGGCCATGAAATTATCAATACAAAGGCCCAATACTAACCATTTCTTTCTAAGCTTTTAGTACCATTCCAGAGTCTGAATTTGGGATAGTCAACCAGAGTTTACCAGTTGCTAATGCTGAGATTTCTGTTCCAGACAAAGAAAAGGCATCCTGACCTTGTGGTGACATCTTCAGGAACCTTAACCAAAGAGGGTAAGCATTAGTCTCAACTTTTTAGCAGTAGAATTTTAAAGTTAACAACTACCCCCTCCCCAAAGGCAACTGAGAACTTGAAAAATTCAAATCATCCTTCCAGAACCTCTGGCTCTGTGAGGTTCTTTCAGAAGACCTGTGACTCTTCCAGATATGTTATTGTATGTGGCAAATAAATCCAATCTGATCTATGGTGATTCTGGAGTGCTGAATTGGGAAGGATTCTAAGGTTACTTTAGAGCATGGCAACAAACAGTGCCATATGCCTGCCTCAGACCTAAAAGAGATTGCTACATCTGCTCTTTCTGTCTGACTTCAAGTCCACAGTTGGTTTCCCATCACTGGGAAGGCATTTCCCTTGGCCTGAGATCTCATCCCCCACCCACCAGCCCAGGGCCTTCCTAATTCCTTGGCCATCAGATGGAATGGAACGGATTTGGGTTCAAACTGTCCAAGATTCAAACCCTAGCTCTGCTACTTACTAGCTGTGTGATTCTGGTGAGAGAATTAATTGAAAAAACTAAGTAAAATATCCAGGACAGGACCTGGACTTATCAGGTGCTCTATAATGATATTCTTTTTGTGACTCAACTTGAGCCTGTTTTTGGAAGCCATTTCTTGCTCCCTTAGCTCCCAGGGCCTCCCACACATTTTGGTCTTTTCCCACTTTACTGTAACTGCCATTTTCCTTATCTTTCTTACCTACTAGACCAAGCCATTGTAGTGTTTATATTAGTTGTTCAAGAAATGTTGCTTGCTGATTGTTAATTGCTCCTAAACCACTGGCGTTTACCCATCTGCCTTACAAGTTAAGATATTCCGGCTTGAATGATGAAAAGGATCAGTTCATAAGGCTCCTTTATCAGTGTCAAAGATGTGGTAAACCCTAGCAGCATCTGCTCTTCCCAAACAGAAGCCAGCCAGCAGCACAGAATGTGAAGAAAACCTTCGTCACTTCCAAACCATCGAATTACACAAGAGCTCTTCCTCGCACATCCATATGGCCAGTGAAGCCAAGTGCATTCAGTGATGAGCGCTGTGGTGACCCACTGAGCCAGGCTACTCACTGAGTCCTTGAGCTGATGGGACTTTGGATGCTGCTGGAATCAGAATCCTAGAGGGGGCAGAGGGTGAGACCTCCATCCAGCTGCTCTTCAGCAGTGCGAATCAACCTCTCTGAAACCTTTAGCCCTCCTAAATTCAACCTTAGAGGGTTCTGCTTGGTGTTTGAAAAGCCAAAAAGTGTTCTTAGACTTGAGTGCAGGGAATTCAGTGGGAAATCTGTTAATATATTTTCTGTAGGTTCAACACTGTGTCCACTGCACCATCCCTCCCTGTTCTACTTTAATGGAGAGAGGATCTTTAGTATAAAATACAAATTATTCTATGTGAGGTGACTGGTTTTAGCATGAAAGATACTGGCTTATATGGTGATGACCTACCTGAAAAATTTAAAAACAAAGGCAAACAGGACCTCACTCAAGGAACTGTAGGGAGCCCTGATAGATGACATTCACTAGCTCCAGTCCAGAGGCAGTGACAGAATGAATCTTGGACTTTGGGGAGATCAAAGTAGAGATGGTGGGAGGGTAGGTGACCAAGGAGAAGGGGCTTTCATATAATAATGAACCAGAACTTGCTAAAAGTGGTCCAAAGGGAAGGCAAATCAATGTTTATGCCAGTCTTTGAGACACACGTGTTTCTGACAAGCCATGAGAAAGGTTATGTTCTTCTTGTGCATAAACTAAGAGGATCTATCATCCAAGTCTTCAAGCGACACTGTGGTAGCATTACATGGGCAACATCTAATTTAAAAATGAAACCAAACAAAAAGCAAAGCTCTTGATATCTTTTTTGCCTGAAAAATTTCCCCTTTCTCTTACTCTTGCAATAGCAATAACTTTTACTACAAGTCAGGTGCTACTCAGTGCTTCACAGGTTTTCAACTCATTTAATTCTGTAAGTATTATCATTTTACCATTTTACAGCTGAGGAAACTGAGACAAGAAGGGATGAAATGACTTAACCAAGGTCACATGAACTCATGGCAGCATATCTGGGAACATGAATATAGGTGTCTGAGACTACTGCTGTGCCTCTCACCACTACACTGCTCTGCCTCTCTCAGCCATCAAGACCATCTCCAAGAAGCCTCCCTTCGTCCTGACCAACCTCACTGCCCTGCTGCTGCCCTCTCTATAAGCTCACACCTGTGCATGATGTACTCTGAGGCAGCTCTCCTGTCAGTTGATGTATCTGTGATTCATTTCCATATTAGACTATGAGATATTTAGGAGCATGAACCTCATCTCATAATTATTTTTGAATTCCTGGTGTCCAGTTTGGTAACAGACACAAAGCCAGTTCTGGTAAATGTTTGATAGATGAATTGAATAAGTGAGTAAACTTAGGGATATGGGGAAAAACTGGGGCCAAATGGGGCCTGATTGGACCTAGTAATAATAGTCATTAATATTTATTGGCCACTTGCTATGTTCTAAGCAGTGTGCTGAGCACTTTTCATGCATTATACAATCCTCTGAGGTCAGTTCTGCTACCTCATTTTACATTTGAGGAGAGTAAGGTTCAGACAGATTGAGTTACTGGAGTTCACACAGCTAGTAATCTGCAGAGCTAGGGTCCCAGCTAAAATCTGTCTGATGCCAAAGGCATCGATGGTAACCTTGGTAAACCTAACAATGTTTTGGTGCTGTTCAAATCCCTGCTCTGCTTGTCTAACCTTGCACACTTGTGATAAGAACAACAGAGGCTTTTTCAGCTGTGTTTTCCCACCATCTTTGCTGTGGATCTCCCTGAAACAATGCTGCATATGGTCTTCTTGAAAAATCTCCATTTTTGTTTTTGCTGTTACATAATCATCACATTGAACCCTTGCTGTAGCATATAGCTCTAGGTATTTTTAATATTTTAGTGCATTCAATCCTGTCAACAACTGAACAAGGAGGGTATTAGGTTGGTGCAAAAGTAATTGCAGTTTTTGCAACTATTTTTAACCTTTTAAACCGCAATTAATTTTGCACGAACCTAATACTTTTAGTAAACTTGTTTTACAAATGAGGAAATTGAGGCCCAGAGAGGCAAATTACAACTTACCCAAGCTTCTACCATTAGCAAGAAACAGGTTGGTTTTTAGTTCCAGACAGTCTGGTTCCAGGACCTACCTTCTCAACCAGCAGTGCTAGGTATTCCACATCCCTTCCTGTGGCTGCCAGCCAATTCTCCAATTAGCATGGGGTCTTCAAAGGCCAAGGCTATGGGCTTGATCGCTGATAGCATTAGTCTGTACTTTAATCCTGGCCAGAAGTCCTGCAAACATCTCACAAACCTAGGCCCTTGGTTACCAAGGAGACCAGGTGGGGATGGATCAGTTTGCCAGCACTACAGGGAAAAACTGCTGCTGATAAAAGGTCAGAACTAGCTTCTCCATATCATTAAAATACCCATTCAAAACTGTTAGTCAGTGAATGTGGCTTACTTGTTTCTCCAAGTACTAAACCTCTCTCCGCTGGCTTTACATGCATAGAATGTTGGCTTTCACATTCATGACTTGTTGAAAGTGTCATATTTCACACTGGCCATTTCATCATAAAGGTAAATAGTGCATGTTTAGATATTTGATGTGCTTAGACAGAGAGCATTTTCCAGTGAAAGCTTCGGAGGTTTGCGAGCAAAGCTTAGAGTCACAGGACATTAGCGCTGCCAGGGACTTTAGGGATCAAAGTCCAGCACCATCCTTTTGTAGTTGAAGGAAGACAAACTGGTGGCCTGCATCCAAGCAGCTAGTGAACAGCAGAACCAGTACTAGACTCCCACCTACCATTCACAGGCCAACTAAAACTATGACATCTGCCAAAAATTCTTTGGGAATTTATTATGGCTTCATTGGCACAGCTCAGGAATTGAAAATGGCTATTTCATCAATGAAGAAGGGAAAAGGATGTGCTATTAAGCCATTAGCATCTCTATAGTCAAACTGAAGTGAAAAATTGATTGACTTTCTGGCCAATATGATAAATCAAGGTAGTCAATAGGAAGTTACTTCCTCAAATAGCTGGGGCCTATATTTGAATTCACTACTCTGTGTGTATTAAGGCTATGTAACTACTCTGTGTATTTCACTGTTCTATAGATAGAATCATATTTAAAATTTTTTTTATCCTTGACTATTATGAAAATTGTCTCACCATTTAATAGATCTTTATACGGTTTGCCTTTCACAAATCTTTTTTTTTTTTTTTAATTTTATTGGGGTGACAATTGTTAGTAAATTTACATAGATTTCAGGTGTACAATTCTGTATTACATCGTCTATAAATCCCATTGTGTGTTCACCACCCAGAGTCAGTTCTCCTTCCATCACCATATATTTGATCCCCTTTACCCTCATCACCCACCCCCCACCCCCTTACCCTCTGGTAACCACTAAATTATTGTCTGACCTTTCACAAATCTTTGAACACAAAACAGTTCTGTCACTTTAAAAGTAAATCTGTAGTATGGGGTTTCCATTTGGGATAATGAAGAAGTTCTGGAACTAGAAAATAATGGTGGTTGCACATCATAAATGTGCTTAATGCCACTGAATTGTACACTTTAAAATGACAAAAATGATAAATTATATGTGATATGTATTTTTCCATAATAAAAAATAAATGTATAAAGAAACCTTGTTATTGGGAATAAGGAAAACATTAGTTCAGTTGCAAATAATATGTTTCATTGATTTATTCAATAACTATATATGGAGTACCTGCTATGAGTCAGATGTATATTTGAAAAATATTTGAAAGTGCTTGCTCACTATAAGGGGTTATGAAAATGTAAGATATGTGTTTGTGTGTAAGTGTGTATGTGTTTGTGGAGTGAGTGCTGGATATTGTCTATTCACTCTTCACTCTCTCCATCTTGCTTTGAGTTTGGGCAGTCTCCCCTGAAGGGACTACAGCCACAGACTCTCTTAACATTTGGCTTCCTGTTAGATTTTGGCAATGGCAGTTTCCAGAAGAAGAGAGGGAGAAAGGTGCATGAAGTTGGGATAACTATTCCCTCAACTCCTATCCTGCCAGGTCATTGTAAGTTGGTTGCATCTATCTACCAAAGGCCAAAGCCCCTAATGGGAAGCTTTTTCTTGCAGCTATCCTCTCAGAGTTTTAGGAAGGGTCTCTCCTCTTTCCCTTTCTGGCTGACGGTAGTAACAGCTTCTAGCTGTTGCTACACCCAGAGTACTATCACAATTCTTCATTTCCTTTAGCCCTACCTACACAGCTGTAAATGATCCTTTTATTAAACAATCCTTGAATGCCAATGAGATCCCAGTGGGAAACCTGAGGAATACAGGATATGTATGCGTATTTGTGTTTGTGTGTATGACTTTGTGCAGCAAATAGTAGACATTTTCTCTGTCCCAATTCATGTTATCTAAGGCAATTAGAAGTGCAAAAATTAAACTTTGTCTTGTCTGAGAAATCCAGAACTATTCATGTCATTCAGGGTCTCAGCTCCCGCTCTCCACACAAGAACCGCAGAATATGGTGAGGCCAAAAAGAAACAACAACGAAGCCATAGATAGGGGAGTCATACCAGCATATTCTTGATGGCGGCTAGTCGAGACACAAAAGCAAACATCGCCAGTACCCCAACAAGGGGTCTTCCTGCACCCCAGTCTCCCTGGCGGCCAGGTGAGACACAGGCAGTAGGATCTACACGATTGCAATGTAATCCTCCTGCTAATGGCACTTGCCTGCCACAATCTGTTTTCTAACCACATTTGCTAGCCGCAATCCCCCGTCTGCTTCTCTGCCAGCCAACCAACCCTCTAGCGAAGCCTCAGCAGTTATATTAGTGGCTAATGGCTAACCGGTAACAGCTGATGGCCAACTAGTCACAGCTGATGGCCATCTGATTACAGCCAATGGCCATCTAATAACTGAGCCAGCACCTTTCCACATGAGGCCCAGAGCCTGGAAACTGCTCTCCTGGCTCTGTTACTACAATTCAGAATAGAGAAAAACTCAATGTTAAAGGCTCTTTCCACTTAAGGTTGCTTCTGGGGTTTTTTTGTTTGTGTTTTTTATTGTGTCTCATGATTTAGAGGATGACCATTCTCCAAATGATTAAGATTGTCTTAAAACTCCCAGTATTTTAGAAAAAAATGGACTTCCAATTAACAGAGTTTTGAAATATCCAATATCTTTTATTATAAAACAGGGAGGCACCATCTCAACTAGGGAGTACTGATTGCTTAAAACCATATGCTTTTGAATAAACCTATATTAGTTTAATGAAGTTTTCCTATAATCAGTATGTGGGGACAGAGTCCCAGAGAGCAGTTTCCAGGCTCTTGGCCTCACGTGGGAAGGTGCTGGCTCGCGTAGTAGATGGCCGTCAGCTGTAACCACATAGCCAATTAGCCACTGATATAACTGCTGTGGCTGCGTTTGTTGTTCAGTCGGTCGGTTTGCAGGCAGAGAAGTGGACAGCAGGTTGCAGGTTGTGTGGATCCAGCCTCCAGTGAGACTAGAGTGCCGCCAGTGAGACGATAATGATATGACTCCCCTATCTATGGCTCCATGGGTGTTCCTTTTCGGCCTAGCCATATCCTGCATTTTTATGTGGGGAGTGGGAGCAGAGACCCTGCATGTCACCTCGCATGACAAATGGCGCAGTGAGCAGGGTCCCCCACACAGTATAACTTACTACAATTGTATTCAAACCCCAAATTATGGGTATTATACACATGAAATACAGCACTGATTTAAGGCAATTAGTTTAATCACTTTCCTGATGTGAAATGAAAGAGGGACACTGCAGAGCAGGGCTGCCCATTAGCACATGATGTGAAGAGGCAAGCCCTCCTTTTTGGCCCTTGCAGTACAGATCCTTACTCTCTTTTGCTGTCCTGTCCTCCTACAGAACATGGCATTTTCCAAAGCAACACCCCATAGAGTTGTACCTTGTTGTTAATCAACATCCTCAAGCTGTGTAGTCCAGGATTTTCTCATCACTCACCTGAACAATTGCCACCACATTTCCTCATAAGCTCATGAATGGTGTTCATTGCATGAGGGTGCATGGGCTGAAGCTGGCCTTAATCCGGCCTGCACTCTGCTCACCAAATCTGTTTGGGTGGCTTCTATAAAGAAGTGCCTTTTCTAATTTACTTAAAAGTAGCAGCAACAGGAAAAAGCCATAACAATGTTGATGCCCAAGAAGAACTGGATTGCCATTTATGAACTCCTTTTTAAGGAGGGAATGATGGTGGCCAAGAAGGATGTTCTTGGCCTATGCCTAAACACCCTGAGCTGGCAGACAAGAATGTGCCCACCATGTTTCCCCCAAAATAAGACCTAACCAGAGAATAAGCAGTAGCATAATTTTTCAGAATGCTCATAATATAAAAATAAGCCCTAATGCGTCTTTTGGAGCAAAAATTAATATAAGACCCAGTCTTATTTTCAGGGAAATATCGTAGGGCTTATTTTATATTACAAGCATCCTGAATAATCATGCTAGGGCTTATTTCCCAGTTAGGTCTCATTTTCAGGGAAACACGGTAACTTTGTATTATGAAAGCCATGCAGTCTCTCAAATCACAAGGCTATGTGAAGGAGCAGTTTGCCTGGAAACATTTCTACTGGTACCTTACCAACGAGGGTATCCAGTATCTCCGTGATTATCTCCACCTGCCCCACCCCCATCCCCAGATAGTGCCAGCAACTTTGCACTGCAGTGGGCCTGAGACTGCTGGTCAAGGCCCAAAGATCTGGAGGGCGAGTGACTGCAAAACTGACTCGAAGGGAAGCTTACAGACCCATCTACAGACAGAGTACTGTGCTTCCTGGTGCTGACAAGAAAGCCAAAGCCGCACCTCGGTCAGCAACCGAATTTCAGTTTAGAAGGGAATTTGGTTGTGGACATGGTCAACTACCTCAGTAAAGTGGGATCGATTATTTGGTGTTGAATTAGCTTGTGGCAAGAAAATAATCTTGTGTGCCCCTGTTTTTGCATAATGTAGCTTGAACAGGAATGTTTTAAAGGTCAGAAAATAAACAGATCAAGACTGGATTGGTTGGGGGGGTAGTCGGGGACATGGTCAACCACCTCAGTAAAGTTGGAGCAATTATTAGGTGTTGAATAAACTTGTGGAGAGAAAATAATCTCAGCAAACTGGGAGAGATTGTGTGGTGTTGAATAAACTTGGAGAGAGGAAAATAAAAAAGCAGCAACAGCAGCCTTGCTGCTAGTGTCTTCTAACTGGTCTTTCTTCCCCTAGTCTTGCCCTTCTTTTATTTATCCTACCACTAGAATACACTTCTAAAATGTGGGTTTGAAAACACTGATGAATGAAATTGAAGAAGACACAAATAAATGGACATTCATTCTGTATAATATTGTTAAAATGTCCATACTACCCAAAGTGATCTATAGATTCAGTGCAATCCCTGTCAAAATTCCAGTGGCATATTTCACAGAAATAGAGAAAAACAATCCTAAAATTTATAGGGAATCACAAAGAACCCCAAATAAGCAAAGCAATTTTGAGAAAGAGGAACAAAGATGGAGGCATAACACTTGCTGATTTCAAATTATATTAGAAATCTATAGTAATCAAAATGGTGCGGTTACTGGCATAAAAATAGACATAGAAACCAATGTAATAGAATGAGTAATCCAGAAATAAACCCTGTATATGTCCTCAAATGAACTTCAGTAAGCGTGCTGAAAACACACAATAGGGAAAGGATAGTCTCTTCAATAAATGGTCCTGGGAAAATTGGATATCTATATGCAGAAGAATGAAATTGGACCTTTCTCATTCCATATACAAAAGTCAACTCAAAATGGATTAAAAACTTAAATGTAAGACCTGAAACCATCAAACTCCTAGAGGGAAACATAGGGAAAGTCTTCTTGACACTGGTCTTGGCAATGATTTTTCAGATATGACCCCCCAAAAAAAGAGAACGAAAGCAAAAATAGACAAATGGGATTGCATCAAACTAAAACACTTCTGCATAACAAAGGAAACAATCAACTGAGTGAAGAGAAAACCAGTGGAATAAGAGAAAATATTTGCAAACCATACATCTGATAAAAGGTTAATATTGAAAATACATAAGGAATTCAACTCAATTTCACAAAACCTAATAACCCAATTTAAAAATAGACAAAAGACCTGAATAGACATTTCTCCAAAGAAGACATACAAATGGCCAAGAGAAACATGAAAAGATGCCCAGCATCACTAATCATCAGGGAAATGCAAATCTAAAGTACAATAAGATACCACCTCATTCCTGTTAGAATGATAAGTGTTAGTGAGGACGTAGAGAAATGGAAATTTTCTTATGCACTCTTGGTGGGAATGCAAATTGGTGCACCCACTTTGGAGAACAATATGGAAGCTCTTCAAAAAATTAAAAATAGAAATACTATATGATCCAGCAATCTCATTTCTGGGTATTTATCCAAAGGAAATGAAATCAGTATCTTCAAGAGATATCTGCGTTCCCATGTTCATTGCAGCATTATTCACAAGAGCCAGGATATGGAAATAATCCATGTGAACCTTGATGGGTGAATGGATAAAGAAAATATATCTATAATTTGTGCCAGCATGGATGAGCCTGGGGGATGTTATGCTAAGTGAAGTTAGACAGGCACAGAAAAACAATTCTATTATATCTACTCATAGAGGTAGAGAGTAGAAAGGAGGTTACTGGGGGTGGGATGGAGAATTGGGAGATGTTGAACAGAAAGAATAAAGAAGAAAAGTGTGTTTGACCATGCTGCTTCTGCTTAAAATATTTAATGGCTCCCCATTCTAGAGAGTGGTATGTCTCAAACTTCTATGTGCACATGAATCACTGGGGATGAGAAAGGGGAGTTGGGTGGATCTTGTTAAATGCAGATTCTAATTCAGTCTGGGATGGAGCCTGGACTCTGCCTGTGTAACAAGCTCCCAGGTGAGGCCAATGCTTCTTGTCTGCTGACCACTTTGAGTAGAAGGGTCCTAGAGAAGTGCTGTCCAATAGAACGTTCTATGATGACAGAAATGTTCTCTATCTGGACTGGTCAATATGGTAGCCACTAGACTTATATGACTATTGAGACTGGTCAATGAAATGTGGTGATTGAAATGTGGCCCATGTGACTGAAAAACTGAATTTAAAATTTTGTTTTATTTTCATTAATTTAGATTTAAATAGCCACATGCCGCTAGTGGTTACTGTATTGGACAGCACATCTATAGAAGATAATATCCATACTGTGCCCTATGACATATGGATCTCTCTGATGACCTGTCCTTTGCCTGTCTCCTGCTCATTTCCTGTCCTTCCTTGTCCCTTATTTTATGGTATAACATCACTGAGCAATCATAATTTTACAAACAGATCAAGTGTTTTTCATGCCTCCACTTTGTACATGCTGTTCCCTTTGCTTGGAATGTCCTTTTTCATGTTTTGTGTCCAATGATGTCACACTTTCTTCTGTGGTTCAGTCCCTGTACCACATCCTCTGTGAACCTTTCCCTGAACCTGTCCTTTTAACAGCAACCATTTACCATCTACAGGTTTTGAAGGCACTCCACACACATTATTTCATTCAATGTGTGCAGTATGCCTGGTATAGGGAAACTGAAGCTTGACATGGCTTACCCAGGGTCACAGAGCTGAAAGCAGAAAATCATAAATTCAAAGAATGTCTGCATGATTCTGATGTCTATTCTTTTCCTACCACACCATGGTGCCTTCTGCAGGCACAGTGCTATGATATGCATAGTAGTAATTACACAAGGGTGAAATTGTCTACAGTCTCTCTTCTCTACAGGATCATAAACTGCTAGAGGTCATGGACTAGGCATCATTTATTTCTGTCTCCATGAGGCCTGGCACATCATGAGTGCATGACTGTGTATGTTTCAGCTCTCCAACTCCATTGTAAAGTCCCTAACTGCAGCGGCTACAGTGTGCTCAACAGGCCTTTAGCAAGAGTCTGAATAAGTGAATGAATAACTAAATGAGTATGCTGATTATGGGCAACATTGGCAAGGATTTTGTTAGGAATCCGAGGGCAATTGTTCTTGCTAAACAGCTTTTGGATTTCAAAATAAAACAATAATTTTCATAATTTATAAAATGCTGTTTTTCTACACTGTGTCACTTTCTGTCTCTTGAGTTGTTTTTATCTAAACTATACATTTGAATTTAGTTAACTTACTTTACTTAGCAAATATTTAACAAATTTATCACAAACAAAGTTCTATGCTAGGCCCTAAGGGGTACAGAAGAATATACATTGAATCAGACATGTTCTTATTCTCAAACTAGCTAAGACTACTGCAAGAGAGAAATGGGTACCCGAGTAGGAAGGAGAAAACAAGAGAGTCTAGAGGGGTATGAGAAGGGATGAATATGGAAAAAAACTAGGATGGTAAAGTTTTGATGTATACTTCCCTTCATATCTGCCTAATTATCATGGCCAGTGTTCTCCTGAATTAACGTCCTGTAAGATACACTTTACTGAGAATATGAAAAAAATGAGAATGTGTATACACCACCAGCAGGAAGCAAGAGTGTAAATTAGCACAATCTTTATAAAGGGATTTGGAGTCCTGTCCAAATTCTTTAAAAACATGCATGCCCTTCATTCTAGCAGTTCTACTTGTAGGAATTTATCCTAAGACAATCATCATGGCTATGCTCTGAGTTTTATTAGCAAAGACTTCATGGTAACATTGTTTATAATGATTTAAAAAATGCAAAACGACAAATATCTAACCCATAGGGAATTAAATACTCCCAATCCATATAACTGTGTCACTAAATGCTATTTAGTCATTAAAAGTGATATGAAATGATATGGAACAATATCATTATATGTTTTTATGTAAAAAAAGAAGGTTACAACATAGAATGTGCCAAATGATTTCCAAATTTTTTGGTGGGAGGGATTTGAGGGTGCTTATATATGCACAGATGAAACAAAGACTTTCAGAAAAGACCCAGAAAATCTCTTAATGTGCTCTCTGGGTGACGGATGGGCTTACATTATTTGTGTCTATGCCTTTCATCTGTTTGTGCCACTTTTTATAACAGAAAAATACATTTAAAAAGAAAATGAAGACACAAATCTGTTTAGTGGTGTCAATTTAGCCTGGTCTCTGATTACAAACTATCTTCTTGAAGATCCAGGTTACCTCATAGGAAATCCATGGGTGGTCAATTGCTTAGAAATGTCTCCAACTTGGGAAAGTCACACTCTCTCTTATCTTCATTCAGTGTCCTCTTTCCTTGATTTCCAATATCCATTATTTTCCTGTCTCTGGTTTCAAACTCAGCCTAAATTGGAGTCATCTCTCCTTTGTCCAACCTTTACTTGATCAATGTTCCTCAGGGTTGGGCCATCTGTGGCAGGAGTAAGCCCACTGGTGCCCAAAGGACTGTGAACTAGGCACATTTCTTGCTGCCCCGTTTCCTTCTGTTTGCTGTGCTCTTTTGATGTAAGAGATACAAAAAAGTGATACCTCATTGCTGAATATCGCTGCAGTTACCTTTGAAGTACTCCCCTTGGGAAGCTATGCACTGATACCAGTGCCTAGTCCACCCTTCAAAGCAATTTTGGAACTCTATTTCTGGAAATGGCCAACAAAGCTGTCGTCGTATTACACTTGATGTCCTGAATGCCATCAAAATGTCTTCCTTTCAATATTTCCTGTATCTTCATGTAAAGAAAGAATTCATTGCAGGCTAGATCAGTGGAGTATGGCGAGTGTTCCAATACAGTTATTTATTCACTGGCTAAAAAATCCCTCACAGACAGTGCCGTGTGAACTGGTGCATTGTTGTGATGCAAGAGCCATGAATTGGTGGCGAAAAGTTGAGGTCGTCTAACTTTTTCATGCAACCTTTTCAACACTTCCAAATAGTAAACTTGGTTAACTGTTTGTCCAGTTGGTACACATTCATAATGAATAATCCCTCTGATATCAAAACAGGTTAGCAACATCATTGCAATAAGCTTGTTAACTTAATTGTCAGACCTCATATAACTTCTAATCCATGTTGGTCTCTTGCTTTTTGTTTTGGGGATGCTCTTGTTGTCTTTCCTCTTTTCTGCTCTCATCTTGAGCTTCATGAATGAGGACTACGTGTCACTTGCTGGGGACCTAGTGATCGTTCCACTCACCAGTAGACCCTGTAACAAAAAAGAAAAAAGCTAGGTACTAAACTTATGGACCTTGGGTTCAAAGAGCATTTTATGAATTTGACTCCAAAGGCAATGGAAGTAAAAACTAAAATAAACGAATGGGATTATATGAAACTGAAAAGCTTCTGCACAGCAAAATCAACTATTGACAAAATAATGAGGCAACCAACTGAATGGGAGAAGATTTTTGCAAACAGTGCATCTGATAAGGGGCTAATATCCAAAATATACAAGGAACTCATGAAACTCAACAACAAAAAAACAAACAACCCAATTGAAAAATGGACAGAGGACCTGAAGAGACATTTCTCCAAAGAGGATATACAAATGGCAAATAGACATATGAAAAAATGTTCAACATCTCTAATCATCAGAGAAATGCAAATGAAAACCACAATGAAATATCACCTCACCTCAGTCAGATTGGCTTTCATCAACAAGACAAATAGTAACAAGTGTTGGAGAGGCTGTGGAGAAAAAGGAACTCTCATACACTGTTGGTGGGAATGCAGACTGGTGCAGCCATTATGGAAGGCAGTGTGGAGATTCCTCAAGAAATTATGAATAGAATTACCATATGACCCAGC
Source organism: Rhinolophus hipposideros (assembly GCF_964194185.1). Taxonomy (NCBI): domain Eukaryota; kingdom Metazoa; phylum Chordata; class Mammalia; order Chiroptera; family Rhinolophidae; genus Rhinolophus; species Rhinolophus hipposideros. The sequence goes on from NC_138059.1 coordinate 35,790,922, forward strand.
AATCGCTCTCTTGGGTATCTACCCAAAAAATCTGAAAGCATTTCTCTATAGAGACACGTGTACTCCAATGTTCATTGCAGCTTTGTTTACGGTGGCCAAGACATGGAAACAACCAAAATGTCCTTCGATAGATGAATGGATAAAGAAGTTGTGGTATATATACACAATGGAATACTATTCGGCATTAAGGAAAGATGATATAGGAGCATTTGTGACAATATGGATGGATCTTGAGAGTATAATGCTAAGTGAAATAAGTCAGACAGAAAAAGCAGAGAACCCTATGATTTCACTGATATGTGGTATATAAACTAAAAAAAACAAAGGAACAAGACAAACAAATGAGAAAGAAAAACTCATAGACACAGACAATAATTTAGTGGTTACTAGAGGGTGAGGGGGTCGGGGGTGAGTGATGAGGGTAAAGGGGATCAAATATATGGTGATGGAAGGAGAACTGACTCTGGGTGGTGAACACATAATGGGATTTACAGATGATGTAATACAGAATTGTACACCTGAAATCTATGTAAATTTACTAACAATTGTCACCCCAATAAATTTAATAATAAAAAAATAAAAAAGTAAAATAAAAAAAAGGAAAAAAGAAAAAAGCAAAGAAGTACTTAGAGCCTATTCTAGCATCTAGACATTATTTGATCTGTAAAACAAACATGTAGAAAGAGAAATAAGCTAAAGTAGCTCCCTGATTTGTTCAAATAAGCTCAAGATATGTTTTAGAAGCATTACATTAGCTCCTTCCTAGAAAATTTATGTTATCATTCTGAAGTATTCTTCAGCTTTGCATAATGTGGGAGAAAGATTGTTAAACACAAAATTAGAAAGTGATTCAGACCAAATTTTTTTCTGCATGAGAGTGTGGCTTAAGCCACCTGCATGTGTTTTTCACAGTACTTTTATAACAGGTCCTGGCTCTGTGATATCTCGCAGCATTGCAGATTTTGTGACAAGGGATTCAGGAGTCAGCCCAACACATGGGTGTGAGGAGAGACCTGTGTACATAGGAAGTACCAAAGGAATGTCAGAGTGGAGCCAGGCCCCAGGAGGCCGTGTCCATGAACCAAGGGGAATAAATCAGCAACTAATCAGCTGACTGTTAGGGGAAGCAAATGCCAAGAGCAAGGAGATGCACACCTGCCTGAAGAAGGGACTACCTGTGACTGGTATGGCCGGGCCACACCTAAGGCCACACCTCCCTCTTTCTTGGTGAGTGTATGCTGCTCATTCATTGGTCATCCAACAATTACTGACTTCCTGTCTCTCCAGCCTCATCTCCCTCCATATCTTGTGTTCTACGTTCCATCCAGGTCCTCAACTACACTACAATCCCATCTGCCTCAGAGCCTTTGCATATGTTCACACTGTCAGGAATTCTCCTTCCTGTTTGCCTAGGTAATTGTAGGGAAAGTAGAGTCAGCCTGGCTCCCTGCCTAGCCATCTGGTGACCCTGACCCGGTGACCCGCCAGGCACATGTGATAAAATGTTGTGCAAGTGCCGCCCATCCTGAAGATGTTGTTTATATATGCTTACGTAAGCACCTTGGCTATGCGCCACTTTTGTCTCTGTATGCTATAAAAGGGGTCCGACCATTTTACGAGGCCGGCTATGTGGGGCTAGGTGAGCTATGGCACTGCCAGGCACAGTACTAAGGGTGAGGAACAAATAATGAACAGAAACACCATGCTGATGCTTATGGAATTTATCTTCTAGCTTGGAAGACAGATGTGAACCAAAGAAACACACAGGCAAGTATTATTAAACACCTACTAAGTGATAAGCTCTGTTCTAGATGCTGAGGGCAATGTGAACCCCTACCTTTGTGGGGTTTGTATTTCTAATTATACCATGAGCAGCTTACAGTGGAGAAATTCATCATGCCATTGGGCTTAGAAGACATGATTTGACCTGGTCTGAGTGGGTGATCAGGGAAGGTTTTCCTGAAGAAGTGACTATTTTAAGCTCTACGGCCTGTGCTTAGGACACAGTAAATTGTGTGTGTGTGTGTGTGTGTGTGTGTGTGTGTAGATCTACATCTCAATCTAGATATAGATATAAAGCCAGATGTAGAGATGTTAGCATATATATATATATATATACACACACACACATATATATATATATATATAGAGAGAGAGAGAGAGGTGTGGGGGGGGTGAGGATTCTGAGACCTGAGTGTGAGAGAGTTACTGTCATGTCGATTTCTGAGTGGGTGGTGTCCCAGGGATAAGGTGTCTGTGACTCTGGTAGCTGGAAGAAAATGCGTGGAGCCAGAGGCAGAGCAGACATGTTTTATTTACAGGCTTTCTGGACATAGTCAGGGTTTCTCACTGTTGTACACAGCTGGACATTTTCAGGTTACAACCCGTAGCCAACAGCAGCCTCATGTCTCAGCAGCCCACAGCAGCAGCTGTCGGGCACGGCCCTCACAACTCCATTTCTCAGCATCCCTCACACACTTTGGGCACAGCCCACATAGTGCCAGGCAGGGTACTAAGGGGACAGGCAGGCAGACTCCTGCTATTCAACGCGATAAGTGCTATGAAGAGCTTGAGCAGGGAGCTAAGGAAACTGTGGCTTTGGAGGAGCATAGTGCCAAGTCTTACAAGCAAGGGGGAGAGAAGACAACTGCAGATTGGGGTGGGTCAGAGAAGGCTCTCACGGGGGAGGCATCTAAGCAGAAGAATAGGAAGGTGTTAGGCCGGTGATGACAGGAAGGAATATGGGTATAGTCACTCCTGTTGAAAGGAGCAGAGGCAAGATCTAAAAGGGAGTTGAGGACAGAGAAGCAGAGACCCAAGAGGATAGAGACACATGGACTGGAGGGGCAGGCCACCAAGCTCAGTGTGGAGGGGTAAGGGTTAACCTTGACTAAATTTACTTCTTTTGAGGAGGACTAAATATTGCATAATGCTTGCAAAAAATGCATTGCATGGAATAGACATCATCTATGGAAGTGTTTGGTTACATTGGAAAGGTTCAATTTGTAAGCAGGGGTAAGCCTGCATTTTCTGACTTCATAAAGCCCTCTTGAAATGTCCTCAAGATCTTTGTTTCTGCAGAGCACAGCCTCAGTTGATCAGGTATCTAATTATATTGGGGAGGATTCTGCTTTAGGGCCTGAGTGGCTGGTAAATTGTCTCTCTGTGAGCTGAAACTACTGGTGAAGAGAATATATAAACAATTTTTAAAATTATAGTTGACATGTAATATCATTTTAGTTTCATATGTACAACAGAGTGATTAGACATTTATATGTCTTACAACATGATCACCCTGATAAATCTAGTACCTATCTGACACTGTACTTAGTGATTACGATGTTACTGAGTATATTCCCCATGCTGTACACTACATCCCCATGACTTATTATATAACCTTCACCTCTTTACCCTATTCCCGCTCCCCCCACTACCCACAACCATTGTGTGCTCTGTACTTATGACTTTCTTTCTGTTTTGTTTTTTTTTGTTCATTTGTTTTCTTTAGATTGCTTTTATAATAGAATCAGTACTTGCAGACTTTTTCTCCTCCTAGAAGCTACCTCTGCTCTTCAAAAGCCCTGGTCATGTGCCTCCACAGCTGATTAGAGATGACATACTTTTGATTTTCTATCACCTTTCCCACACCGTAAGCCTCTCAGTGACCCCTTCAGAGTTTGTCATATGCCTCCTTGGGCTCTCTGCGCAGTCCAGGGAAATCCACAGTATTTGTGTTCTTGTGTACCTAGAACTGGCTTAGTTGTGCTCTGAGAAAGAGAGTGAAAAGTAAAAGCCATAGTCCTTAGCATCAAAGAACTTACATTTAGTTGAGGGCATAAAATACATGTACCTGAAGCAATTAGTATACAGTATTAAGGTTCTTTTATTTACAAGTAACAGAAACCAACTCTTTCTTCTTAAACAAAAGGGGGAAATTACTGGATGGAGTCAGGGAATCACACAAAACAGGAGAGTCTGACAGTCAGGATGTAGTGTGTAAAGAATTCAGGGTGACTCCAGGATCTTAGTAGCAGGAATGTGGACCTTTCCTTTAGAGATCTGTCATACAAGGGTTTGCAACAGGGGCAAATGGGGGAAGGAGTAGCTTCTCTGATCTCGATTATAGACAACTTGACAAGTATAAAGAAGAAAATGAAAACCAAGCAATATCTCACCTCCCAGAGACGACCACTGTTTTGCTTCTAATACATATTCTTCCAGTCTGTTTTTTTTTTCTGTGAGTGCATGAGTATGTGTATTTTTCACAAAATTGAGATCCTACACTTTATGCTATTTTGTGTCTTGTTCTATTCAGTTAACATTGTACTATAAATGTACTGAGTTAATGGCATGGGTGGAATTTGAACAAGTCTTTCATGACTCCAAAAACCAAAGGCAAGTTCTTCCCAACACACCATGCTCTTATTTTGTATTGAGTTAAATTGTACCTTCCCATCCCTCTATCCCCCACACCTCCTCCAAAGATATGCCCACATCCTAAATCCTGGAACATGTGAATGTGAACTTTTTTGGAAAAAGCATTTTCACAGATGTAATTAAGTATCTTTAGTTGAAATTATTGCACATTACCTACACTGCCCCTACATCCAATGACAAGTATTCTTAAATACAGAAGAGAGGAAGACATAGACACAGGGAGAAGGTCATGTGAAGATGGAGGCAGTGATTATAGTGATGCAGCTATAATCCCAAGAACACCTGGAGCTTCCATAAATTGGAAGAGGCAAGGAAAGATATTTCCTTAGAACCATTGGGGTAGGGGGCGTGTGGTCCTGCTGGCATGTTGATTTCAGACTTCTGGCCTACAGAACTGTAAGACAACACATTTCTTTTGTTTTAAGCCATGCAAAAGGTGGTAATTTGTTGCAGCAGCCCAGGAAACTAATGCAATTTTTTTAATCCTCTATCTCAGTACTAGCACATATTAGAGACTGGCACATATTAGGTGTTTTCAAAGAGTTAATTACTTATTAGATTAATACATGCGTGTGTTGAAACAGCTTTAAATCATTTTCAACTAACTTGGACTGAACATCATAAAATCGTACTTGATAGATTCCCATTTTGAGGGTTATCTAGGAAGAGAACTAATATTTGTTGAGGGCCTTCTTTGTAGTAGACACCAAGGTAAGTTTCATTCTTAAATTACATCACAGCGAGAGTATTATAAATTACAGAGACAAGAGCAAGATTTTGGAGTCAAATTTGAGCTCTGATTCTTAATAGCTATATGACTTTCAGCAAATTACTTAAACTCTCTTAACCAAAATTTATTTATCTGAAAAGTGGGGGAAATAATTCCTATCTCCCTGTCCTGTTTTTAGGATGAAAGGAGATAGTGTATGGAATAGTTGAGCACAGTGCCAGGCACATAGAAAAATCTCAACAAACATTAACTATTGTGAGTGTAACATGGTGGTGGGTGCAGAGGGAAGGCTGGAATTCCGAACTGGGGCCCTCACCTAAGAACTGGCGCCAAGTGCCCCCCTTCTAAAAGTTCAGAGAGCTGCTGCATTTGGGCCAGCTGAGTCTCTGCGAGCATGCTGAGACAAGCCCTGGGGGTCAGTTGGGCCTGGTGTAGGAGTTGTGGTTTAAGCTGTCCTGCCAGTATCCTTCTCTGGAAAGTCCACCTCATGGCAGGTAAGGGGCCCTCAGCATCAAGAAGGTATTGTAGGGGTTACTTCTAGCAGAGGGATGAATTCAGGAGGGCAAACTGAAGCTTAATCTCCATGCCAGGGACCAGGCAGAAGGAAGACCTTCAGAGGCCCTCCAAAACACCAACAAATGCACTTCAAAGAAGAGCCCATATTTGGATGCCTGCCATACACTAGGAGTAAATGGTCTGTCAGTGTCAAATAGAGATCCATGGTGACCAATGGAGAGGATTACTAGCTTACAACAGGCAGTCTAGTAAGATGAGACCTGCCTCCCCTTGCTCTACACTTAACCCTAAAGCAGTGCATGCTGGGAAGCAAAAGGTGTTGGTAGAACAATGGGAAACCAGTATACCCTATGAAACCCCAGCAATAGACTCAACCCTGGCTGCATATTGGAATCACTTGGTGAACTTAAAAAAAAAAATCTTGATATGCTCAGATATTCTTATTTAATTTGTGTGGAGAAGAATCCAGGCATTAAAATTTTTAATGAGCAGCCTTGGTTGAGAACCACTTCCCCGAAGTCAGAGTAGTAGCCTGTGCTTGGGAGAAGGTGTAGGATTGCCAGATTTAGCAAATAAAAATAAAAGTATTATGCGGGACATATTTATAAAAATTATTTGTCTAAAATTCCAGTTTTACTGGGCATTCTGTATTTAATCTGGCAATCCTAAAATGGGAGGAAAAGTATTTGAAATGGATAGAAAATTGAAATTTTAAAATGAATACGGCAGAATCTTAAGGACTGAAAGTAACTGTTTAGTAATAAAAGGTGACTGAAATATTAAGGAATTGGGCTGATCTGTCATTCAAAGGAGCTGCTACCCAGTGAGAAATGGGGTGTGTGAGAACAGTTGGGAGCAGTTTTACAAAAAATAAAACCATTTCCTAGTACAATATCATAATGTCCATTATATCTCAATAAAAAACAAAACCCATTTTATGTTCTGTCCCCAGTGACTTGAAACTCCCAGTAAACTAGGTATATCATTCTGACCAATAATCTTGCCCCAGAGATGAGCAATCAGAAGCCAAAAGTATTTATGTGATTTGTGCAAATTAAACAAAGCTGATAAGTGATAGAGCCAGGATTTGAACCCAAATTAATTTGAGAAAAAGAAGAAGAAGGATAAGAAAAAATAGAAAGTTGTTTCTACTGTGCCAAAATGACTTTCAGAAGTTTTCTTTGATACTAGTAATACTAGTAGATTGATTCCCTAAAACACAGTTGACCTATGGGAATCTCCCAGGGACACCCACTCTCTTTAAAGGGCAGAGAAAGAGAGGCTGGGGCTGGAGTTGCACATTTTGGAGACTTCAGGGCCCAAGCCCTGCAGACTGATCTTGCTCCTGCCTTCCTGCACTGCCCTAAATGAACGGGATGAGGGGCTGAACTGGGCGTACTTTAGTCTTCTTGTCCTCTCAGTTGCTGACCAGCCAAATGGAGGTGGCTACTTGAATGTTTATTTTGTGGAATTTTCTGCTGCTCCATCATGATGTCTACTGCTTATATCTCTGTGCTTTAATTAAATGCCATCTCACTGTGCTTGAGCCCCAGAGTTCTTTTAGTAAAGAGTTCAATTTTGTAAATCAATGGAGAAAAATAAACAAAACCACCTGTTCTGCAAGACTTTGCTGCCAAGTGTGAAGCTCTCCCCTCACTTCCTCCCTCCTCCATCCAAAAGTAACTCGTAGATTGGGGGTTCCTAGCTGCAGGACCTTGACTTTGGGGCAGAGCAGCTGTCGTGACAAGCGGGGGCAGCCACTCAGGGTGTGGGGGAAGATGGGCTGCTGAAGGTGTCAAGTCCCAAAATTACCTTAGGTTCACATATGTGAGAGGCACAAATCTGCTTAGTGAGTAATATCAGCCTTCTCCTCGCCCATTCCCACCACCTGTTAAAGGAAAATATGTCTTTTCCCCCTCAGCTTCCCTCTTTCCTCACCCACATGGAGAATTCTAAGTTTGCCAGCCTGTCTCCTGGAATTATGAGATGTGGGAAAAGGAGCATGGGTACAGAGACACAGGGCTAGAAACATAGGAAGGAAGAGAGAAGGGAACTAAACCTACTAGGCTTGTGGACTGGGCTTTGAAGAACAGTTTTGGTAAAGTTGACAGTAAGATACAAAAGCAGTTTTAGGCTGGGAGACAAAAGGATTTTTTCCCCTAAATAGTTTATTGAGGTGAAATTCACATAACAAAACTAGCCATTCTAAAGTGAACAATTCAGTGGCATTTCATTACATTCACAACATTGTACAACCACTACCTCTATCTTGTTCTTATTTCCATTACTCCAGAGTAATATACCCTGAGAAAGAGTAGTTTAAGATGTGTTGATATGGATTATGAATTGGATCCCTTAATGCTCTTCAAGAGATATAAATGAAAATTGGAGTTTATTCTTAATAACTTAGATATTGTGGACTTTGACCTATCGAAATTGGGCCATGTGGGCACTGGGGTTATTTGGGATCCGTACATGCATATAGTCATCCCATGGTGACCCCATTGCCCCCGGGGGCAGGAGCACCTCACCCCAAACACATTAGACCCTGCACTTCCCAGACTATGAGTTCCCTACAATGCCCGTGATAGATATTCATAATTGCATGATTTCACCAGGTCAGATGTTGGAGGGAGAGAGGCACTGTCTCTGATTTGTCCTGCACCTACATCCTATTACTGCTTTACCCCAAAAATAAGACCCAGCTGGACCATTAGCTCTAATGAGTCTTTTGGAGCAAAAATTAATATAAGACCTGGCAATATTATATTATATTATATTATATTATATTATATTATATTATATTGTATTGTATTGTATTGTATTATATTATATTATATTATTATATTATATTATATTATTATGTTATGTTATGTTATGTTATTATGTTATGTTATGTTATGTTATGTTATCTTATATTATATTATAGTATATTATATTGACCTGGTCTTATGTTATAATTAAATAAAACCAGGTCTTATATTAATTTTTGCTCCAAAAGACACATTAGAGCTGATTGTCCGACTAGGTCTTATTTTCGGGGAAACATGGTAGGAGAATCTGGTCTTCGTATCCCTCAAAAAAGGCCCCACCAGCAGCCTTGAAGTGCGAGTTCTGAGTGTACCCAGAATCTTAGAAATAGCCCTCAGGTAAGCTTAAATACTCACTCTCATCCACACATACCCTGAACTTCCCACTTCATCTTCCTGAGTACCTATCCCCCCACCGCTCTCCCCTGGATAACCAGATGCTAAGAGCCTTTTACCTTTCTCCATGCTCATACAACTATATACAAATATATATATACACACACACATATATATATATATATATATAACATTATATATATTATATTATATTTATATAATCTCCATATATTTAGGGTTTTGTAAAGTTCATTGCTTGCTTTGGAAAAATTAGATTATGCATTTTCTGCATCATCTATTTGTTAGTCAAAAATACCTTGTAGAAATCCCTTTCCCTGGTACGGTTATGATTCATTTTTTTTGTATTGGCTACATAATAATCCACGATGAAAATCTTCCATAATTTATCCATTATTATCAATATAAAAATGTCAAATATGTCTTTTTCTTAGAGGTTAAGAGTTTTCTATCTTGATAAGATCTCCCCAACCCATTTATTTACCTATTTACCTAGCTTTTCTTCCAAGTTATTTATTGTTCTATTTATATAAATGTAAAAAAGTCCTATTATATCTAGAATTTGTTTTTATATATGGGATAAGAAGGGATTCAACTGTTTTTTCAGAGAATAGTAAATTGAGATTATATCATGTATTAAATAATCTATCCTTTCCCTGCTGACTTGAATTATCAACTTTGTCGTGTATTAAATACATGTATAATGTATAATTAAATACATGTATAATATATATACATGTACTGGGATCCATTCTTTTCAGATTTTTTCATCCCCTATTCCATTCCTCTCATTGATTGATCTTGCCTTGTACTAATACACAATGAATTGATTACAATGGCTTTTTAGAGTGCTCTGATATCTGATAAAAATACACCTTCCTTCCTTACTGTTATTCTTTTTCCTATTTTTCTTCTTTTGTGGACATTTATTGTTCCATGTAGGTTTTTTTTTTTTATTAGTTTCAGGTGTACAAGACAAGGTAATACTTAGACGTTCATCATTTATATCCCTCACACTGTGAACCCCCCTCCCCCCATCCACTATCCCTCCGACCTCACACTGAACCATCACATTATATATATAAAATTATAGTTGGAATTCCTTAATGTTTAGCTTCTGGTGTACAATGCCATGATCAGGTATCCACAGTATCCCTGAGGTGGTTTCCCAAATAGGACGCATGTCCATCGGATACCCAACAAAATCTTTACAACATTATTGAATACCTTCCCCAAATTAATTTTCAAAAAAACCCTGAGGCCATCTTGTGGTTACCAGCTGCTTCCAAATCCCTTCACCTTTCCCCTTATCCCCAACCCCCCCACACACCCATCTAACAACTCTCGGTTTTTTCTTTGTGTCCCCAAAACTGTTTCTGATTAGTTCATTCACATAGTCTTTTCTTTAGATTCCATATATAAGTGAGATCATATGGTACTTGTCTATTGATTTGCGGATGTTGAACCACCCCTGCATACCAGGGATGAATCCCACTTGATCATGGTGTATGATCTTTTTAATGTATTGCTGAATTCTGTTCGCTAATATTTTGTTGAGAATTTTTGCCTCTATGTTCATTAGAGATATCGGCCTGTAGTTTTCTTTTTTTGTGGTGTCTTTGTCTGCTTTTGGAATCAGGGTGATAGTGGCTTCGTAAAAAGTGTTTGGGAGTCTTCCTTCCTTCTGGATTTTTTGGAAGAGCTTGAGGAGAATAGGTGATAATTCTTTTTTGAACCTTTTGAAAAATTCACCTGTAAAGCCATCTGGTCCAGGGCTTTTGTTTGTTGGGAGATTATTGATTACTGATTCAATTTCCCTGGTGGTAATCAGACTGTTCAGGCTTTCTGTTTCTTCTTGAGTTAGCCTTGGAAGGTTGTGCGCCTCTAGAAAATTGTCCATTTCTTCCAGATTGTCAAATTTGTTGGCATATAGTTGCTCATAGTAATTTCTTAAAATTTTTTGTATTTCTGTGGTGTCTGTTGTCACTTCTCCTCTTTCATTTCTGATTTTATTAATTTGGGTCCTCTCTCTCCTTTTTTTAATGAGTCTGGCTAAAGGTTTGTCAATTTTGTTTATCTTCTCAAAGAACCAGCTCTTGGATTCATTGATCTTTTGTATTGTTTTTCTGGTTTCTATTTCATTTATTTCTGCTCTGATCCTTATTATCTCCTTCCTTGTGCTCCCTTTGGGTTTATTTTGCTGTTCATTTTCCAGATCCCTTAAGTGTGAAGATAAACTGTCAATTAGTGATGTTTCTTGTTTCTTTAGGTAGGCCTGCAGTGCTATGAACTTCCCTCTTAGGACTGCTTTCGCAGCATCCCATAGATTTTGGGTTGTCGTGTTCTCATTCTCATTTGTCTCAAGATATCTTTTGATTTCTTCTTTGATCTGCTGCTTGACCCATTTATTATTTAGCAACATGTTATTCAGCCTCCATGAATTGGTGTATCTTCCTGGTTTTTTTCCCCTGTAGTTCATTTCTAATTTTATAGCACTGTGGATAGAGAAGACAATTGGTATGATTTCAATTTTCTTAAATTTATCAAGGCTTGTTTTGTGGCCTAACATATGATCTATCTTGGAAAATGTTCCATGTGCACTTGAGAAGAACGTGTATTCTGCAGCATTGGGGTGAAATGCTCTGAAAATATCAATTAAATCCAACTGCTCCAAAGTATCATTTAAGGCTGTTGTTTCCATATTGATTTTCTGTCTGGAGGACCTGTCCCTTGTTGTCAGAGGTGTGTTGAAGTCCCCTACTATGATAGTGTTGCTGTTGCTCTCTGTCTTTATGTCCATCAGTACCTGTTTTACATATTTAGGTGCTCCTATGTTAGGTGCATAGATGTTTACTAGGGTTATGTCCTCTTGTCGGAATGATCCCTTTATTATTATATAGTGCCCATCTTTGTCTTTTAATATGTTCTTCATTTTAAAGTCTATTTTGTCAGATATAAGTATTGCAACTCCAGCTTTTTTTTTTTGCTTCCATTTGCATGAAATATGTTACTCCAACCCTTCACTTTCAGCCTGTGTGTGTCTTTTGATCTGAAATGAGTCTCTTGTATACAGCATATAGAAAGGTCTTGCTTCCTTATCCACTCAGCCACCCTATGTCTCTTGATTGGAGCGTTTAATCCATTTACATTTAAAGTGATTATTGATAGGTACATAGTTATTGCCATTTTTAAATTTGTAGTAAATTGTTTTCATCTTTCTTCTATTTACAGAAGTCCTTTTAGTATTTCTTGCAATGCTGGCTTGGTTGTAATAAATTCTTTCAGTTTGTTCTTTTCTGGGAAGCTCTTTATCTCTCCATCAACTTTAAATGATAGCCTTGCTGGATAAAGCAATCTAGGTTGTAGGCCTTTGTGTTCCATCACTTTGAGTATCTCCTGCCACTCCCTCCTGGCCTTCAATGTTTCTGTAGAAAAGTCATTTGATAGTCTTATGGGAGTTCCCTTGTATGTAACCTTCTGCCTTTCTCTTACTGCTTTCAAGATTCTCTCTTTGTCTTTAAGCTTTGCCATTTTAACTATAATGTGTCTTGGTGTGGGCCTGTTTGGGTTTATCCTGGTTGGAACTCTCTGCACTTCCTGGGCTTATATGTCAGTTTCCTTCACCAGGTTAGGGAAGTTTTCAGACATTATTACCTCAAATATGTTCTCAATCCCTTGCTTCTTCTCTTCGCCTTCTGGTATTCCTATGATGCTCATGTTGTTGCGCTTGATGTTATCCCAGAGGTCTCTTAACCCATCTCCATTGTTTTTTATTCTTTTTTCTTTCTGTTGTTCAGTTTGAGTGATCACTGCTAACTTGTCTTCTAAGTCGCTGATTCGATCCTCTGCTTCATCTAACCTGCTGGTCATTCCTTCAAGTGAGTTCTTAATTTCGGTAATTGTGTTCTTTAGTTCTAGCTGGTTGTTCGTTAAGATTTCTACATCCTTTTTTAGTTCTAACTGGTTGTTCTTTATGATTTCTATATCCTTCTTTATGTCTTCTCTAAGCTCCTTAAACATTTTTATCAAGAGTGTTCTGAACTCTGTCTCTGACATGTTGGTTACCTCTGCTTCATTTGGTTCCAGTTGTGGAGGTTTCTTCTGTTCTTTTATTTGGGACATGTTTCTTTGTCTCCCCATTCTGACTGACTCTCTGTGCTTGCTTTGATGTAGTAGGAAGATCCCCTAGAGCTCTTAGTTCTTGCTGGGTTATCTTATGTATTATGTGTCCTTTATATTTGACTTGGACTACTTCGTTCTTCTCCTCTGCATGTACTCCACAGGTGGTTCATGTGTTTAGTATATCATCCTGTTCAAGAAGAACTTTAATTGCTTTTTGCTTGTGAGTAGGTGGGTTTAACTCCTTGGCCGTCTAGTTGTGAAACTTGGCTCTGCCCACCTCAGGGTGTTCTGCTGGGTGAGGGCTGGCCACTTAAATGAGGTTTGGCCTCTATGGGTTCTTGTGCCTTCAGAGAATTCCCTCTGTGTGTGTGACTTGTAGGTCAAACCCGGTAGTACTCTGGTTTGGTCCAGAGTTGGCTTCTGGATATGTTGAATCTTGTGCCTCTTAAACTGGGCCCTGTTAGGGTAGTTTCAGCACAAATCAAGTTACCAAGTACAACAACAACAACAACAACAAAGAAAACAAATCAAGTACATTCACATGTAAAATACAACCGACAATCCCCACTCAACATAGGCAAAGATATCAAAGAAATAAAGACAGAACAAAGCAAATCACAACAAGCAGAAAGAAAAAAAGAAGAAGAAAAGAAAGAAAGAAAAAAAATAAAAAGAAGAAAAGAAAAAAAGAGAAAAAAAGAAAAAAAGAAAGAAAAACAAAAACCACCAAGCAAAACAAAACAGAAAGCAGCACCAGTCTTGGCTTAAGCCCACCAAGTAATCTCCAGGTTGTCCTCCGCTGTGCCAAAGAGTCCGCTGCCTATTGCACAGGCAGCGCTGGTCACCTGGTGCCCAGAGTGAATTTGGAGTGTAGATTTAAATGCGAGGGGCTGAGGGGTCTGGATGACAGTTTTCAGAGAGACCGTGCAGTTTCTGTCCTTTCCTGCACAAATGCACGCTGAGAGTAGCTCCACCAGCCCTGTGCTCAGTACTCCTGAGTCTTAGGGCCCTCCTTCCGTGGGTGTGTGGGAGGGGGCGGGCGGGAGATCTCTAAGCTGCTGAAAGCTGGGAGCTGCGTCTGCCACTTACTGCTGAACTCATGGAGTACTTCCGCGGTTGCCTTGCCTCGCCCCAGGCCAGCCAGAAAGGGTGGGGGCTGGGGATGGAGGGGTCTTCTCCATCCCAGGCCAGCCACGTCACACTCCTCCCGCAGTCCCATAAAGGTGGTGGCTGGGGTTGTGGGAGTCTCCTCTCTCCTCGTCCAGCAAAAATCCCCTTCTCCCAGCCTCTTCCGAAGGTCAGAGCTGGCTGCCAATCTTCCCAGCACCTGAGCACAGACGCCCCTCTGTAATCTGACACTACTCTTCAGTTCAGGGGTCAGTTTAAGTCTCTGGAAGGGCAGGGGGGAGGATTCGAAAAGCGCGGTGAGGGGCCCAGGTGTGGCGTCTGAGTTCTTTGTCTGCCCTAGGGCCCACGAGCTGCCCGCCCCGGCGGGAGCGATCAGCTGTGGGACGCAGGGAAAGAGCCCACCTCCTGGACCCTACGCTCTCCGCTGCACCCTGGGCTCCCGTGGGACTCTAGAGCTCCGGGTGCTCCCTGCCGCTGCTCCTGTGGGCACGCTCCTCTTGCCCTTCTCGCTCCTCCCCCGCTCGCCCAACTAGCGCACCTCAAAGCAAATCTTCCTGGAGTCTCAGCTCAGTCCTGGGAGCCGCGCAGTGCAGTGGTTGTTGTACGGCCTGGGCTTCGCTGTGGGGAGGTTAGTGTTTTCACTTCGCGCCCCTCTCTCCTCCCCCGCTTGCCTAACTAGCGCACTCCAAAGCAAACCTTCCACGCGTCTGTGCTCAGTCGTCCTGGGTGCCGCGGCGGCGATTGCCGCTGGCCTCGGCTCCGCGGGGGTAGGGGTGGGGGGGTGCGCTTCCACTTCGCTGTCCTGCCTCCTCCCCTGCTTGCAATCCATGCTCACCTTCAGGTAATTCCTCCACGAGTCTCCCCTCTGTTCTGTGTGTTCTATATCTCCCTGTGTCTTTAGAGCTGCGATTTACTGCCGCTGCCTCAGCCGACGCCGGCCTGATTCCACCACGAGACCGCGCATTTCCACTCCGCTCCCTTCCTTCTTCCCCTGCTCGCCCAATTTGCGCACCTTCAAGTAATCCTTCCACGAGTCTCTTAGGAGTCTTAGCTGTTCTGCGTGATGAACAAAGAGTTGTTTGATGGGTTATATGTCCCGTTTGTAATAAGATCCGAGGAGAACTCAGAAAATGTGCGCCTCTGCCGCCATTCCTATGACGTCACCTCAAAAGTTGTTCCATGTAGGTTTTAAGTACACTTTTATGTTGTTGTTGTTAGCTGTGGGTTTGTCGTATATGGCCTTTATTATGTTAAGATATGATCCCTCTATTCCCACTTTCTTAAGGGTTTTTATCATAAAAGGTTGCTGTATTTTATCAAATGCTTTTTCTACATCTATTGATATGATCATGTGATTTTCATTTTTCATTTTGTTAATGTGGTGTATCACATTAATTGATTTGCAGATGTTGAACCACCCTTGCATACCAGGGATGAATCCCACTTGATCATGGTATATGATCTTTTTAGTGTATTGCTGAATTCTGTTTACAAATATTTTGCTGAAATTTTTGCATCTATGTTCATTAGAGATATCGGCCTGTAGTTTTCTTTTTTTGTGGTGTCTTTGTCTGATTTTGGGATGAGGGTGATAGTGGCTTCATAAAAAGTGTTTGGGAGTCTTCCTTCCTTCTGGATTTTTTGGAAGAGCTTGAGGAGAATAGGTGATAATTCTTTTTTGAACGTTTTGAAAAATTCACCTGTAAAGCCATCTGTTTCAGGGCTTTTGTTGTTGGGAGATTATTGATTACTATTCAATTTCCCTGGTGGTAATCAGACTGTTCAGGCTTTCTGTTTCTTCTTGAGTTAGCCTTGGAAGGTTGTGCGCCTCTAGAAAATTGTCCATTTCTTCCAGATTGTCAAATTTGTTGCCATATAGTTGCTCATAGTAATTTCTTAAAATTTTTTGTGTTTCTGTGGTATCTGTTGTCACTTCTCCTCTTTCATTTCTGATTTTATTAATTTGGGTCTTCTCTCTCCTTTTTTTAATGAGTCTGGCTAAAGGTTTTTCAATTTTGTTTATCTTCTCTAAGAACCAACTCTTGGATTCATTGATCTTTT
Organism: Rhinolophus hipposideros; assembly: GCF_964194185.1. NCBI lineage: Eukaryota > Metazoa > Chordata > Mammalia > Chiroptera > Rhinolophidae > Rhinolophus > Rhinolophus hipposideros. The sequence goes on from NC_138059.1 coordinate 35,807,080, forward strand.
GTATTGTTTTTCTGGTTTCTATTTCATTTATTTCTGCTCTGATCCTTATTATCTCCTTCCTTGTGCTCCCTTTGGGCTTATTTTCCTGTTCTTTTTCCAGATCCCTTAAGTGTTAAGATAAACTGTCAATTAGTGATGTTTCTTGTTTTTTTAGGTAGGCCTGCAGTGATATGAATTTCCTTCTTAGGACTGTTTTTGTGGCATCCCATAGATTTTGGGTCGTCGTGTTCTCATTGTCATTTGTCTCGAGATATCGTTTGATTTCTTCTTTGATCTGCTGCTTGACCCATTTATTATTTAGTAACATGTTATTCAGCCTCCATGAACTGGTGTGTCTTCCTGTTTTTTTTACCCTGTAGTTCATTTCTAATTTCATAGCACTGTGGTCAGAGAAGACAATTGGTATGATTTCAATTTTCTTAAATTTATCAAGGCTTGTTTTGTGGCCTAACATATGATCTATCTTGGAAAATGTTCCATGTGCACTTGAGAAGAACGTGTATTCTGCAGCATTGGGGTGAAATGCTCTGAAAATATCAATTAAATCCAAGTGGTCCAAAGTATCATTTAAGGCTGTTGTTTCCATACTGATTTTCTGTCTGGAGGACCTGTCCCTTGTTGTCAGAGGTGTGTTGAAGTCCCCTACTATGATAGTGTTGCTGTTGCTCTCTGTCTTTATGTCCATCAGTACCTGTTTTATATATTTAGGTGCGCCTATGTTAGGTGCATTGATGTTTACTAGGGTTATATCCTCTTGTCGGATTGATCCCTTTATTATTATATAGTGCCCATCTTTGTCTTTTAATATGTTCTTCATTTTAAAGTTTATTTTTTCAGATGTAAGTATTGCAACTCCAGCTTTTTTTTTCGCTTCCATTTGCATGAAATATGTTACTCCAACCCTTCACTTTCAGCCTGTGTGTGTCTTTTGATCTGAGATGAGTCTCTTGTATACAGCATATACAACGGTCTTGCTTCCTTATCCACTCAGCCACCCTATGTCTTTTGATTGGAGCATTTCATCCGTTTACATTTAAAGTGATTATTGATAGGTACATAGTTATTGCCATTTTTAAATTTGTAGTAAATTGTTTTCATCTTTCTTCTATTTACAGAAGTCCTTTTAGTATTTCTTGCAATGCTGGCTTGGTTGTAATAAATTCTTTCAGTTTGTTCTTTTCTGGGAAGCTCTTTATGTCTCCATCAACTTTAAATGATAGCTTTGCTGGATAAAGCAATCTAGGTTGTAGGCCTTTGTGTTCCATCACTTTGAGTATCTCCTGCCACTCCCTCCTGGCCTTCAATGTTTCTGTGGAACAGTCATTTGATAGTCTTATGGGAGTTCCCTTGTATGTAAACCTCTGTGTTTCTCTTGCTGCTTTTAAGATTCTTTCTGTGTCTTTAAGCTTTGCCATTTTAACTATAATGTGTCTTGGTGTGGGCCTGTTTGGGTTTATCCTGGTTGGAACTCTCTGCACTTCCTGGGCTTATATGTCAGTTTCCTTCACCAGGTTAGGGAAGTTTTCAGACATTATTACCTCAAATATGTTCTCAATCCCTTGCTTCCTCTCTTCGCCTTCTGGTATTCCTATGATGCTCAGGTTGTTGCGCTTGATGTTATCCCAGAGGTCTCTTAACCCATCTTCATTGTTTTTTATTCTTTTTTCTTTCTGTTGTTCAGTTTGAGTGATCTCTGCTAACTTGTCTTCTAAGTCGCTGATTCGATACTCTGCTTCATCTAACCTGCTGGTCATTCCTTCAAGTGAGTTCTTAATTTCGGTAATTGTGTTCTTTAGTTTTAGCTAGTTGTTCGTTAAGATTTTTACATCCCTTTTAAGTTCTAACTGGTTGTTCTTTATGATTTCTATATCCTTCTTTATGTCTTCTCTAAGCTCCTTAAACATTCTTATCACCAGTGTTTTGAACTCTGTCTCTGAAAGGTTGGTACCTCTGCTTCATTTGGTTCCAGTTGTGGAGGTTTCTTCTCGTCCTTTATTTGGGACATGTTTCTTTGTCTCCCCATTCTGACTGACTCTCTGTGTTTGCTTTGATGTATTAGGAAGATCCCCTAGAGCTCTTTGTTCTTGCTGGGTTATCTTATGTAGTATGTGTCCTTTATATTTGACCCTGACTACTTCGTTCTTCTCCTCTGCATGTGCTCCAAAGGTGGTCCGTGTGTTTAGTATATTGTCCTGTTCAAGAAGAACTTTAATTGCTTTTTGCTTGTGAGTAGCTGGGTTTAACTCCTAGGCCGTCTAGTTGTGAGACTTGGCTCTGCTCACTGCAGGGTGTTCTGGTGGGTGAGGGTTGGCCACTTAAATGAGGTTTGGTCTCCATGGGGTCTTGTGCCTTCAGAGAATTCCCTCTGGGTGTGTGACTTGTAGATCAAACTCGGTAGTAATCTGGTTTGGTCCAGAGTTGGCTTCTGGATATGTTGAATCTTGTGCCTCTTAAGCTGGGCCCTGTTAGGGCAGTTTCAGCACAAATCAAGTTACCAAGTTCAACAACAACAACAACAAAAACAACAAAGAAAACAAACAAAGTACATTCACATATAAAATACGACCGACAATCCCCACTTAACATAGGCAAAGATATCAAAGAAATAAAGGCAGAAGAAAGCAAATCACAACAAGCAGAAAAAAAAAACAACCACCAAGCAAAGCAAAACAGAAAGCAACACCAGTCTTGGCTTAAGCCCACGAAGTAATCTTCAGGTTGTCCTCCGCTGTGCCAAAGAGTCCACTGCCTATTGCGCAGGCAGCGCTGGTCACCTGGTGCCCAGAGTGAATTTGGAGTGTAGATTTAAATGCGAGGGGTGAGGGGTCTGGATGAAAGTTTTCAGAGAGACTGTGCAGTTTCTGTCCTTTCCTGCACAAATGCACGCTGAGCGTAGCTCCACCAGCCCTGTGCCCAGTACTCCTGAGTCTTAGGGCCCTCCTTCCGTGGGTGTGTGAAAGGGGGCGGGCGGGAGATCGCTAAGCTGCTGAAAGCTGGGAGCTGCATCTGCTGCTTACTTCTGAACTCAGGGAGTGCTTCGGCGGTTGCCCTTTACCCGCCCCAGGCCAGCTAGAGAGGGTTGGAGCTGGGGATGGAGGGGTCTTCTCTCTCCCAGGCCAGCCACGTCACACTCCTCCCGCAGGCCCGTAAAGTTGGTGGCTGGGGGTGTGGGAGTCTCCTCTCTCCTCGTCCAGCGAAAGTCCGCTCCTCCCAGCCTCTTCCTAAGGTCAGAGCTGGCTGCCAATCTTCCCAGCGCCTGAATACAGACGCCCCTCTGTAATCTGACACTACTCCTCAGTTCAGGGGTCAGTTTAAGTCTCTGGAAGGGCAGAGGAGGTTTCAAAAATTGGGGTAAGGGGCCCAGGTGTGGCGTCTGAGTTCTTTGTCTGCCCTAGGGACAACGAGCTGCCGGCCCCGGCAGGAGCGATCAGCTGTGGGACGCAGGGAAAGAACCTACCTCCTGGACCCTGCGCTTTCCGCTGCACCCTGGGCTCCCATGGGACTCTAGAGCCCCGTGTTCTGCGTGCCGCTGCTGCTGTGGGCACGCTGCAGGGCCGCGGCTGTACGGTGGGGGGTGGGGAGAGCGCGGCGTGTTTCCTCTTGCCCTCCTCGCTCCTCCCCTGCTTGCCCAACTAGGGCACCCTTAAGCAAACCTTCCACAAGTCTCTGCTCCGCCCTGGGAGTCGCGCAGCGGTGGCCCTCGGCCTGGGCTCCGCCGTGGAGGGGGGGGCACGGTTCCACTTTGCGCCTCTCTCTCCTCCCCCGCTTGTCCAACTAGCGTACCCCAAAGCAAACCTTCCACGAGTCTGCACTCTGTGCTGGGCGCCGCTGTGGCAGTCGCCGGCCAGCCTCAGCTCCGCTGTGGGGGGGGAGCACGCTTCCACTTCGCTGTCCTGCCTCCTCCCCTGCTCACAATCAGTGCTCACCTTCAGGTAATTCCTCCATGAGTCGCCCTGCTGTTCTGCGTGATGAGCAAAGGACTCCTCGTTGTTCTATAACTCCCTGTGTCTTTAGAGCTGCGGTTTACCGTCGCTGCTGCAGCCACCGCTGGCCTGATTCCACCACGAGACAGCGCGTTTCCACTCCGCTCCCTTCCTTTTTCCCCTGCACGCCCAATTTGCGCACGTTCAAGTAATCCTTCCACGAGTCGCTTAGGAGTCCCTTAGCTGTTCTGCGTGATGAGCAAAGAGTTGTTTGCTGGGTTATATGTCCCGTTTGTAATAAGATCCGGAGAACTCAGAAAATGTGCCCTTCTGCCGCCATTCCAATGACGTCACTTCTGTAGGTATCTTTTGATCTGTCCTCTAATTTCCTCTTTGACCCAGTCGTTCTTTAAAAGTATGTTGTTTAATCTCCATGTATTTGTGTTTTTTCCTGCTTTCTTTTTGCAGTTGATATCCAATTTCAAAGCCTTGTGATCAGAGAATATGCGTGATATGAATTCAATCTTCTTAAATTTTCTGAGGCTGATGTTATGTCCCAATATATGGTCTATCCTTGAGAATGTTCCATGTACACTAGAAAAGAATGTATAGTCTGATGTTTTAGGATGACGTGCTCTATATATGTCAATTATGTCCATTTAATCTAATGTGTCATTTAGGGCTGCTATTTCGTTATTTATCTTCTGTTTGGATGATCTATCCATAGCTGTCAATGATGTATTTAAGTCCCCTAGTATAATTGTGTTTTGGTCAATTTCTCCCTTTACTTCTGTTAGTAGTTGCTTGGTATATTTTTGTGCTCCCTGATTGGGGGCATAAATATTGATGACTGTTATGTCTTCTTGTTGTATATTCCACTTTACCATTATGAAATGTCCATCTTTGTCTCTTGTCATCTTTTTCACCCTGAAGTCTGTTTCATCAGAAATCATTATGGCTACACCTGATTTTCTCTGGGTACCATTTGCTTGGAGTGCCAATTTCCACCCTTTCACTTTGAGTCTATGCTTGTCCTTGTAGCTGAGATGTGTCTCTTGGAGACAACATATGGTTGGGTTTAGTTTTTTGATCCAATCTGCTACTCTGTGTCTCTTTATTGGTGAGTTCAGTCCATTTACATTTAGGGTGATTATTGATATGTGAGGATTTCCTGACATTCTATCTTTAGTTTTCTTGTAAGGCTGTGTCTCCATTGTTTCTTTGCCTTTTTGTTGTTGTCTATTATTTCTGTGTGGTGGTATTCTATGATGTTTCCCTCTGTTTCTTCTTTAATTACAGTATATATTTCAGTTCTAGATGTTTTTTGAGTGGTTACCCTTAAGTTTATGTAAAAGAAAGTTTGATATTTAGAGTATTCCAGTTTCTTCAGCACGCTTACTTTCTCTATTCCCATATTCAGGTTCAGGCCTTTACTCTCCCCCTTTTTATGTTTCAGTTGCCACAAGTTGTCCCTGTTGATGGTGGTCTAATAGCCTCCTTTAGTATTTCTTGTAGTGCAGGTCATGTATTAGAAAATTCCCTCAGCTTTTGGATGTCTGGAAAGGTCTTTATTCCTCCTTCATATCTAAAGGATATCTTTGCTGGATATATTATTCTTGGCTCATGATTTCTGTCTTTCAATAGTTTGAATATTTGGTTCCACTCCCTCCTGGCTTGTAGAGTTTCTGCTGAAAAATCTGATGATAATCTAATGGGCTTTCCTTTGTAAGTTACCGTCTTCTTTTCCCTGGCTGCCTTGAGGATTCTTTCTTTGTCATTGATTTTAGACAGCTTCAATACAATGTGCCTTGGTGAAAGCCTGTTGGGATTGAGGTAATTAGGTGTTCTATTTGCTTCTTAGATTCGAGATCCAGATCTTTCAAGTTAGGGAAATTCTCATCGACGATTTGTTTGAATATATTCTCTGTTCCCTTCCCTCTTTCTTCTCCTTCTGGTATGCACATTATTCTTATATTGCGCTTTTTGATGGAGTCAGAAAGTTCTTGTAGAGTTCTTTCATTTCTTTTAAGTCTCAAGTCTCTTTCTTCTTCCAGCTGTGTAAATTCCAGGTTCCTATCTTCGATGTCACTGATTCTTTCTTCCATCTGGTCAGCTCTACTACCTAAGCTGGATATTTTATTGTTAATTTCTTCTATTGAGTTTTAATCTCCAGAAATTCTATTTGGTTCATTTTCAAAATTTCAATCTCTTTTGTAAAATGCTCATGGTGTTCTTTGATTGTGTTTCTGAGTTCATTAAACTGCCTTTCTGTGTTTTCTTGCATCTGGTTCAGTTTTTTCAGAATTGCAATCTTGAATTCTCTGTCATTTAAATCACAAAGGTCCATATCTCTAAGTTCCTTTTCTGGAGACTTTTCACTTTCTTTCTGAGCTATCTTGTTGCCTTGGTTATTCATGGCAATCACTGATTTACTATTTCTCTTCCTAGACATCTACAGGAGTGGGTCTGCAACAGGTTGATAGGTATGCGAAGAGCTTTTGAAGTTCCAAAGCTCTTTCTGCACCAGATTCAGAGCCCAAATGTTTCAGCAGTTCTGTTTACTCCTGCAGGGATCCGCCCAGATAGGTGGGGCCAGGGGCAGGTTGAGTTGTGAGATGTGGCCCAGAGCAATGGCGGCGACCACAACCACAGCCAGTCCTGCTTCCACAGCTCCCTCCCCCTTGCCGGAACCAGTTGAGCTGTGAATCTGTCTGCAGTCCACAGTTCTCAGAGCAGCAATTATTCTGTTTTTTGACCTGACACTGCTACTTTATTGCTTCTAGCACCGGGCAGGTGGGGGCGGGGCGAGCTCTGGGAGGGTAGGGAGGGGGTGGCTAGTCTCCGTGCCTAAGGTTTCCGTTCTCCACTGGGCAGTGAGGGCTCGAACCACCGATTTCAGCCCTCCTCCCTCAGTCTTCGCTCCGAGGTCTGCTGTGAGTGAGTGTTGGGTTCAGCCATGCTATATGCTGCTCCCTCAACCCTGTGGGCCGTAAGAGGAGCCCTAGCAGTCCAAGTCCTTCCCTCTCCCGCAGCTGTGGCAGTTCCGGAGCAGCGAGCTTTGAGCACTGAGTTAGGTCTGCGTCCTGCGTCCCCGTGGCTCCGTCTCCGCACTTCTCCTCTCCCTCCTCCCCCGCTCGAGCGATTCACCCACCTGGATGTGAATTCAGTAGTGGGCCTCTTCGTCTTTCCTGTCTGCTGTGCAGGGAGTCCTTTGAGGAGTTATTGTTGTCCAATTCGTTGTAAATTCCAGGGGAGCGCTGCAGAGGCTCACCTCACGCCGCCATTTTTTTCCAACTCCCTCTATGTATCTTTTGATCTCTCCTCTTATTTCGTCTTTGACCCACTCATCTGCAAAAGTATTTTGTTTAATCTCCAAATATGTGTGTTTTTTACTGCTTTCTTCTTGCAGTTGATATCCAATTTAAAAGCCTTGTGATCAGAGAATATGTGTGGTATAATTTTAATATTCTTAAATTTTCTGGGGCTAGTTTTATGTCCCAATATATGGTCTATTATTGAGAATGTGCCATGTACACTAGAAAAAAATATACAGTCTGATGTTCTAGGATGAAGCACTATATAAATGTCAATTATGTCCATTTCATCTAATGTGTCATTTAGGGATGTTTTTTCTTTTTTTACTTTCTGTTTGTATAATCTATCCATAACTGTCAATGATGTATTTAGGTCCCCTAGTATAATTGTGTTTTGGTCAATTTCTCCCTTCCGTTCTGTCAGTAGTTGCTTGGTATATTTTGGTGTTCCCTGATTGGAGGCATAAATATTGATGACTGTTATGTCTTCTTGTTGTATAGTCCCCTTAATCATGATGAAATGTCCATGTTTGTCTCTTGCTACCTTTTTCACCCTAAAGTCTGTTTCATCTGATATCAGTATGACTACATCTGATTTTCTCTGGATACCATTTGCTTGGAATGCAAATTTCCACCCTTTCACTTTGAGTCTGTGTTTGTCCTTGTATCTGTGATGTGTGTCCTGGAGGCAGCACATGGTTGGGTTTAGTTTTTTGATCCAATCTGCTACTCTGTGCCTTTTTATTGGTGAGTTCAGTCCATTTACATTTAGGGTGATTATTGATATGTGAGATTTCCTATCATTTTATCTGTATTTTTCTTGTAAGACTGTGTCTCCATTGTTTCTTTTACTTTCTGTTGTTGTCTATTATTTCTGTGTGGTGGTATTCTATGATTTTCCCTCTGTTTCTTCTTTTATTACAGTATATATTTCAGTTCTGGATTTCCTTTGAGTGGTTTGTATTAAGTTTATGTAAAAGTAAGTATGATATTTAGAGTACTCCATTTTCTTCAGCATGTTTACTTTCTCCATTCCCATATTACGGTTCAGACCTTTACTTTCCCCCCTTTTATGTTCTGGTTGCCACAAAGTATCCCCATTGATGGTGGTCATATAGTATTTCATATAGTGCAGGTTGTGTGTTATAAAATTCCGTCAGCTTCTGTATGTCTGGAAAGGTCTTTATTCTTCTTTCATATCTAAAGGATAGGTTTGCTGGATATATTATTCTTGTCTCATATGGTTTGAATATTTGGTTCCATTCCTTCCTGGCCTCTAGAGTTTCTGCTAAAAAATCTGATGATATTCTAATTGGCTTTCCGTTTTAGGTTACCATCTTCTTTTCCCTGGCTACCTTGAGGATTCTTTCTTTGTCATTGATTTTTGACAGTTTCAATACAATGTGTTTTGGAGAATGCAATTTGGGTTTGAGGTAATTAGGCATTCTGTTTGCTTCTTGGAATCCAGGATCCAGTTCTTTCCACAAGTTTGGGAAGTTCTCATTCACTATTTGTTTGAATACACCCTCTGTTCCTTTCTCCCTTTCTTCTCCTCTGGTATACCCACTATTCTTATATTGCTCTTTCTGATGGAGTCAGAAAGTTCTTGTAGAGTTCTTCATTTCTTTTAAGTCTCAAGTCTCTTTCTTCCTGCATGTCATTTCCAGATTTCTGTCTTTGATATCACTGATTCTTTCCTCCATCCGGTCAACTCTACTACGTAAGCTGGGTATTTCATTCTTCATTTGTTTTATTGAGTTCTTAATCTCCAGAAATTCTATTTGGTTGTGTTTCAAAATTTTAATCTCTCTGATAAAATGTTAATTTGTTCTTTGATTGTGTTTCTGAGTTCATTGACCTGTCTGTGTGTGTTTTCTTGCATGTCATTGACTTTTTTTAGAACTGCAATCTTGAATCATGTCTCACGTAAGTCGTATATTTCCATGTCTTTAAGTTCGTTTTCTGGAGACTTTTCACTTTCTTTCTGAGCTGCTTTGTTGCCTTGGTTATTCGTGGCAATTACTGATTTATTATTTCTCTTCCTAGACATCTACAGGAGTGGGTTCTGCAACAGGTTCATAGGAAGAGGTCTTTCTTTTGTTTTCCAGTAGGTGTTGGTAGAATGTTGTATTTCTCTCTTTGACTGCATCCTTTTATTCTCTCTCACACTGTAGTGTTATATTTTCTCTGAATTGTTCTGGTTTCTCACACAATGGGGGATTCCCTGAAAGGCAGGCTTCTCCTATGTGAACAGTTCACCTGGGTCATAGGGCGTCACCTCCACGGGTGGTATATGGACAGCTTCTGAAGTTCCAAAGCTCTTCTTGCACTAGATTCAGAGCCCGTGTGCTTCAGCAGGTCTGTTTTCTCCTGCAGGGATCCACCCAGATATGTGGGGACAGGGGTGTGGTCGTTTCTGAGAGGTGGCCCATAGTAATGGAGGTGCCACTGCCACAGCCAGTCTTGCTTCCATGGCTGCCTCCTCTTTGCTAGAACTAGTTAGGCTGTGATTCCATGTCTGTGGACCACAGCTCTCAGAACTGCAAATATTCTGTTCTTTTGCTCTGACACTGCTATTGTTCTGCTTCTAGCACTGGGCAAGAAGGAGAGGGGTGAGCTCTTGGAGGGTAAGGAGGTGGAGGCTAGGCTCAGTGCCTAAGGCTTCCAGTCTCTGCTCAGCAGTGAGGGCTTAAACCACCATTTTCAGCCTTCTTCCCTCAGTCTTTGCTCCGACGTCTCTGCCGTGAGCATTGGTTTTTGCTGTGTTATATGCTTTCCCTTCAGCCCTGTGGGCCATAAATGGAGCCCTAGCAGTCTGAATTCTTCCCTTCCCCACAGCTGCAGTAGTTCCGAGATGCAGCGAGCTCGGAGCATGAAGTTAGGTTTGCATCCTGTGCCTGCACGGCTCCGTCTCCGCATTTCGCCCTTCCCTCCTCCCCTGCTCCTGCAATTTGCCCACCTTTAGGTGATTTCAGTAGTGAGCCTCTTAGTCTGTCTGCTGCACTTGGAGTCCTTTGTGGAGTTATAGTTGTTTAATTTGTTGTAAATTGGAGGGGAGATTTCCAGAGGCTCACCTCATGCTGCCATTTTTATGACATGCAGAACTTTTCATTATAGATTATTTTTATTAGAATTTTCTTGGAGCATTCCTTGCCTATTTCAAGAAACCTTATCTAGAACTTAAATAGTTCACATTCTCAGACAGCCTACAATTATGGATTTAGATGTATACACATTTAAAAAGGAAAAAAAACTGTATTAAAATTACACTGATGGTAACCACTTTGAGCCCCTCTGTAATTGCAGAAGTCAAATGTGACTTGTATTCACTTTTGTTATTTGTATATATTTTAATATAGGTTTTTCCTTACTTAAAATGTGTATACTTTTTTTTGCACCCTCCGTGTGTGTGTGTGTGTGTGTGTGTGTGTGTGTGTGTATTGCCCGACAATTCAGTTCACGAACTTGTGGCAACCATGTTGCTAACTTTTTTTTGATATCAGAGGGAATATTCATTATGAATTTGTACCAACTGGACAAACAGTTAACCAAGTTTACTATTTGGAAGTGCTGAAAGGCTGCATGGAAAAGTTAGACAACCTCAATTTTCGCCAACAATTCATGGAGCTTGCATCACGACAATGCACCAGCTTACATGGCACTGTCTGTGAGGGAGTTTTTAGCCAGTGAACAAATAACTGTATTGGAACATCCACCCTAGTCACCTGATCTGGCCCCTAGTGACTTCTTTCTTTACCTAAAAATACAGGAAATATTGAAAGAAAGACATTTTGATGACATTCGAGAGATCAAGAATAGTATGATGACAGCTCTGATGGCCATTCCAGAAAAAGAATTCCAAAATTGCTTTGAATGGTGGACTAGGGGCTGGTGACACTGCATAGCTTCCCAACGGGAGTACTTCAAAGGTGACTCTAATGGTATTCAGCAGTGAGGTATGTATCACTTTTTCTAGGATGAAATCATGAACGTAATTGTCTGACTTCTTATCTCATGCATTAAAGCTCACTTTTATTTCTTATCATATTCTTCTTCCTTGACCTTGAGTTCTCTGTACTGATTCATTTGTTGATTAATTAGAATCCTTTCTCTAGTATTTTCCCCAGATAGGGTATCGGAATAATATATCCTCTGAATTTTTGCATACCACAAATATCTTCCTTTCTCACTGACAGATGAAGGATATCTTGATCAGATAGGAATCTTAGTTCGCAGTCCTTTTTACTCAAAAGACCATACATTTATTCTTTATTTCTGACTAATTCTTTGTATGGTTTCTATGTCCGTCTTTATGCTTACTATTACTTTGTTGAGGTTCTCACTAAGTTCCTTAAGCACATCCTTTAAGAATGGATAGAGTATTGACTTGTGGAAATGAGCAGGAATTAGGAAAGACATCCTGACTTCTTTCCCTCCTAGCCACAATTCCAGCCTGTCTATCTTACATAATCCAGACAGATGTTGGCAACTGGTAAGGGGATATAAAGGAAGTTAAGCAGCTTTCTCTTTTCTGGCCCATACGAGAGACTGGAACTAGTGTCTGACGGACTCAGGTGAAGCTCTGAACACAGAGTATCCTGGGAGAGCTAGCCTGAAGGATTGTGCCCCTAAGAGAATGTCAGTATGCACTGGTAAATCCCATCTCAAGGGTTGAAAAGGTAGCTGAAGTCATTTCATCCTTCAGGTTGGGAGCCAATGACAATACGGGAAACATAAAGGCTTTCTTCCTCAGGTGCCTTAACAGTGGTCTGAAAACCTACCATTTGGTTCACTGCCAACCCCAGGTGTCTCAGAGACGACAAAGCCTTCTACTGCTCTTGGAAGTTATCTCCATTGAAGGTTTTTTGAAGATGTCCTGAGCCTCAAGAAGTAAACAAGGAAAATAATGCATGAGAGCAGGACAACAGTTTGAGATAGAGAGAAATAACAAAGCAATCAGACAATAAAAAATAAAAGCGGAGGGGGAAAAAATGGCGGCGTGAGGTGAGCCTCTGTAACGCTCCCCTGGAATTTACAATGAATTGGACAACAATAACTCCACAAAGGACTCCTTGCACAGCAGACAGGCAAGACGAAGAGGCCCACTACTGAATCCACCTCCAGGTGGGTGAATCGCGCGAGCGGGGGACGAGGGAGAGGAGAAGTGCGGAGACGGAGCCCCGCGGGTGCAGAACACAGACCTAGCTCAGTGTTTGGAGCCCGCTGCTCCCAGATCTTCCGCAGCTGTGGGAGAGGGAAGGACTCGGACTGCTAGGGCTCCGCTTACAGTCCACAGGGCTGAGGGGGCAGCATATAGCACAGCTGAACCCAACGCTCACTCACGGCAGAACTCAAAGCAAAGACTGAGGGAAGAGGGCTGAAATTGGTGGTTTAAGCCCTCACTGCCAAGCAAAGAACGGAAGCCTTAGGCAAGGAAACTAGCCGCCCCTCCCTACCCTCCCAGAGCTCGCCCCACCCCCACCTGCCCGGTGCTAGAAGCGATAAAGTAGCAGTGTCGGATCAAAGAACAGAATATTTGCTGCTCTGAGAACTGTGGACCACAGACACAGATTCGCAGCTCAACTAGTTCCGGCAAAGGGGAGGGAGCTGTGGAAGCAGGACTGGCTGTGGTGGTGGTCGCCGCCATTGCTCTGGGCCACCTCTCACAACTCACCCCGCCCCTGGCCCCACCTATCTGGGCGGATCCCTGCAGGAGTAAACAGAACTGCTGAAACATACGGGCTCTGAATCTGGTGCAGAAAGAGCTTTGGAACTCCAAAAGCTCTTCACATACCTATCAACCTGTTGCAGAAGCCACTCCTGTAGATGTCTAGGAAGAGAAATAGTAAATCAGTGATTGCCATAAATAACCAAGGCAACAAGATAGCTCAGAAAGAAAGTGAAAAGTCTCCAGAAAAGAAACTTAGAGATATGGACCTTTGTGATTTAAATGACAGAGAATTCAAGATTGCAATTCTGAAAAAAACTGAACGAGATGCAAGAAAACACAGAAAGGCAGTCTAATGAACTCAGAAACACAATCAAAGAACACCATGAGCATTTTACAAAAGAGATTGAAATCTTGAAAATGAACCAAATAGAATTTCTGGAGATTAAAACTCAATAGAAGAAATTAACAATAAAATATCCAGCTTAGGTAGTAGAGTTGACCAGATGGAGGAAAGAATCAGTGACATCAAAGATAGGAACCTGGAATTTACACAGCTGGAAGAAGAAAGAGACTTGAGACTTAAAATTAATGAAAGAACTCTACAAGAACTTTCTGACTCCATCAGAAAGAGCAATATAAGAATAATGGGCATACCAGAAGGAGAAGAAAGAGGGAAGGGAACAGAGAATATATTCAAACAAATCGTCGATGAGAACTTCCCAAACTTGTGGAAAGAACTGGATCCTTGAATCCAAGAAGCAAATAGAACACCTAATTACCTCAATCCCAACAGGCCTTCACCAAGGCACATTGTATTGAAGCTGTCTAAAATCAATGACAAAGAAAGAATCCTCAAGGCAGCCAGGGAAAAGAAGACGGTAACTTACAAAGGAAAGCCCATTAGATTATCATCAGATTTTTCAGCAGAAACTCTACAAGCCAGGAGGGAGTGGAACCAAATATTCAAACTATTGAAAGAGAGAAATCATGAGCCAAGAATAATATATCCAGCAAAGATATCCTTTAGATATGAAGGAGGAATAAAGACCTTTCCAGACATCCAAAAGCTGAGGGAATTTTCTAATACACGACCTGCACTACAAGAAATACTAAAGGAGGCTATTAGACCACCATCAACAGGGACAACTTGTGGCAACCGAAACATAAAAAGGAAGAGCGTAAAGGCCTGAACTTGAATATGGGAATAGAGAAAGTAAGCGTACTGAAGAAACTGGAATACTCTAAATATCAAACTTTCTTTTAAATAAACTCAAGGGTAACCACTCAAAAAACATCCAAATCTGAAATATGTACTGTATCAAAGAAAAAACAAAGGGAAACATCATAAAATACCACCACACAGAAATAACAGACAACAACAAAAAGGCAAAGAAACAATGGAGACACAGCCTTACCAGAAAACTAAAGACAGAATGACAGGAAATCCTCACATATCAATAATCATCCTAAATGTAAATGGACTGAACTCACCAATAAAAAGACACAGAGTAGCAGATTGGATTAAAAAACTAAACCCAACCATATGCTGTCTCGAAGAGACACATCTCAGCTACAAGGACAAGCATAGACCCAAAGTCAAAGGGTGGAAATTGGCACTCGAAGCAAATGGTACCCAGAGAAAATCAGGTGTAGCCATAATGATTTCTGATGAAACAGACTTCAGGGTGAAAAAGATAACAAGAGACAGAGATGGACATTTCATAATGGTAAAGGGGACTATACAACAAGAAGACATAACAGTCATCAATATTTATGCCCCCAATCAGGGAGCACCATAATATACCAAGCAACTACTAACAGAACTAAAGGGAGAAATTGACCAGAACACAATTATACTAAGGGACTTAGATACATCATTGACAGCTATGGATAGATCATCCAAACAGAAAATAAATAACAAAATACCAGCCCTAAATGACACATTAGATGAAATGGACATAATTGACATATATAGAGCTCTTCATCCTAAAACATCAGACTATACATTCTTTTCAAGTGTACACGGAACATTCTGAAGGATAGACCATATATTGGAACATAACATCTGCCTCAGGAAATTTAAGAAGAGTGTAATCATACCAACCATATTCTCTGATCACAAGGGTTTGAAATTGGATATCAACTGCAAAAAGAAAGCAGGAAAAAAACACAAATACATGGAGATTAAACAACATACTTTTAAAGAATGACTGGGTCAAAGAAGAAATTAGAGGAGAGCTCAAAAGATACATAGAAACAAATGACAATGAAAATACATCCTATCAAAATTTTTGGAATGCAGCGAAAGCAGTTTTAAGTTTTAAGAGGAAAATTTATATGATTACAGGCCTATCTCAAGAAACAAAAAAATCCCAAATAAATAACCTCATGTTACACCTTAAAAAACTAGAAAAAGAAGAACAAGCGAAACCCAAGGTCAGCAGAAGAAAGGAAATAACAAAAATCAGAGCAGAACTAAATGAAATCGAGAACAAAACGACAATAGAAAAAATTAATGTGACAAAGAGCTGGTTCTTTGAAAAGATTAACAAAATCGACAAACCCATGGCTAGACTCACTAAGATAAAAAGAGAGAAGACACTAATTAACAAAATCAGAAATGAAAAAGGGGAAGTTATCACGGACACCACAGAAATACAAAGGATTATCCAAGAATACTATGAAGGAATATATGCCACCAAATTTAATAACTTAGAAGAAATGGACAAGTTCTTAGAAACATATAGCCTTCCAAGGCTGAATCATGAAGAACTGGAAAATCTTAACAGGCCGATCACCAGTAATGAAATTGAATCAGTCATCCAAAACCTTCCCAAAATCAAAAGTCCTGAACCATATGGCTTCACCAGTGAATTGTACCAAACCTTCAAAGTGGATCTAATACAAATCCTGCTCAAACTCTTCCAAAAAATTGAAGAAAAGTCAGTACTCCCCAACTCATTTTATGAGGCCAACATTACCCTGATACCAAAACCTGGTAAGGACAACACAAAAAAAGAAAACTACAGACCTATTTCTCTGATGAATACAGATGCTAAAATCCTAAACAAAATTCTAGCAAATCGAATACAACAATGCATTAAAAAGATTATTCATCACGACCAAGTAGGGTTCATCCCCGGGGCACAAGAATGGTTCAACATTCGCAAATCTATCAATGTGATACATCACATAAACAAAATAAAGGACAAAAATCATATGATTCTATCAATTGATGCAGGAAAAGCATTTGATAAGATACAACATCCATTTATGATTAAAACACTTACTAAAATTGGTATAGAAGGAAAATACCTCAACATAATAAAGGCCATATACGACAAGCCCTCAGCTAATCTCATAATTAATGGTGAAAAGCTGAAGCCCTTTGTCTACGTTCAGGAACACCAAAAGGTTGTCCCCTATCACCTCTGCTTTTCAACATAGTGTTGGAAGTCCTCACCAGAGCTATCAGGCAAGAGAAAGAAATAAAAGGCATCCAAATTGGGAATGAAGAAGTTAAATTGTCACTCTTTGCAGATGACATGATGCTATATATAGAAAACCCTAAAGACTCCACCAAAAAGCTATTAGAAACAACCAATGAATACAGTAAAGTTGCTGGCTACAAAATCAACGTACAAAAGTCCATTGCTTTCCTATATACCAATAATGAAATCTCAGAAAAAGAGATAGAAAAAACAATTTCTTTGCAATTGCAGCAAAGAGAATAAAATACCTAAAAATAAACTTAACCAAGGATGTAAAGGATTTATATGCTGAAAACTATAAGACATTTTTGAAAGAAATTGAAGAAGACACAAAGAAATGGAAAGACATTTTGTGCTCATGGATTGGAAGAATCAACATAGTTAAAATGGCCATATTACCCAAAGCCATATACAGATTTAATGCAATCCCCATCAAAATCCCAATGGCATTTTTAAAAGAAATAGAACAAAAAATCATCAGATTTGTTTGGAACCACAAAAGACCCCGAATAGCCAAAGCAATATTAAAAAAAAAGAACAATACTGGAGGTATCACACTCCCTGATTTTTGCATGTACTACAGGGCTACAATAATCAAAACAGCTTGGTATTGGCGGAAAAACAAACACATAGACCAATGGAATAGAATTGAGAACCCAGAAATAAAACCACATAAATATGGACAGATAATTTTTGACAAAGAAGCTAAAAACATACAATGGAGGAAAGACAGCCTGTTCAATAAATGGTGCTGGCAGAATTGGATAGCTACGTGCAAAAGAATGAAACTGGACTGCTATCTGTCACCATGTACCAAAATTAATTCAAAATGGATCAAAGACTTAAGCATAAGACCTGACACAATAAACTGCATTGAAGAAAACATAGGTACTAAACTTATGGACCTTGGGTTCAAAGAGCATTTTATGAATTTGACTCCAAAGGCAATGGAAGTAAAAACTAAAATAAACAAATGGGATTATATGAAACTGAAAAGCTTCTGCACAGCAAAAGAAACTATTGACAAAATAATGAGGCTACCAACTGAATGGGAGAAGATTTTTGCAAACAGTTCCTCTGATAAGGGGCTAATATCCAAAATATACAAGGAACTCATGAAACTCAACAACAAAAAAACAAACAACCCAATTGAAAAGTGGACAGAGGACCTGAAGAGACATTTCTCCAAAGAGGATATACAAATGGCAACTAGACATATGAAAAAATGCTCAACATCGCTAATCATCAAGAAATGCAAATGAAAACCACAATGAGATATCACCTCACCCCAGTCAGAATGGCTTTCATCAACAAAACAAATAGTAAAAAGTGTTGGAGAGGCTGTGGAGAAAAAGGAACTTTCATACACTGTTGGTGGGAATGCAGACTGGTGCAGCCGCTCTGGAAGGCAGTGTGGAGGTTCCTCAAGAAATTACGAATAGAATTACCATATGACCCAGCAATCGCTCTCCTGGGTATCTACTCAAAAATATAAAAGCATTTCTCTATAGAGACACGTGTACGCCAATGTTCATTGCAGCTTTGTTTACGGTGGCCAAGACATGGAAACAACCAAAATGTCCTTCAATAGATGAATGGATAAAGAAGTTGTGGTATATATACACAATGAAATACTATTCGGCGTTAAGGAAAGATGATATAGGAGCATTTGTGACAACATGGATGGATCTTGAGAGTATAATGCTAGGTGAAATAAGTCAGACAGAAAAAGCAGAGAACCCTATGATTTCACTGATATGTGGTATATAAACTAAAAAGAACAAGACAAACAAATGAGAAACAAAAACTCATAGACACAGACAATAATTTAGTGGTTACCAGAGTGTAAGGGGGTGGGGGGTGGGTGATGAGGGTAAAGGGGATCAAATATATGGTGATGGAAGGAGAACTGACTCTGGGTGGTGAACACTCAATGGGATTTATAGACGATGTAATACAGAATTGTACACCTGAAATCTATGTAAATTTACTAACAATTGTCACCCCAATAAATTTAGTTAATAAAAAAAATAATAAATAAAAGCGCTTAAAAAATTAAACTCGAGTGACTTCATAGGAATGGCGGCAGCAAGGCGCACTTTTTGAGTTCTCTTCAGGATCTTATCACAAACAGAACATATAACCCATCAAAGGACTCTCTCCTCATCACACAGAACAGCTAAGAGTGTCGAGCAATGATTACTTGAAGGTGTGCAAATTGGGTGAGCAGGGGAAGAGGAAAGGGACTTGAGTGGAGACGTGTCCCACATCTGCAGCTGTGGGGATGCAGACCGCAACTGCAGTGGAGGAAACGCGGTCTGCATCTGCGGTGGACAAAATGGGGTCCGCACGTGTGGCTGTGGGGACGTGACCCGCATTTGCAGCAGTGGAAACACGGCCGGCATCTGCAGCTGCAGAGAAGCAGGGGATCCCAGCATGAAACAGAGAACACAAAAGCCAGGAGGGCCCAGCTTGAGAGGCACAAGATTCAACATATATAGAAGCCAACTCCAGACCAAACCAGAGTACTACCAGGTTAGACCTACAAGTCACATACCCAGAGGGAATTCTCTACAGGCACAAGAACCCATAGAGGCCAAACCACATTTAAGTGGTCAACCCTCACGCAACAGAACACACTGCGGTGGGCATAGCCAAGTCTCAAAACTAGTCAGCCTAGAAGTTAACCCCACCTACTCACAAGCGAAAAGCAATTAAAGATCTTCTTTAACAGGACAACATACACAACACAAGAGTCACCTTTGGAGCACACACAGAAGAGAAGAACGAAGTAGTGCAAGTCAAATAGGAAGGACACATACTGCATAAGATAACTCAGTAAGAAATAAGAACTCTAGGGGATCTACCTAATACATCAAAACAAACACAGAGAGTCAGCCAGAATGGGGAAACAAAGAACCATGTCCTAAATAAAAGAACAAAAGAAACCTCCAGAAATAGAACCAAATGAAACAGAGGTAACCAACCTATCAGAAAGAAAGATCAGAACACTGGTGATAAGAATGTTTAAGGAGCTTAGAGACAACATAAAGAAGGATGTAGAAATGATAAGGAACATCCAGTTAGAACTAAAGAACACAATTACAGAAATAAAGAACTCACTTGAAGGAATTAACAGCAGATTAGATGAAGCAGAGGATCGAATGAGCGATGTAGAAGACAAGTTAGCAGAGATCACCCAAACAGAACAACACAAAGAAAAAATAAAAAACAAAGAAGATGGTGTAAGAGACCTCTGGGATAACATCAAGCACAACAATATGCACATCATAGGAATATCAGAAGGTGAAGAGAGGAAGCAAGGGATTGAGAAAGTATTTGAACTAATAATGTCCGAAAACTTCCCTAACCTGATGAAGGAAACCAACATACAAGCCCAGGAAGTGCAGAGAGTTCACCAGGATAAACCCAAACAGGCCCACACCAAGACACATTATAGTTAAAATGGCAAAGGTTAAAGACAAAGAGAGGATCCTAAAAGCAGCAAGAGAAACACAGAGGGTTACGTACAAGGGAACTCCCATAAGACTATCAAATGACTGTTTCACAGAAACATTGAAGGCCAGGAGGGAGTGGCAGGAGATACTCAAAGTGATGGAACACAAAGGCCTACAACCTAGATTGCTTTATCCAGCAAGGCTATCATTTAAAGTTGATGGAGAGATAAAGAGCTTTCCAGAAAAGAATAAGCTAAAGGAATTTATTAACACTAAGGCAGCATTGCAAGAAATACTAAAAGGACTTCTGTAAATAAAAGAAAGATGAAAACCATCTAACTACAAATTTAAAAAATGGCAATAACTATGTACCTATCAATAATCACTTTAAAAGCAAACGGATTAAATGCTCCAATAAAGAGACATAGGGTGGCTGAGTGGATAAGAAAGCAAGACCCCTGTATATGCTGTATACAAGAGACTCACCTCAGATCAAAAGACACACACAGGCTGAAAGTGAAGGGTTGGAGAAAGATATTTCATGCAAATGGAAACGAGAAAAAAGCTGGAGTTGCAATACTTATATCTGACAAAATAGACTTTAAAATGAAGAACATATTAAAATACAAAGATGGGCACTATATAATAATAAAGGGATCAATCCGACAAGAGGACATAACCCTAGTAAACATCTATGCACCCAACATAGGAGCACCTAAATATGTAAAACAGATATTGACTGGCATAAAGACAGAGATCAACAGTAACACTTTCATAGTAAGGGACGTCAACACACCCGTGACAACAAGGGGCAGGTCTTCCAGACAGAAAATCAATATGGAAAAAATAGCCTTAAATGATACGTTGGATCACTTGGGTTTAATTGATGTTTTCAGAGCATTTCACCCCAATGCTGCAATTTATATGTTCTTCTCAAGCACACATGGAACATTTTCCAAATATACCATATGTTATGCCATGAAACAAGTCTTGATAAATTTAAGAAAATTGAAATCATACCAATTGTCTTCTCTGACCACAGTGCTATGAAATTAGAAATGAACTAGAGGAAAAAATCTGGAAGACACACCAATACATGGAGGCTGAATAACATGTTACTAAACAATGAATGGGACAAGCAGGAGATTAAGGAAGAAATCAAAAGATGTCTTGAGACAAATGAAAATGAAAACATGACGACCCAAAATCTATGGGATGCCACGAAATCAGTCCTAAGAGGGAAATTCATAGCATTGCAGGCCTACCTAAAGAAATAAGAAACATCACTAATCAATAGTTTATCTTCACACTTAAGGGATCTGGAAATGAAACAGCAAAATAAGCCCAAAGGGAGCACAATGAAGGAGATAATAAAGATCAGAGCAGAAATAAATGAAACAGAAACCAGAAAAACAATACAAAAGATCAATGAATCCAAGAGTGTTTCTTAGAGAAGACAAACAATATTGACAAACTTTAGCCAGACTCATTAAAAAAAAGAGAGAGAGGACTCAAATTAATAAAATCAGAAATGAAAGAGGAGAAGTGACCACAGACACTGCAGAAATACAACAAATCATAAGAAAGTACTATGAGGAACTATATGCCAACAAATTTGACAATCTGGAAAAAATGGACAACTTTCTAGAGGAGTACAACCTTCCGCGGCTCACTCAAGAAGAAACAGAAAACCTGAATAGACTGATTACCACCAGGGAAATTGAATCAGTAATCAACAATCTCCCAACAAACAAAAGCGTTGGACCAGATCGCTTTACAGGTGTATTTTACAAAATGTTCAAAAAAGAATTATTACTTATTCTCCTCAAGCTCTTCCAAAAAATCCAGAAGGAGGGAAGACTCCCAAACACTTTGTATGAAGCCACTATCACCCTGATCCCAAAATCAGACAAAGACACCACAAAAAAAGAAAACTACAGGTCGATATCGTAATGAATATAGATGCAAAAATCCTCAACAAAATATTAGCGAACAGAATTCAGCAATACATTAAAAAGATCATACACCATGATCAAGTGGGATTCATCCCTGGTATTCAAGGTTGGTTCAACATCCGCAAATCAATTAATGTGATACACCACGTTAAGAAAATGAAAAATAAAAATCACATGATCATATCAATAGATGCAGAAAAAGCATTTGATAAAATACAGCAACCATTTACGATAAAAACCCTTAAGAAAGTGGAAATAGAGGGATCATATCTCAACATAATAAAGGTCATATGATAAACCCGCGGCTAACATCATACTCAATGGGGAAAAGCTAAAACCATTCCCCTTAAGATCAGGAACAAGGCAAAGTTGCCCACCTTCTCCACTTCTATTCAACATAGTGCTGGAAGTTCTATCCACAGCAATCAGACAAGAAAAAGAAATAAAAGGCATCCAAATTGGTAAGGAGGAAGTAAAATTGTCATTATATGCAGATGAGATGATACTATACATATAAAACCCTAAAGACTCCACCAAGAAACTATTAGAGCTGATAGATGAATTTAGTAAAGTAGCAGAATACAAAATTCAGATTCAGAAATCAGTTGTATTTGTATATATCAATAATAAAACATCAGAAGGAGAAACTTAAAAAAAAAAAAAACATTTACAATTGCTCCAAAGACTATAAAATACCAAGGAATAATTTAACCAAAGAAGTAAAAGATCTGTACTCAGAAAATTATAAGACACTGAAGAAAGAAATGAAAGAAGAAACAAATAGATGAAAACACATACCATGTTCATGGATAGGAAGAATTAATATAGTTAAAATGTCTATACTACCTAGGGTAATATACATATTCAACGCAATTCCTATCAAACTACCAACAGTGTTTTTCACAGAAATAGAACATATAATCCTAAAATTTATATGGGACCATAAAAGACCCCCGATAGCCTCAGCAATCTTGAGAAATAAGAACAAAGTGGGAGGTATGATGATACCTGACATCAAATTATACTACAAGGCTACAGTAATCAAAACAGCATGGTACTGGCATAAAAACGGACACATAGATCAATGAAACAGAATAGAGAATCCAGAAATAAATCTATGCCTATATGGCCATTAAATCTATGACAATGGGAGCAAGAATGTACGGTGTGGAAAAGATAGTCTATTCAATAAATGGTGCTGGGAAACCTGGACAGACACATGCAAAAAAATAAAACTGGATCACCTCCTTACACCATATACAAAAATAAATTCAAAATGCCTTAAAAACTTAAATGTAAGATCTGAAACCATAAAATTCCTAGAAGAAAATATAGGAAGAAACTTCACAGACATTACCCAGATTAAGAAATTTACTGATATATCCCCTTGTGCGAGGGAAGTAAGAGAAAAAATAAAAATGTGGGATTACATCAAACTAAAGTTTTTTCACAGCAAAGGAAACCATCAATAAAATAAAAAGGGATCTACTGAATGGGAAAAGATATTTGCCAATGATATATCTGGTAAGGGGTTAACATCACAAATCTATAAAAAGCTCACTTAATTCAACTCCAAAAAAACAAACAACCCAATTAAAACATGGGCAGTGGATATGAAGAGACATTTTTCTAAACAGGACATACAGATGGCAAACAGACATATAAAGAAATGCTCAACCTCACTAACCATCAGAGAAATGCAAATAAAAACCACAATGAGATACCACCTCACCCCATTCAAAATGGCTATCATCAATAAATCAAGAAACAACAAGTGCTGGTATGGATGTGGAGAAAAGGGAATGCTTGTGCACTGTCGGTGGGATTGCAGATTGGTGTAGCCACTGTGGGAAACAGTATGAAGTTATCTCAAAAATCTGAAAATGGAACTACCTTATGATCCAGCAATTGCACTCCTAGGTATCTATCTGGAGAAACCCAAAACTCCAATTCAAAAATCTATATGCACTCCTATGTTTATTGCAGCACTATACACAATAGCCAAGACATGGAAACAACTGAAGTGCCCATCGGTAGATGACTGGATTAAGAAACCGTGGTAGATTTATACAATGGAGTATTACCAGCCATAAAGAAGAAAGAAATCTTACCATTTGCAGCAACATGGATGGATCTAGAGAACATTATGTAAAGTGAAATAAGTCAGACAGAGAAAGACAAATACTATGTGATCTCACTTATATGCAGAATCTAAAGAAAAG
This sequence comes from Rhinolophus hipposideros, assembly GCF_964194185.1. Lineage (NCBI taxonomy): Eukaryota > Metazoa > Chordata > Mammalia > Chiroptera > Rhinolophidae > Rhinolophus > Rhinolophus hipposideros. The sequence continues at coordinate 35,831,114 of NC_138059.1, forward strand.
AATAAGTGAATGAACTAATCAGAAACAGTTTTGGAGGCAAAGGGGAAAAACTGAGGGTTGCTAGATGAGCGGGGTGGTGGGGATAAGTGGGAAGGTGAGGGGATTAGAAAACAGTCGGTAACCACAAGATGGCCACGGGGTTTTGAAAATTAATTTGGGAAATGTAATCAATAATGTTGTAAAGGTTTTGTAAAGTTTCCGATGGACATATGTCCCATTTGGGAGACCACCTCAGGGATGATGTAGATGCTTGATCATGGCACTGTACACCTGAAACTGAACAATAATGAATGCCAACTATAATTTTACATATATGTGTATATATATGTATGTATGTATACACTTGCAAGAAGCAGAGTACAGAATTAGGAATAGAGACAGTGGAAAAGTAATGGCTCGGTGCGATGTCAGAGGGATAGTGGATGGGGCAGGGAGGTTCACACAGTGTGAGGGATATAAATGATAAACGTCTAAGTATTACTTTGTCTTGTGCACCTGAATCTAATAAAAAAATAAAAATAAAAATGATACTGAAGCCACAAAGCCAATGAAAGAGAAAACAGCAAGAGTAGGGACAGGTGGGAAAGAGGCAACAATTCAATCACAATTCAAGAAAATGTCCTACAGATGAAGAAAGACAAGAAACCATCTTGGAAGTTGTCACCAAATTCTACACCCAAGCAAATCTCGGTAAATTTCTGAATTCCAAAGGTAAAGCAACAAATCTTTCAGGTTTACTGGTAAAAGAACAAGGAAAGAGAAACAGAGTGGTACTCAGTGTTGCTATATTGAAAGGTAGGTGAGACTGATTTTGGACTTCTGACCTCCAAAATTGTGAGAGGATAAATTACTGTTATTTTAAGTCACCAAGTTGTGGTAGTTCTTTACAGCACCTACTAAAACTAATACACTATTTATGCTAACTATTTGATTGAATTATTGCAATAGCTGTGCTTAAAATTTTTATTTCTGCTGTTTTTTGTAAGGTCATTTTCCTCATCATTTTTCGTCCTTTTGGAAAATAGCATGCAAAATTAATGGACCCAAGATTCAAGTTATGAGTAGTAACTTTTGATTCCTTTCTATTTGCATTTACTGAGCAGTAAAGAGTTTTTCTGCTCAATATTCATCTTATAATCAGGTCTATGGAGCTTCACTACAATTTACATTTTAATTCTTAATTTCTTTTTTAATCTTTAATAAAGAATCTGAATTCAGAGTAATATAGATCTGAGGGTTGGGTAAGAGGTATTTTGTTTTTCTCATAATAATTTGTTTAAAAAAAAACAATTATTGTAGAGATGTCATCAAAATGGCAGCGTGAGGTGAGACTCTGTAAATCTCCTGTGGAATTTGCGACTAATCGAACAACAATAACTCCACAAAGGACTCTCTGCACAGCAGACAGGCAAGACGAAGAGGCCCACTACTGAATTCACCTAAAAGTGGGTGAATCACAAGAGTGGGGGACGAGGGAAGGGAGAAGTGCAGAGACGAAGCCTGTGGGAACAGGATACAGACCTAGCTCAGTGCTCTGAGCTCGCTGCATCCCAGAACTACTGCACCTGTGGAAGAGGGAAGCACTCGGACTGTTAGGGCTCTGTTTATGGCCCACAGGGCTGAGGGTACAACATACAACAGGGTTGAAACCAACACTCACGGCAGAGATGTCGGAGCAAAGACTGAGAGAAGAAGGCTGCAAATGGTGGTTTAAGCCCTCACTGCTGAGCAGAGAATGGTAGCCTTAGGCACTGAGACTAGCTGCCCCCTCCCTGCCCTCCCAGACCTCGCCCCGCCCCCACCTCCCCGGTGCTGGAAGCAGAACAGTAGCAGTGTCAGAGCAAAAGAACAGAATATTTGCTGTTCTGAGAACTGTGGACTGCAGACACAGATTCTCATCCCAATTACTGCCATCAAAGGGGAGGGAGCTTTGGAAGCAGGACTAGCTGTGGTGGTGGTTGCCACAATTGCTCTGAACCACCTCTCACAACTCAACCGGCTCTTGGCCCCACCTATCAGGGCAGATCCCTGCAGGAGTAAACAGAACTGCTGAAATATACGGGCTCTGAATCTGGTGCAGAAACAGCTTTGGAACTTCAAAAGCTCTCCACATACCCACACGGACACTGTGCCCTGAGACCCAGGTGAACTATTAACAGAGGAGAAGCCAATCTCCCAGGGAACTCCCCCATTGTGTGAGAAGCTGGAATAGTGCAGAGAAAACATAGCACTACCATGTGAGAGAGAGAAAAAGGCTGCAGTTGGAGAGAAAATGAAACATTCTGCTCACAAGTACTGGAAAACAAAAGAAAGCTGTTCCTATCAACCTGTCAACCTGTTGCAGAAGCCACTCCTGTAGATGTCTAGGAAGATAAAAAATAAATCAGTAATTGCCATGAATAACCAAGATAACAAGGCAGCTCAGAAAGAAAGTGAAAAGTCTCCAGAAAAGCAACTTAAAGATATGGAAATCTGGGACTTAAATGACAGAGAATTCAAGATTGCAGTTCTAAAAAAGAAGAAGAAAAAAAAAGAGTGCAGTTCTGCAAAATCTCAACAAGATGCAAGAAAACACAGAAAGGCAGTTGCATGAACTCAGAAACAATCAAAGAACAACATGAGTATTTTATGAAAAAGATTGAAATTTTAACAAAGAACCAGATAGAATTTTTGGAGATTAAGACTCAATAAAGAAATTAAGAATGAAATAACAAGCTTAGGTAGTAGAGTTGACGAGATGGAGGAAAGAATCATGACATCGAAGATAAAAATCTGGAAATGACAAAGATGGAAGAAGAAAGAGACTTGAGACCTAAAAGAAATGAAAAAACTCTACAAGAATTTTATGACTCCATCAGAAAGAACAATATAAGAATAATGGGCATACCAGAGGGAGAAGAAAGAGAGAGGGGAACAGAGACTATATTTAAACAAATTGTCAATGAGAACTTCTCATACTTGTAGACACTACTGGATCCTCGAATCCAAGAAGCAAATAGAACACCTAGGCTTTCTCCAAGGCACATTGTATTGAAGCTGTCTAAAATCAACAACAAAGAATGAATCCTCAAGGCAGCGAGGGAAAAGAAGACAGTAACCTACAAAGGAAAGCCCATTAGATTATCATCAGATTTTTCAGCAGAAACTCTACAGGCCAGGAGGGAGTGGAACCAAATATTCCAACTATTGAAAGAAAGAAATTATGAGCCAAGAATAATATATCCAGCAAAGATATCCTTTAGATACGAAGGAGGAATAAAGACCTTCCAGACATACAGAAGCAGAAGGAATTTTCTAATACACGGCCTCCACTACAAGAAATACTAAAGGAGGCTGTTCAACCACTATCAATAGGGACAATTTGTGGCACTAAAATATGAAAAGGGGGAGAGTAAAGGCCTGAACTGGAATATGGGAATGGAGAAAGTAAGCGTGCTGAAGACAATGGAAAACTCTAAATATCAAACTTTTTTTTATATAAACTTAAGGGTAACAACTCAAAAAAAATCCAGAACTGAAATATATACTGTAATAAAAGAAGAAACAGAGGGAAACAGCATAGAATACCACACAGAAATAATAGACAACAACAAAAAGACAAAGAAACAACGGAGACACAGCCTCACCAGAAAATTAAAGATAAAATGACAGGAAATAGTCACATATCAATAATCACATATCAATAACCCTAAATGTAAATGGACTGAACTCACCAATAAAAAGGCACAGAGTAGAGGATTGGATCAAAAAGCTAAAACCAACGACATGCTTTCTCCAAGAAACACATCTCTGCTACAAGGACAAGCACAGACTCAAAGTGAAAGGCTGGAAATTGACACTCCAAGCAAATGGTATTCAGAAAAAATCATATGTAGCCATACTGATATCAGATGAAACAGAGTTCAGGATGAAAAAGGTAACAAGAGACAAAGATGGCCATTTCATAATGGTAAAAAGGACTATACAACAAGAAGAAATAACATCATCAATATTTATGCCCCCAATCAGGGAGCAGTGATATATACCAAACAACTACTAACAGGACTAAAGAAAGAAATTGACCAAACACAATTATACTAGGGGACTTAAATACATCATTGACAATTATGGATAGATCATCCAAACAGAAAATATATAACAAAATAGCAGCCCTAAATGACACATTAGATGAAATGGACATAATTGACATATATAGAGCATTCCATCCTAAAACATCAGACTGCACATTTTTTTCTAGTGTACCTGAAACATTCTCAAGGATAGACCATATATTGGGACATGAAATCAGCCTCAGCAAATTTAAGAAGATTGAAATTATACCAAGCATATTCTCTGATCACAAGGCTTTCAAATTGGTTACCAACTGCAAAACGAAAGCAGCAAACAACACAAATACATGGAAAATAAACAACATACTTTTAAAGAATGATGGGGTCAAAGAAGAAATTAGAGGAAAGATCAAAAGATACGTAGAAAGAAATAACAATGAAAATACCTCCTACCAAAATTTTGGGAATGCAGCAAAAGCAGTTTTAAGAGGGAAATTTATAACATTACAGGCCTATCTCAAGAAACAAGAAAAATGCCAAATAAATAACCTTATGTTACACCTTAAAGAACTAGAAAAAGAACAAGTGAAACCCAAGGTCAGCAGAAGAAAGGAAATAACAAAAATCAGAGCAGAACTAAATGAAATTGAGAACAAAAAGACAATAGAAAAAATTAATGTGACAAAGAGCTGGTTTTTTGGAAAGATAAACAAAATCAACAAACCCTTGGCTAGACTCACTAAAATAAAAAGAGAGAAGACACTAATTAACAAAATCAGAAATGAAAAAGGGGAAGTTATCACGGACACCACAGCAATACAAAGGATCATCCAAGAATAGTATGAAGGACCATATGCCACCAAATTCAATAGCCTAGAAGAAACCGACAAGTTCTTAGAAACATATAGCCTTCCAAGGCTGAATCATGAAGAACTGGAAAATCTAAACAGGCCGATCACCAGTAACAAAATTGAATCAGTCATCGAAAACCTTCCCAAAATCAAAAGTCCGGGACCAGATGTCTTCACTAGTGAATTCTACCAAACCTTCAAAGAGGATCTAATACCAATCCTGCTCAAACTCTTCCAAAAAATTGATGAAGAGTCAGTACTCCCTAACTCATTTTATGAGGCCAACATTACCCTGATACCGAAACCTGGTAAGGACAACACACAAAAAAGGAAACTACAGATCTATATCTCTGATGAATACTGATGCTAAAATCCTAAACAAAATTCTAGCAAATAGAATACAACAATGCATTAAAAAGATTATTCATCACAACCAAGTGGGGTTCATCCCCGGGGCACAAGGATAGTTCAACATCCGCAAATCCATTAATGTGATACATCACAGAAACAAAATAAAGGACAAAATCATATGATTATACCAATTGATGCAGAAAAAGCATTTGTCAAGACACAACATCCATTTATGATTAAAACAATAAAATAGGTATAGAAGGAAAATACCTTAACATAATAAAAGCCATATATGACAAACCCTCAGATAACCTCATAATTAATGGTGACAAACTGAAGCCCTTTGCTCTACGTTCAGGAACACAACAAGGTTGTCCCCTGTCACCTCTGCTTTTCAACATAGTGTTGTAAATCCTTGCCAGAGCAATCAGGCAAGAGAAAGAAATAAAAGGCATCCAAATTGGGAATGAAGAAGTTAAATTGTCACTCTTTGCAGATGACATGATGCTATATATAGAAAACCCTAAAGATTCCTCCAATAAGCTGTTAGAAACAATCAACAAATACAGTAAAGTTTCTGGCTACAAAATCAATGTACAAAAGTCCATTGCATTCCTATATGTTAACAATGAAATCTCAGAAAAAGAAATACAAAAAACAATTTTCTTTGCAATTGCAGCAAAAAGAATAAAATACCTAGCTAGGAATAAACTTAACCAAGGATGTGAAGGACCTATATGCTGAAAACTATAAGACATTTTTGAAAGAAATTGAAGAAGACACAAAGAAATGGAAAGACATTCCATGCTCATGGATTGGAAGAATCAACAGAGTTAAAATGGCCATATTACCCAAAGCAATATACAGGTTTAATGCAATCCTCATCAAAATCCCAATATTATTTTTAAAGAAATAGAACAAAAAATCATCAGATTTGTTTGGAACCACAAAAGACCCCGAATAGCAAAAGCAATCTTAAGAAAAAAGAACAATACTGGAGGTATCAGTCTCCCTGACTTTAGCTTGTACTACAGGGCTACAATAGTCAAAACAGCATGGTATTGGCAGAAATACAGACACATAGACCAATGGAACGGAATTGAGAACCCAGAAATAAAACCACATAAATATGGACAGATAATTTTTGAGAAAGAAGCAAAAAACATACAACGGAGATAAGACAGCCTCTTCAATAAATGGTGCTGAGAAAACTGGCAAACCACGTGCAAAAGAATGAAACTGGACTGCTACCTGTCACTATGTACCAAAATGTATTCAAAATGGATCAAAGACTTAAGCATATGACCTGACACAATAAACTGCATAGAAGAAAACAGAGGTACTAAACTTGTGGACCTTGGGTTCAAAGCATTTTATGAATTTGACTCCAAAGGCAATGGAAGTAAAAGCTAAAATACTCGAATGGTGTTATGTGAAACTTAAAAGCTTCTGCACAGCAAAAGAAACCATCAACAAAATAAAGAGGCAATCAACTGAATGGGAGAAGATTTTTGTAAACAGTGCCTCTGATAAGGGTCTAATATCCAAAATATACAAGGAACTCATAAAACTCAACAATGAAAAAACAAACAACCCATTTGAAAAATGGGCAGAGGACCTGAAGAGACATTTCTCCAAAGAGGACATCCAAATGGAAATAGACATACGAAAAAATGCTCAACATCACTAATAATCAGATAAATGCAAGTAAAAACCACAATGAGATATCACATCACCCCAGTCAGAATGGTTATCATCATCAAGACTTATGGTAATAAGTGTTGGAGAGACTGTGGAGAAAAAGGAACCCTCATACACTGTTGGTGGGAATGCAGACTGGTGCAGCCGTTATGGAAGGCAGTGTGGTGATTCTTCAAAAAATTACTAATAGAATTACCATATGACCCAGCAATCCCCCTCCTGGGTATCTACCCAAAAAATCTGAGAACATTTATCCATAAAGACACGTGTGCTCCAATGTTCACTGCAGTTTTGTTTATGGTGGCCAAGACAGGGAAACAACCAAAATGTCCTTCGATAGATAAATGGATAAAGAAGTTGTGGTATACATATATAATGGAATACTTTTGGCGGTAAGAAAAGATGATATAGGAACATTTGTGACAACAGGGATGGATCTTGAGAGTATAATGCTAAGCGAAATAAGTCAGAGAGAAAAAGCAGAGAACCCTATGATTTCACTGATATGTGGTATATAAACCAAAAACAACAAAAGAACAAGACAAACAAATGAGAAACAAAAACTCATAGATACAGACACTAGTTTGGTGGTTACCAGAGGGTAAGGGGGGACGGGGGTGGTAGCTGAGGGTAAAGAGGATTAAATATATGGTGATGGAAGAAGAATTGACTCTGGGTGGTGAACACACAATGGGATTTATAGATGATGTAATACAGAATTGTACACCTGAAATCTATATAATTTTACTAACAACTGTCACCCCAATAAATTTTTAAAAAAATTATTAATGATGTTTTTAATAAGGTAAATGTTCAAAACAATTGGCTTTTACTTTTTGTGAAGTTTATATTTCCCACATTAAAATTATAGGCTGGAAAGCAGTAAGGCAACTGGTTGCTCTTTTTACTTTTCTGGAAAATGTTCCAGGACTATTGAGCAGAATGTTTTAAACTGTGTGTGCTCAGAAGAGGAGCATGAGTTTAGGGATCCTGGGACTAGCCACTCTCTCCACCTTGTTTGTTGACTGAATAAAACCAATTGTTGGTGATGGTCAGAGGATTCCTGAAAAGAGATTCAGGCCTTTTCTCCTTATAAAAGTGCAAATACAGGCAATTCCCATTATTCGTAATAGTTATGTTCTTTATGTAGGTCACCACAGAAATCATGAACTGTGACTCCTAGGGGAAATGCTGGGTTAGGTTCCATCCATTAACACTGAAGTCACAACCAGGAGCACAGGAACTCATGCCTGAATGAAGCTCATCTAAATGCACATCTTTTCTCCATAAGGCTCATTACAAGCTTCTTGCGCTGAGGAACACTAGACAGCAAGAACCTCAGCACTGTACTTGAGCATCCTTTTAAACAGCAAAATCACCAACAAAAAGCAAACAAAAACGTCAAAAAAAGTGGCATAAAATATACCACAAAAAGGACTCATGTTTGCAATACGAGATATGAAACAAAAAGGCAGAGGTCGTCTTGCTTGACCTCAGCTGGGAAGGTGTACTTTGGTAACAATTTTTTTGCTGCTCTGCACCTCTCCCTGAATGACCGCAAAAGCACTGGAGGGGTTGCAAATAATGTTTAGTGAGTAGAAAAATTAAAAAATACAGAATCGTGGGGTGGCCAAATGGCTCAGCTGGTTAGAGCATGAGCTCTCAACAATAAGGTTGCCGGTTCAATTCCCACATGGGATGGTGGGCTGTGCCCTCCACACTAGATTGAAGGACAACAACTGATGTGTCCTGAAAAAACACAGTTCCCCAATATTCCCCAATTAAAAAAAAATTCAATAAACCTTAAAAAAAAGTCTTCCTTCCAATAAAAATAAATAAATAATACAGAATCATGAATAATGAGGGCCAAATGCACTCCCAACAAGTACAAGCTAACAAAGCAGGTTTTATGGACGCTTTGATGTGAAATGACCTTATTTAGAACTGTAAACTGAGCCTGTGCTCAGAGTGAGATGTGATTCTTGTCAAGAAGTCCAGTTAGGGAGCCGCGCATGGAAACGAATGATTGAACCTGTGGTGCTATTACAGAGCGGGGTTTGAGCACCTCAGGGCTTACCTAAAGGAGCCATATTGATTCCCTAGACTGAAAAAAGCAGGTGGGTCAAGGTGAACCACAGAGATCCTTTCTGACTGCAGGTTTCTAGAAAGGAGAAGAGAAGAGTCCAAGGGTCCTAGGCTCCCCAAGACAGAAGTGATATAAGCAAAGGCAGGGAAAAAAAGGGAAGCTTGCAGAGCAACAAAGGGCTGTTTGCTTCCTTCACAATTTTGTTTCGAGTCTATGCTTTGTGTACTATCAAACACTGTAGAAAGATTTTAGACATTATTATAGTTTGATTAATTTTTCTTGACCTAGTCACATGGGAAAATAAAATATAAAGAGGATTCAGTTTGGAAAGGACAAAATGTTTTGTGGAATTATTAAATTTCCTGAATATAATTTTTATTATGCAAGATCTAAAGCTAAAATGAGCATGTGGTTTTATCAAGTCTTATTTCTTCATTTTCCAGAAAGGATTGAATAATTTTCTTGGATCTAAGGATGACAAGACTAGAGTCTCCTAATGTCAATTTCCACTCTGTATCATTTTTTAACAATAGACTAATTTTTAGAATAGTCTTAGGTTCACAGCAAAACTGAGCAGAAAGTACAGAGAGTTCCATATACCCCCTGCCCCAATCCTTCCTTATTACCAATATCCTCCTGCAGAGGGGTACATTTGTTGCTATTGAACCTACATTGACACATCATTATTATCCAAAGTCCATACTTTACATTAGAGTGCAGTGTTGGTAACGTATATTTTATGGGTTTGGATCAATTTATGACATGCATCCTTCATTATAGCATCATATAGAGTAGTTTCACTGCCCTAAAAATCCTCTGTGCTCTGCCTATTCACCCCTCCCTCCTACAAACCCCTCACAACCACTGATCTTTTTACTGTCTCCATAGTTTTGCCTTTTCTGGAATGTCATATAGTTGGAATCACACAGTATGTAGCACTTTCAGTATGGTTTCTGTCACTTAGTAATATACATTTAAGTTTCCTCCATATCTGTTCATGGCTTTATAGTTCATTTCTTTTTTTTTTTTTTCTGATTTCTCTAATTTTATTTTATTTTATTTTATTTTTTTCATAAATTTATTTATTTATTAGTTTCAGGTGTACAAAACAAGGTAATACTTAGACGTTCATCATCCATATCCCTCACACTGTGAACCCCCCTCCCCCCATCCACCATCCCTCCGACCCCACACCGAACCATCACATTATATATATAAAATTATAGTTCATTTCTTTTTAGTGCTGAATAATATTCCATTGTCTGAATATATCACAGTTTATTTATCCATTCACCTACTGAAGGACATCTTGGTTGCTTCCAACTTTTGCCAATTATGAATAAAGCTGTTATAAACATCTGTGTGCAGATTTTTGTGTGGATATAAGTTTTCAATGCCAAGGAGCACAACTGCTGGATTGTATGGTTAAGAGTATGCTTAGTTTTATAAGAAATCTCCAAACTGTCTTCCATAGTGACTGTACCATTTTGCAGCCCCAGTGGCAGAGAATGAGAGTTCTTATTGCTCCACATTCTCACCAGCTTTTGGTATTGGCAGTGTTTTGGGTTTTGGCCATTCTAGTAGGTATGTTGTGGTATCTCATTGTTTGAAGTTGCATTTCCATGATGACATACGGTGTGGAGCATCTTTTCATATGCTCACTTACAGTCTGTACATCTTTTTTGGTAAGGTATCTCTTAAGGTCTTTGGCCCATTTTTTAATCAAGTTGTTTGCTTTCTAATTGTTGAATTTTAAGTGTTTATTATTTTGGATGCCAGTCCTTTATCAAATATATCTTTTGTCAATATGTGCTCCTGGTCTGTGGTGTGCCTTCTCATTGTCTTGAGTGTATCACTTTTTGGCATAATGTAGATGCTCAATGAATATTAGTTAAATGAATGAATTAGTTAATGGTAATATATCTATGAAATTAAAATAGAAGCTTATGGTTCTGTTTTAGGTTCTGGTTACTTGTGGGGTGTTCATTCTGTTCATTCATCAAGATGTATACATTTTTTTTTTATCTATGTAAGTTAAAAGCCTCTAAGTTTAAAAACATAGAAGCCCAAAGAAAGTATAATTTGAAAAACAAATTTCCAGTTTATATGAAATGTCTAGCTCTCTGATAGAGAGGAAATTAGAATTTTCAAGAGAATTTAGAAATAATCTAGTCAAATTCTCATATTTCACAGGTTTTTAAAAAACTTTTTAGATGACAAAAGTTAATTATGAAGTCACAGTCTGACCTGTCACTTAAACTTAAAACTTTCAATAGCAACAAAGTCTCAAAAATAAGCCAACTGACCTAGAATCTGATAGACTTGCTCTATAAGCCTCACTTTTCTATAAGCCTCACTTTTCTAGTCCGTAAAATGGTGATGATAACACACTGACCTTAACATACTGACCTCATAAGGGTGTTAATGTGTTGGTGCAGAGTATGTGCTCAGTCAATGGCCGTTGTTAATGTCACTGCTGTTGTTACAGCCCCAACCACAGGATTTTAAATATAGAATATACCTAATGAATACTTATGGAATTCTATCCTATATTCTCACTTGGAAGGACTGGAGGAGGTGGTGGTAGTGATTTTAACATTGGAACCTAAGAAAAAATGTGATGGCACCTGTTCACAAAATTTAAAAGATCTACTTGGAATTTAAAATAGCAGCCAGCTATAGAAGTGCGCATTTGTAATTAAATGGGTGGCATTATTTCCAGGATCTTATAGTGTTAATATTTCACAATGAACGTTCAGCATTTACTTTGTATGCCAAGTCCCCACCAATCACTTTTATGCACTTTCCCCCTAACCAGCTTTACAGAAAGAAGACTGTCAACTGGGATGCCTCATTTCCCCTAACTCTAAGCTAAGCTTCCCAATGCTCATTCCAGCTCCTGACCCCAAGGCTGATTGTCTGGGTAAGATCCTGGGGGGTGGGAACAGCCAGGAGCTGCAGGGCAACCTCCATGGAAACTTGGCCCAGGGCTTATCTCTTATGTCTATAGTTTCTGAAGGCATTACATTTCTTTGTATTTTTTAATAAACATGTACTAGTGTGGGTTTGTCAAGTACAAACATTTAAAATACACTACATTTTAAAAAACCTTGTTTTGACCTTTTCTCATTTCTACCAGGAGCTTAAAAAACTAAAAGCGGCCCCAAAAGACCCTGTCAAAACACCAACAGTAGCATGATAATAACAACACAATAACAACCAGCAGTTACTGAGTGTAAGGGCTCTGGGACTTGATACCCACGTTCAATTCCATCCTCATCATGGCTAGTGACCTCAGAGAGTTCCTTCAGTTCTCTCTTACATTGAACACAAGGATGTTAGTAACAATATCTTCTTAATAAGGCAGTCATGATAATCATATTCATTAAAATATTATGCACTTAGAATAAAGCCCCGCACCTAATAACTACCTACTAAGCAGTCAAACATATATAGATAATTGTTTTATCTTAAATGTGGTTTCCCTGGACATTTACAACACCTCAATGAATTGGGTAGCATTTTTGTTTTAATTTCATAGATAATGAAACTGAGGCTTGGAGAGATTAATTAATTTGCCTGTGGCCACACCACAATAAATGGCAGAGAAAGAACTCAAACCCAGGCCTCTTTGACAGTCAAGTCCATGTCTATTACCTCTCTGCCTTGCTGCATTATTTATAATAGTGGAAAATTGAGAAACAAACTGAAAGCCCAGTAAAAGTTAATGGTTAAATAAATAAGATGCACCTACATGGTGAAATATAGCTGATAAGTATATTGGTAAACTGGATGGACTGACTCCAGGGCCCTGCTCCCTGGCCAAGCAATATACTACCTCCCTGTCATTGCCAGAGCACACCATGATAACTCTGATCATGGTGGTAAGTTCTGTCCATGAGACCCTCCCCACTCCCAGCTTTGTCTTGCTGCGGTTCTGAGAATGGAAACCCCTGATGAGAAGTGCCTTTTTATCTCTCATACTGTCCTAGAAAATCTCCATTCTCTGAAATTCCTACCCTTTCCCCACCTCCAAAAAGTCTCCTGCGTGAATTCAGTCCTGGAGTCTCTTTTTTGCTGTTCTCCTTTAACAGTTTTTGGATGCATTTGCAATTTAGTCTGGTACAAGTGTCTTTTTCCCATTTCACTCAACCCCACACTAGAAAGTAAGCACTTGGAGGACAGGAATTGTGTCCTATGTTCTTGGCCCACTCCCAGGGCCTAATACAGTATATTCAATAAATATTGTATAATAATAATGGCTAACATTTTAAACCACTTGCTATATAGACTCAGGCCAGTGCTAAGAATTTTTTTAAATAAAAAAATTTTAGATAAAAAAAAATTTAGAATAATAATTGACAAACACTGCATTTTATGTGTTTTCAAGAAACCAAGACAAATTGAAAAGGAGAAGAGCCACACCCTCCCTCATAGCTCCTACCCCTACCAGAGAGGCCAGCAGAACAAATGATGGATAACAGGTTCAAGCCAGCTCCAGGCTAAATGTGAAGCATCTAAGGGGAGATGAGACCTGTTATACCACTTAAACTCCCTAATCTATATTTAACCTCTCTTGTAAAATGGGTCTAGTGTTAGTACCTACTTCATGGGGCACTTGGGAGGATTAAAGAGATAATATAGATGTTTAGTGTTTAGCACAGGGCCAGGCACATATTAATCATTTAACAAACATTAGCAATATTTCTGGGAAATGGAGCAAAGGGTACAGGCAGAGATAGAGAATGGGACATTGCCATTTCTACAGTCTCCACCTGTTTCTAGTAAGAGAGAACAGGCCAGATTCCACCAGGCTCTCCCAAATGTGGTCTACTGGAACCACATAGGACAGTTTAACTAATGGTTGTCAAGAGTTGCCACGTGCCCCCTCATACTCAGTGACCCTAAGCAAAACACAGAAACACTTGATGACTGAAGCAAGGGGGTCCTTAACCTTGAATCTTCCCTCTCTTGCACAGGTCACAATTGTTCCAAAGTTGGGCTGATCAGGTGGGGGTGGTTGGTACCCTGGACCACTGCTTTTCTCTCAGCCCAATGAAGAGGTGGGTGGAGCAGCCTGAAGGCACCTGGCTCTTCAGGAATTTTCCTGGGACTGGGTTGAGGGACGATGAGTGGGGAGAGGATGGAGAATGGGAAATCTTATAGTTTGATTGATTAAACACAGATATAAGATGTACTCTATGCCAATATTAGAAATGTAACTCGTATTAACTCATTTCATCCTCCAGGCAATGAGCATGAGGGTGGTGCCAAAATGTCTAGTAATGCTGTTTTGGGGGAAGAAGGAAATTGAGGCTTAATAACTTGGCCAAGGTCATCAAGCTAGTAAGTGGCATAGCCAGTTATGTTGCGGTCATAGATTAATTTGAAGAAAATGTACTGTTCCAATCTATGAATATGATCTATTTCTCTGATTTTTTAGGTGTTCTTCAATGTTTTTTGATAAGCATTATAATTTTCTCTACAAAGATCTTATATATTAATAGATTTTATGTTTATTCATAGATACTTTTTAAAAGATTTTTATTAACATATAGCTATTATACAATATTATATTAGTTTCAGGTGTACACCATAGTTATTCAACATTTATACACCTAAAGAAGTGATCACCATGATAAGTACAGAAACGATCTGACAACATACTATGCTATTACAATACTATTGGTTATATTCTCTATGCTGTACATTACATCCCTATGACTTATTTGTTTTGTACTTGGAAATTTGAACCTTTTATTCTCCCTCACCTTTCCCCCCCCTTTCTTTAAATTACATTTATTGGGGTGACAATTGTTAGTGAATTTACATAGATTTCAGGTGTACAATTCTGCATTACATCATCTATAAATCCCATTGTCTGTTCACCACCCAGAGTCAGTTCTCCTTCCATCACCATATATTTGATACCCCTTACCCTCATCTACCTCCCCCCACCCCACTTACACTCTGGTAACCACTAAATTATTGTCTGTGTCTATGAGTTTTTGTTTCTCATTTGTTTGTCTTGTTCTTTTTGGTTTATATACCACATATCAGTGAAATCATAGGGTTCTCTGCTTTGTCTGTCTGACTTATTTCACTTAGCATTATACTCTCAAGATCCATCCATGTTGTCACAAATGCTCCTATATCATCTTTCCTTAACGCCGAATAGTATTCCATTGTGTATATATACCGCAACTTCTTTATCCATTCATCTATTGAAGGACATTTTGGTTGTTTCCATGTCTTGGCCACCGTAAAGAAAGCTGCAATGAACATTGGAGTACACGTGTCTCTATAGAGAAATGCTTTCAGATTTTTTGGGTAGATACCCAGGAGAGCGATTGCTGGGTCATATGGTAATTTTATTCGTAATTTCTTGAGAAACCTCTCCGCACTGCCTTCCATAGCGGCAGCACTAGTCTGCATTCCCACCAACAGTGTATGAGGATTCCTTTTTCTCCACAGCCTCTCCAACACTTGTTACTATTTGTCTTATTGATGAAAGCCATTCTGACTGGGGTGAGGTGATATCTCATTGTGGTTTTCATTTGCATTTCTCTGATGATTAGCGATGTTGAGCATTTTTTCATATGTCTATTTGCCATTTGTATATCCTCTTTGGAGAATGTCTCTTCAGGTCCTCTGTCCATTTTTCAATTGGGTTGTTTGTTTTTTTGTTGTTGAGTTTCATGAGTTCCTTGTATATTTTGGATATTAGCCCCTTATCAGAGGCACTGTTTGCAAAAATCTTCTCCCATTCAGTTGGTTGCCTCATTATTTTGTCAATAGTACTTTTGCTGTGCAGAAGCTTTTCAGTTTCATATAATCGCATTCGTTTATTTTAGTTTTTACTTCCATTGCCTTTGGAGTCAAATTCATAAAATGCTCTTTGAACCCAAGGTCCATAAGTTTAGTACCTGTGTTTTATTCTATGCAGTTTACTGTGTCATGTCTTATGCTTAAGTCTTTGATCCATTTTGAATTAATTTTGGTACATGGTGACAGATAGCAGTCCAGTTTCATTCTTTTGCACGTAGCTATCCAATTCTGCCAGCACCATTTATTGAACAGGCTGTCTTTCCTCCATTGTATGTTTTTAGCTTCTTTGTCAAAAATTATCTGTCCATATTTATGTGGTTTTATTTCTGGGTTCTCAATTCTATTCCATTGGTCTATGTGTCTTTTTTTCCACCAATACCAAGCTGTTTTGATTATTGTAGCCATCTAGTACATGCAAAAATCAGGGAGTGTGATACCTCCAGTATTGTTTCTTTTTTTTAATATTGCTTTGGCTATTTGGGGTCTTTTGTGGTTCCAAACAAATCTGATGATTTTTTGTTCTATTTCTTTAAAAAATGCCATTGGGATTTTAATGGGGATTGCATTAAATCTGTATATGGCTTTGGGTAATATGGCCATTTTAACTATGTTGATTCTTCCAATCCATGAGCACGGAATGTCTTTCCATTTCTTTGTGTCATCTTCAATTTCTTTCAAAAATGTCTTATAGTTTTCAGCATATAAATCCTTCACATCCTTGGTTAAGTTTATACCTAGGTATTTTATTCTCTTTGCTGCAATTGCAAAAGGAATTGTTTTTCTATCTCTTTTTCTGAGATTTCATTGTTGGTATATAGGAATGCAATGGACTTTTGTACGTTGATTTTGTAGCCAGCAACTTTACTGTATTCAATGATTGTTTCTAATAGCTTTTTGGTGGAGTCTTTAGGGTTTTCTATATATAGCATCATGTCATCTGCAAAGAGTGACAATTTAACTTCTTCATTCCCAATTTGGATGCCTTTTATTTCTTTCTCTTGCCTGATAGCTCTGGCGAGGACTTCCAACACTATGTTGAAAAGCAGAGGTGATAGGGGACAACCTTGTCGTGTTCCTGAACGTAGAGCAAAGGGCTTCAGCTTTTCACCATTAATTATGAGATTAGCTGAGGGTTTGTCGTATATGGCCTTTATTATGTTGAGGTATTTTCCTTCTATACCAATTTTAGTAAGTGTTTTAATCATAAATGGATGTTGTATCTTATCAAATGTTTTTTCTGCATCAATTGATAGAATCATATGATTTTTGTCCTTCATTTTGTTTATGTGATGTATCACATTGATGGACTTGCGAATGTTGAACCATCCTTGTGCCCCGGGGATGAACCCCACTTGGTCGTGATGAATAATCTTTTTAATGCATTGTTGTATTCGATTTGCTAGAATTTTGTTTAGGATTTTAGCATCTGTATTCATCAGAGATATAGGTCTGCAGTTTTCTTTTTTTGTGTTGTCCTTACCAGGTTTTGGTATCAGGGTAATGTTGGCCTCATCAAATGAGTTAGGGAGTACTGACTCTTCATCAATTTTTTGGAAGAGTTTGAGCAGGATTTGTATTAGATCCACTTTGAAGGTTTGGTAGAATTCACTGGTGAAGCCATCTTGTCCAGGACTTTTGCTTTTGGGAAGGTTTTTCATGACTGATTCAATTTCGTTACTGGTGATTGGCCTGTTAAGATTTTCCACTTCTTCATGATTCAGCCTTGGAAGGCTATATGATTCTAAGAACTTGTCCATTTCTTCTAAGTTATTGAATTTGGTGGCATATAGTCCTTCATAGTATTCTTGGATAATCCTTTGTATTTCTGTGGTGTCCGTGATAACTTCCCCTTTTTCATTTCTGATTTTGTTAATTAGTGTCTTCTCTCTTTTATCTTAGTGAGTCTCGCCAAGGGTTTGTCAATTTTGTTAATCTTTTCAAAGAACCAGCTCTTTGTCACATTAATTTTTTCTATTGTCTTTTTGTTCTCGATTTCATTTAGTTCTGCTCTGATTTTTGTTGTTTCCTTTCTTCTGCTGACCTTGGGTTTCACTTGTTTTTCTTTTTCTAGTTTTTTAAGGTGTAACATGAGGTTATTTATTTGGGATTTTTCTTGTTTCTTGAGATAGGCCTGTAATGATATAAATTTCCCTCTTAAAACTGCTTTCGCGGCATCCCACAAATTTTGGTAGGATGTATTTTCATTGTCATTTGTTTCTATGTATCTTTTGAGCTCTCCTCTGATTTCTTCTTTGACCCAGTCGTTCTTTAAAAGTATGTTGTTTAATCTCCATGTATTTGTGTTTTTTCCTGCTTTCTTTTTGTAGTCGATATCCAATTTCAAAGCTTTGTGATCAGAGAATATGCTTGGTATGATTTCAATCTTCTTAAATTTGCTGAGGCTGATTTTGTGTCCCAATATATGGTCTATCCTTGAGAATGTTCCATGTACACTAGAAAAGAATGTATAGTCTGATGTTTTAGGATGAAGTGCTCTATATATGTCAATTATGACCAATCATCTAATGTGTCATTTAGGGCTACTATTTCGTTATTTATCTTCTGTTTGGAAGATCTATCCATAGCTGTCAATGATGTATTTAAGTCCCCTAGTATAATTGTGTTTTGGTCAATTTCTCCCTTTAGTTCTGTTAGTAGTTGCTTGGTATATTTCGGTGCTCCCTTATTGGGGGCATAAATATTGATGACTGTTATATCTTCTTGTTGCATAATCCCCTTTACCATTATGAAATGTCCATCTTTGTCTCTTGTTATCTTTTTCACCCTGAAGTCTGTTTCATCGGAAATCATTATGGCTACACCTGATTTTCTCTGGGTATCATTTGCTTGGAGTGCCAATTTCCACCCTTTCACTTTGAGTCTATGCTTGTCCTTGTAGCTGAGATGTGTCTCTTGGAGACAGCATATGGTTGGGTTTAGTTTTTTGATCCAATCTGCTACTCTGTGTCTCTTTATTGGTGAGTTCAGTCCATTTACATTTAGGGTGATTATTGATATGTGAGGATTTCCTGTAATTCTATCTGTAGTTTTCTGGTAAGGCTGTGTCTCCATTGTTTCTTTGCCTTTTTGTTGTTGTCTATTATTTCTGTGTGTCGGTATTCTATGATGTTTCCCTCTGTTTCTTCTTTTATTACAGTATATATTTCAGTTCTAGATTATTTTTGAGTGGTTACCCTTAAGATTATGTAAAAGAAAGTTTGATATTTAGAGTATTCTATTTTCCTCAGCACGTTTACTTTCTCCATTCCCATATTCCGGTTCAGGCCTTTACGCTCCCCCTGTTTATGTTTTGGTTGCCACAATTTGTCCGTGTTGATGGTGGTCTAATAGCCTCCTTTAGTATTTCTTGTAGTGCAGGTCGTGTATTAGAAAATTCCCTCAGCTTTTGGATGTCTGGAAAGGTCTTTATTCCTCCTTCATATCTAAGGGATATCTTTGCTGGATATATTATTCTTGGCTCATGATTTCTCTCTTTCAATAGTTTGAATATTTGGTTCCACTCCCTCCTGGCTTGTAGAGTTTCTGCTGAAAAGTCTGATGATAATCTAATGGGCTTTCCTTTGTAGGTTTCGTCTTCTTTTCCCTGGCTGCCTTGAGGATTCTTTTTTTGGTGTTAATTTTAGACAGCTTCAATACAATGTGCCTTGGAGAAGTCCTGTTGGGATTGAGGTAATTAGGTGTTCTATTTGCTTCTTGGATTCGAGGATCCAGTTCTGTACACAAATTTGGGAAGTTCTCATTAACAATTTTTTTGAGTATATTCTCTGTTCCCTTCTGTCTTTCTTCTCCTGGTATGCCCATTATTCTTATATTGCTCTTTCTGATGGAGTCAGAAAGTTCTTGTAGAGTTCTTTCATTTCTTTCAAGTCTCAAGTCTCTTTCTTCTTCCATCTGTGTAATTTCCAGGTTTCTATCTTCAATGTCACTGATTCTTTTCTCCATCTTGTCAACTCTACTACCTAAGCTGGTTATTTCATTCTTAATTTCTTCTATTGAGTTCTTAATCTCCAGAAATTCCATTTGGTTCTTTTTTAAAATTTCAATCTCTTTCGTAAAATGCTCATGTTGTTCTTTGATTGCGTTTCTGAGTTCATTAAATTGCCTTTCTGTGTTTTCTTGCTTCTTTTTGAGGTTTTTCAGAACTGCAATCTTGAATTCTCTATCATTTAAGTCACATATTTCCATATCTTTAAGTTCCATTTCTGGAGACTTCTCACTTTCTCTCTGAGCTGTCTTGTTGCCTTGGTTATTCATGGAAATTACTGATTTATTATTTCTCTTCCTAGACATCTACAGGAGTGGCTTCTGCTATAGGTTGATAGGAAGAGGTCTTTCTTTTGTTTTCCAATACTTGTTGGAAGAATTTTTTTTTTTTCTCTCTGACACAGTAGTGCTACATTTTCTCTACACTTTTCCAGCTTCTCACACAATGGAGGGATTCCCTGGGAGACGGGTTTCTCCTCTGTTAACAGTTCACCTGGGTCATAGGGCACCATGTCCCTGTGGGGGTGCAGAGAGCTTTTGAAGTTCCAAAGCTCTTTCTGCACCCGATTCAGAGCCCGTATGTTTCATCAGTTCTGTTTACTCCTGCAGGGATCCGCCCAGATAGGTGGGGTCAGGGGCGTGGTGATTTGTAAGAGGTGGCCCAGAGCAATGGCGGCGACCACCACCACAGCTGGTCCTGCTTCCATAGCTCCCTCCCCTTTGCCGGAACTAGTTGGGCTGCGAATCTGTTTCTGCAGTCCACAGTTCTCAGAACAGCAAAAATCCTGTCCTTTTGTTCTGACACTGCAACTTTATCACTCCTATCACCGGGCAGGTGGGGGCGGGGCGAGCTCTGGGAGCGTAGGGAGGGGCGGCTAGTCTCAGTGCCTAAGGCTTCCATTCTCCGCTGGGCAGTGAGGGCTTAACCACAGTTTTGAGCCTTCTTCCCTCAGTCTTTGCTCTGAGGTGTCTGCCGGGAGCATTGGGTTCAGCCGTGTTATATGCTGCCCCCTCAGCCCTGTGGGCCGTAAGCACAGCCCTAGCAGTCCGATTCTTCCCTCTCCCGCAGCTGCGGTACTTCCGGGATGTAGGGAGCTCAGAGCACTGAGCTAGGTCTGTGTCCTGCTCCCGCGCGGTTCCGTCCCCACACTTCTCCCTTCCCTCTTTCCCCGCTCGCACGATTCACCCACCTGGAGGTGAATTCAATAGTAGACCTCTTCGTCTTGCCTGTCTGCTGTGCAGGGAGTCCTTTGTGGAGTTATTGTTGTCCGATTAGTTGTAAATTCCAGGAGAGCTTTACAGAGTCTCACCTTACGCCGCCATTTTGATCCAGAATCTGATTATATTCTTTATGCTTTACTTGTTTACTTAAGCATATTCTTTATGCTTTGCCCATCACTATTTTATAACTACCAATTTGTACTTCTTAATTCCTTCACCTCTTTCACCCTGCCCCAACCCCCTCTTAATCTTTCACCCCAATAAACCTAGTACCCCTTTGACACCATGCATAGCTATTACGATATTATTGATTATATTCCTTATGCTTTGCCTTACGTAACAATGACTACTATATAACAATCAATTTGTATTTCTTAATCCCTTCCCCTTTTTGATCCATGCCCAAATAACCTCCTGTCTGGCAACCATCAAAATGTTCTCTGTATCTATGTGTTTGTTTCTGCTTTGTTTTTTTTTTCTTTAGTTTCCACAATATAAGTGAAATCACATTGCATCTGTCTTTCTCTGTGTGACGTACTCCACTGAGCACAATACATTCCAGTTCCACTTATGGCACGGCAGATGGTGAGAACCCACTCCCTTCCCTTCCTGAGCAATATGCCACTGTATACGAAGCTCTGACAATTAAGTTCATGAACTTGTTGCAACAATGTTGCTAACATTTTTTGACATCAGAGGGGTTATTCATTATGTATTTACACCAACTGAACAAACAGTTAACCAAGATTATTATTTGGAAGTGCTGAAAATGTTGCATGAAAAAGTAAGGCAATCTGAACTTTTTGCCAAGAATTCATGGCTCTTGCATCATGACAATGCACCAGCACACATGGCACTGTTTGTGAGGGAGTTTTTAGCCAGTAAACAAATAACTGTATTGGAATACCCTCCCTATTCATCTGATATGGCCCCCAATGACTTCTTTCTTTACCTGAAGATCAAGGAAATGTTGAAAGGAAGACATTTTCATGATGTTCATGACATCAAGGGTAATACAACAACAGTTCTGATGGCCATTCCAAAAAAAAAAAAAAAAGTTCCAAAATTGCTTTGAAGGGTGGACTAGGCCCTGGCATCAGTTCATAGCTTCCTAAGGGGAGTACTTCAAAGGTAACCATAGTGATATTCAACAATGAGGTATATAGTACTTTTTCTAGGATGAATTCACGAGCTTAATTGTCAGTGCTTGTATGTACAACCTCCCCTTTATCCATTCATCTATTGACAGACACCCAGGCTGCCTCCACATCTTGGCCATTGTAAACAACGCTGCAATGAACATTTGGATGCACACATCCCCTCAAACTAGCATTTTGGGTTTCTTTGGGTAAATATCCTGAAGTGGGATTACAGGGTCCCATTTTGTCTCTTGTTATAGCCTTTGTTTTAAAGTCTATTGTGTCTGCTACCCGAGGTTTTTGTTTGTTTGTTTCCGTTTTCATGAAATATCATTTTCCCATCCCTTTACTTTCAGTCTGTGTGTGTCCTTTTCATCTGAAGTGAGCCTCTTGTAGGCAACATATGTAAGGGTCTCGTTTTTTTGTCCATTCAGCCACTCAATTTTTGCTTGGAGCATTTAACCCATTTACACTGAAAGCAATTGTTGATAGATATGTAGTTATTGCCATTTCATTATTCGTACTTTTCTTTCTTTCTTTCTTCTTTCTTTCCTTCCGTCCTTCTTTCCTTTCTTCTTTTCTTCCTTCCTTCCTTCCTTCCTTCCTTCCTTCCTTCCTTCCTTCCTTCCTTCCTTCCTTCCTTTCTTCCTTCCTTCATTCCTTCCTTGCTTCCTTTTTTCCTTTCTTCCTTCCTTTTTTCCTTTCTTCCTTCCTTCCTTCCTTTCTTTTTTTTTTGTCTTAAAGAAGTCCCTCTAAGATTCCTTATAATTCTGGCTTTGTGTTGATGAACTCCTTTACCTTTTTCTTGTCTGGGAAGCTCTTTATCTGTCCTTCAATTCTAAACGATAGCTTTGCTGGGTACAGTAATCTTGGTGCAGGTCCTTGCTTTTCATCACTTTGAATATTTTGTGCCAATCCCTTCTGCCCTGCAAAGTTTCTGTTGAGAAAGCAATTGACAGTCTTGTAGGTAACTCACTGCCTTTTTCTTGCTACTTTTAAGATTCTTTTCTTGTCCTTAAACTTTTATGGTGTGTCTTGGTGTTGGCCTCTTTGGGTTCATCTTGTTTGGGACTCTGCGCTTTCCAGGCTTGTGTATCTAATTTCTTCACCCAGTTAAGGAAGTTTTCTGTCACTATTTCTTCAGATAAGTTTTAAATTCCTTGCTCTTTCTCTCTCTCTTCTCCCTCTGGTACCCCTGTGATGAGAGTGGTGGTACTTTTTTTTAAATAAAGTTTTTTATTTTTCAATTACAATTGACATACAATATTATATTAGTTTCAAATGTATAATGTAGTGATTAGACATTTATATAATTTATGAAGTGTTCACCCTGATAAATCTTGTACCCATCTGACACCATACATAGTAATTATAATATTATCAACTATATTCCTTAAGCTATATTTTATATCCCCATGATTACTTATTTGCTATTTATAACCATATATTTTTAAATTTCGTGTTTTTCCTCATATATAAAAATTTAAAGATTTTTATTAAAATATATCTAACATACAATATTATATTAGTTTCAGGTATATAAAATAGTGGTTCAACACTTATGTACCTAAAGAACTGATCATGATGATAAGTCCAATAACCATCTGACACTGTACAATGCTATCACAATATTATGGACTATATTCCCTATGCTGTACATTACGTCCCCATGACTTACTTGTATTATATTACAGGCAAATTTATTTTTTATTTTATTTTTTAAAAGATTTTAATTAAAATGTAGCTAACATACAATATTATATTAATTTCAGATGTATATCATAGTAATTCAATAGTACCCACCTAGCACTATACATAGTTATTACCATATTTTGATTATATTCCTTATGCTAAAGAAGTGATCACCATGATAAATCCAAAAACCATTGAACACTGTACCATGCTATCTCAATATTATTTACTATATTTCTTATGCTGTATATTATATCCCCAAGACTAATTTGTTTTATACCTGGAAATTTGAACCTCTTATTCTTCTTTATCTCCACATCCTTTTGAAAAATTTTTAATTAGAATTGATATTCAATATTATTTTGTATTAGTTTCAGGTGTACAGCATAGTTAGACGTTCAGATTAGACATTTATATAATTTGAGAAGTGATGCCCCTGAGTAGTCTACTACCCACCTGGCACTATACATAGTTATTATCATATTATTGATTATATTCCCTATACTTTAGTTTATATCCCCATAGCCATTTGTAACTACCAACTTGTATTTCTTAATCCCTCCACCTTTTTAACCGTGGCCCCAACCTGCCTGCCATCTATCACACTAATAGATCTAGTACCCATCTGACACCATACAAAGTTATTACATTATTGACTACATTTCTTATGCTATACCCTACATTCCCATGACTACTGTGTAACAACTAATTTGAACTTCTTAATCTCTTCCCCTTTTTCACCCAACCCCAATTCCCCTCCCATCTGGCAACCATCAAAATGTCGTATTATAAATAAATGTATTTACAAGTTTGTTTCTGTTTTATTTGTTTGTTTATTTATTTTATTCTTTTGATTCCACTTATAAGTGAAATCATATCACATTTGTCTTTCACTGTCTGACTTACTACACTCAGCACAATACTCTCTAGGTCCATTTATGTTGTCACACATGGCAATATTTCATTCATTTTTACAGCTGAGTAATATTCCATTGTGTATATGTACCACTTCTTTTTATCCATTCATCCATTTAGGGATGTCCAGGTTGCCTTCATGTCTTGGCTATTGTAATGCTGCAATGAATACATGGATGAGCAGGTCCCCTCAAAGTAGCACTTTGGGTTTCTTCAGATAAATACCCTGAAGTGGGATTACTAGGTCCTTCTTTGTCTCTTCTTATAGTCTTTGTTTTAAAGTCTATTTTGTCTGGTATAAGTATTGCTATTCCAGGTTTTTGTTTGTTTACATATTCATGAAATATCTTCTTCCATCCCTTCACTTTCAGTCTCTGTGTGTCTTTTGATCTGAAGTGAATCTCTTATAAGTAGCATATGTAAGGGTCTTGTTTTCTTATCTATTCACCCCCCCCCCCCTAGCTTTTGACTGGAGCATTTAATCCATTTACATTAAAAGTAATTATTGATAGATATGTAGTTATTGCCATTTTATTATTCACATTTTTAATTTTTATTTTTTTTTAGCCTTCCAGAAGCCCGTCTAAGTTTCCTTGTAATATTGGTTTGGTGTTAATGAACTACTTTAGCTCTTTCTTGTCTAGGAAGCTCTTTACCTGTCCTTCGAGTCTTTGCTGAATAGAGTAATCTTGGTTGTAGGTCCTTACTTTTCATCACTTTGAATATCTTGTGCCAATCTCTTCTGGTCTACAAAGTTTCTGTTGAGAAATCAGCTCCCTTGTAGGTAACAAACTGCTTTTTTTTTTGCTGCTTTTAAGATTTTCTTTTTGTCTTTAACCTTTTTTTTTAATTATGATGTGTTTTGTTGTTGACCTCTTTGGGTTCATCTTGTTTGGGATTCTTTGTGCTTCCTGGGTTTGTATATCTATTTTCTTCTTCAAGTTAGGGAAGTTTTCCACCATTATTTCTTTAAATAATAAAGAAATTATTCTCCTTCTGGTACTCCTATGATGCAAATGGTGGTATGCTTGATGTTGTCCCAAAGGTCCCTTAAACTGTCCTCATTTGCTCATTTTTTTGGATTATTTTTTTTTCTGCTGTGCTGATTGCATGTTTTCTGCTACCTTATCTTCTGAATGACTGATTCAATTCTGTGCTTCATCTAATCTACTGTTCATTCCTTCTATTGTATTTTTCATTTCAGTTATTGTATTCTTTATTTCTGACTGGTTCTTTTTCTGTTTTCTATCTCCATTATTATGTTTCCTGTATCTTTATTGAAGTTCTCCCTGAGATCATTGAACACCCTTATAACTAGTGTTTTGAACTCTGTGTTAGGTAGATTGCTTGTCTTTATTTTATTTTATTTTATTTAGGTCTTTTTCTAGAGCTTTGTTTTGTTTTTTTAATTTGGGACATGTTTTTTAGTAACCCTATTTTAGCGGTCTCCCTGTGTTTTCTTTTATGTATTAAACAGGGCTGCTATGCCTCTCAGTCTTAGGAGAGTGGCCTTATGTAATAGGTGTGTTGTGAGGCTCAGTGGTGCAATCTCCGTGGTCACCTAGCCGGGCACTCCAGGTTTTTACCTTGTGTGAGTTGTGTATGCCCTCCTGTTGTCCTTGAGTCTTGGCTGCTGTTTGTACATCAATGGGAGGGATTGATTCTCGAATTTATTGGTTGTGAGGACTGGCTGTGACTACAGTGGAGGAGCTGTTGTGCAGGGGTTGAACCTACAGAGCAGGATTCACTTTAGAACGAGGCTCTGGTACCTGTCCCATGTGCCTTTTGGGTGTGTCATCTCAAGAGGTGTCTGGGTGATGCTACAGCTGTGTCTGAAGCTGGCCACCAGGCATGCCATCTTCAGGACCTCCTGGGAGAGGCCCCACCGCTGAACAAGGTCACCCACAGCCTGTGCCCTGTCCAGGGCCACGAGGCATGAACCACAAAGCAATACAAAGATGGCTACCATCTGCAGTGGGCTTAGAGATGCCTCAAGAGGCCAAGCTGCAAACCAATGCTGGCTGCTGCTAATACTAGGCTTGGGGCAGCTCATCCATAGGTATGGGACATGCTAAAGCCAGATGCTGCTTCTTTGGGTTTTGTGAACCTTTGAGAGATGTTAGGAAAGTCCACAACATGAGTTAAGGTAGCATGTTTATACAGAAAAGTCACTGGAAGCAGCTAGGTTGAGCCTGAAAGTTGCGTATGGCAGGATCTCAGGAAATCAGGGTGAAAAAAATGGTATTAGTGAGGCTGATAGAGAGTCAGATGTGGCAGCTACCTGCATCTGCATGGAAGGAGTGGGGAGGGCTCAATAAAGAAACAATAGCTTCCACCAACATCTCCATCCTTAAGAACAGTGCCCCTCCAGCCGTTGCTCTGAAACGAGACAATTTATTTCCTCCCTGTATGGCCCTGGAGACTTTCAAGCTGCTGCTTCAGTGCTGGAGCTCAGAGAGAGAAAATCCATCAGTGAGTAAATCTGTGCAAAGGCCTTTTAAGAAGGATGCCTGGGACTACAGCCACTTGTTTCATTCAGCCACCATTTCCACTGGTCTTCACAGCCATAAGTTGTGGGACTTCTGTCCCTGGCACTGAGAAGCTGGGCTGGAGAGCCTGGTGTGGGGCTAGGGTCCCTCAGCTCCACAGCTGAGATATCCCTCCTGATTTTTAATGGTCACATACAGGTGTGGGACTAGTCCATTCCGTGTATCTGCCTCTCTGACCTGTCTCGAGGTGGCTTCTTCTGTATGTCCTTAGTTGTAGGGCTTTGGTTCAGCTAGACTTCAGGTGATTCTCCATGATGGTTGTTCTGTAGTTTAGTTGTAATTTTGATGTGGTTGTGAGAGAAGGTAAGCACAGTGTTTACCGACTCTGCCATCTTGACCAGATACTTTATACCTCATATTTCACATTGTTATTATAAATAATATTTTAAAGTTATATTTCAAACTATTTGTTGCTGGTGTAAAGAAATGCTATTTTATTTTTTTTGTGTGTGTGTTGAACTTATATCCAGCAATTTAGATAAATTTTTTAGTAACTCCAATAATTTTTATAATGAAGAAACAGTTTTTGAGATATGAATTAATTTGTCCCAAATCATATACCTAATGAGTATTTACCTTTCTGTGGAGGAGTAGAGATAATGTCAAGGTGAGAATTTGCACAGTATTCAGTTCAAAGATTTTTTTCTACTTCTGTGAATCATTTGTTTATAAGTTGTCAAAGATTTACTGAAAGACTCCTATGGGCTCATCTAAGTGCTACAACATCTAAGGAGGAAGGTGAGAGGATATACAAGAAAGCTAGAATCATCTAATCCCAGAGAAGAAAGTGATCTTGGGGTAAATCTAGCCCTACATTCTACCCTAAACCTCACAGAAATGTATTCTTGAAGTGTCCCCTACAAAGCCATTTATTCATTCAACACATATTCTTTGAGCACCTACTAAATGACAGACGTCAAGGTGGATGTTGGGAGATAGCAGTGAGGAAAACCCTCAAGACACTAACAGTTTAGTGACAGACTATAGTGAATAATCACACAATTCTGTAACTGTGGAAAGGTATAGTGCCATGAAGAGACGTAATGGGGATCTGAGAGTATATAGGCTGGGGTGGGGCAACCTGACTTCTTCAGGCGGTCATAGAATATTCTAGGCCCTGAGGTGAGAAAAAACCTGGATGGTGTGAAGAAGAAGTCCAGTGTTGTCAGAGCTGAATGAGAGGAGATTGCCATGAGCTGAGGGTGGAGAGGCCCACAGGGGCTTGCCTGTACACAGTATTACGGGCCTTATTAAAGATTTTGGCCTTTATCCAAAAATTAATGGAACCATGAAAGGGCTATAAGCCAGGGAGTGATGTGATCACGTTTGCATTTTTGGAAGATCACTTAGGAAGATCACTCATATACAGTATGGAGAATGCACACTTTCCTGTGAGTAAAAAGAGGCATTGACTAGATGATGGCAGAGGTAAAACCAAGTTACAAACCCTCTGAGTGTTAATTCTGTGTCAAGAGATGCACATGCATCATTTCATTTAACACTCACAGCATGGACCCATGAGATAAGTGCTACTGTTACACGAGGTGGGTGATTGAAGAGGTTAAGGAACTCATGCAAGTTTACATGTTTCATTAACTGGTAGACCTGGGATTCAAAGCTTGCTAGTATAACTCTTAACTACTGTGCCTTCCTCCTGTGGATGAAGGAGGAGAAGGATGAAGGATCGCCCAGTGAGCCTCCCATACAGAATTTGAAATCTCCGAGTAAAAGGGCCAGGCTGAAAGAAACTGAGATGTGAGCTGTGCGTACTGGACCAAGAAGCTGGGAGATCTGATTTCAATCTCAAATCTGCCACTTACCTTCTTTTTCTGGAAGACAGCATTTGTTTCTTCTAACTCTAAGACTCTAGGATTCTAGGGTGATTTCATTCAGCCCTCCCTAAACAAGAGATCCACATCTGTGAATTCAACCAACTATTGATTGAAACTATTCAGAAAAAAAAAGCAAAACAAAACAACCTCCAGAAAGTTGATCCCTAAACAGTACAATATAACTACTATTCACATAGCATTTACATTGTATTAGGCATTATAACTAATCTAGAGATGATACAGGAGGAAATGAATAGCTTTATGCAAATACTACACTATTTTATATGAAGGATTGAGCACCCTTGGAGTACGGTATCAAGGAGTCCTGGAACCAATCCCTCGCAGATACCAAGGGACAACTATGACTTTGGAAATATCATTTGATCTCTCAGTATCTCTGTTTTTCTCTTCATTGAAACAAAAATAATACCTCTCAACTAAGATAATACATATGAAAGTGTGTTGTAAGCTTTAAAGAGATTTACAGACATCAGCTCTTACTAGGATTAACTTCTCATCAGGCGTTTGGGACAATTCTCCACATCAGAATGTGTTCCTTCATGTTGATCTGAGATTGGCTTCCATGTGTCTTCCTTCCAGTCTGGTCTGAGCTTTTGGACTGTAATCGTAATCATTCTGGACCTTCTCTACCCTAAAAGAGCTTTGAGCATCAGGAGCAGCTGCTCTGCTCCCTGTCGAGGCCTCTCCTCATGGCAGACACCAGCAGCTCCTTTAAGCACACCTCAGCTGCATGGATTTTGCCCTTCAGCCTCTCTGAAGTTCTCTGGATTGATAGTGGCTGGGTTAAAAGTGGCCCTCAGAGCCCAACACAAGGCTCTGGTTATTGTCTGACAAGCTCTAAGTACATTGCACCTATTCCCCCTTAATCGCAGCTCTCCACTGCTTCTCTTGCAGCATGTAGCAGTTTAGCTTACACACTCGGCTGGTAGAGGGCTCTGCATGTGCATTTGAGGAAACAATTCATTTTCACATGACCTCCTCCTACTTTCCCAAAGGGATGCTTGCTACCTATTCTTACAGGATTTTTTTTTAAAAGAAATGCACAAAAAGATATAGAGATTTTAGGTGATCCAAATAAGTCATAATGAAAGTATACAAGTGAACCTTATCCTTTCGCTCATTGCCAAACTCATGCAGCTTAATTTCATTTTTAAAAATTTCTTGTAATTTGGGAAAGAGGATTTTACTTGAAATTCGACAGGTTTGAATAGAAAAGTAAATTTGGGGCTGGGGCGTAGGAATGAAGAACGATGGAAAAAGTTTCAGCTGACTTTTACGGATAGTGGAAAAAAAGTTTATTAAAAAGATATGATACTGTTTTCCATTATCACCTCAAAAATGAGTTCCAATACTTTGAAACTTCAAATGTAATGTCAAGAGTCCTTGATAAAATGAATCTTATCATTTGCAGCAACATGGATGGATCTAGAGAACATTATGTTAAGTGAAATAAGTCAGAAAGAGAAAGACAAGTACCATATGATCTCACTTATATATGGAATCTAAAGAAAAGACTATGTGAATGAACTAATCAGAGTCAGTTTTGGGGACGCAGAGAAAAAACCGAGAGTGGTTAGATGGGTGTGTGGGAGGGGGTTGGGGATAAGGGGAAAGGTGAAGGGATTTGGAAGCAGCTGGTAACCACAAGATGGCCTCAGGGTTTTTCTTTTGAAAATTAATTTGGGGAAGGTATTCTATAATGTTGTAAAGATTTTGTTGGGTATCCGATGGACATGCGTCCTATTTGGGAGACCACCTCAGGGATACTGTGGATACCTGATCATGGCATTGTACATCAGAAGCTAAACATTAATGAATGCCAACTATAATTTTATATATATAATGTGATGGTTCAGTGTGAGGTCGGAGGGATAGTGGATGGGGGGAGGGGGGTTCACAGTATGAGGGATATAAATGATGAACGTCTAAGTATTACCTTGTTTTGTACACCTGAAACTAATAAATAAATTAATTAATTAATTAAAAAAAATGAATCTGTTGTTTAAATAAGGTGAAAAATAAAAAGTGGGAGAACTCATACCCTTGTCTCTATCATAGAATTCCTTCTTTTCAACCTGAATTTGAGAAAGAACATTTATTATGTCTAAGGTGAGAATACGTCAGGTAGGTGTTTTTTTTTAATTACTGATGCCACCAATCTACTAAAGAAACTAAGGTATTTGATTAGAAACTAAGATATTTGATTAAATTTTAGCCCAGTGGAGTGCTTAGGTAGTTACAGATGAAGTGTACATAAAACCAACTGTAGTAGCCAGATACTTTTTACTATAACATAAAACCCAGAGATGAGTAATGAACAATTCCCTTTTGCTTCGTTTCCCAACATGTTGTCTTCACATTAGTAGATTTTGTGTGTTCTTTTCCTTCTCTACTGGTAGCATTATGACATTTCCCTTTCCACATGTTCAAGATTTAATAAGTTCAGGAACAGTCAGCATGCCGCTTCTGAGAGCTCAGACTCCATTTCATATGCTTCTGGCCTACTGAACAGACTTCTTGGAGAAGATGCCAAAATGTGTGATGCCAACTCAATTGAAATAAAACAAGATGCTCAGAAAAATGATTTTTGCATAAACTAGTCCTTCTGGTCTTATCGATTCCAGTTGATAGCCACTGCCTTTGAAATTGAACTGGGGCGGGTTGGGGGCCTTGCCCCTTAAAAGTGGTCTTCCCTGGACATTCCCAGAAAGGGTTTCACCAGGGAAAGAGAGGTAAAGTTAAATTTCAGATGGCCCCCATTTCACACAAGGACGTGTCCTCACCAATAATTTGGGTGTTGGGACTCAGGCTGCATTTTCCCATAGAAGCATCTGGGCTAAATACTTAGGACTTTAACTAATTAATCAATTCACTAAATATTTACTGGGAACATATCATGGTCAGTTTTTCAAAGTCCATGGACTATAATGTATCTCAAATAGAACTGGAAGGGGTTTCAGAAGCTGCTTTTCTGAGACCACACAGTTGATAGTTTGCCAAGTCTCTTAGGTGCCCAAGTGCTATTTGAAGAATGTTCTCCTTAAATCTTCACTTTTCTAAGCTGAACATACAAAAGTAGACAGTAGGGAAGTGGTTTCAGAACTTTCTCTATGTAGCTAGGTGGGGGTGTCAATCCTGAAATGTGAGGATTGGAATTTATCATAAAGATTGAAATGCCCTGTCCTAACACAGAGAACACCTGGCCATTAGCTCAGTTGCACCTGGGACTCTGCTCTAAGAGGACAGCCTTCATATATTTTGCTTTGAAAAGTCACGTCAGACTTTGGGGTCACATTTAGTTGGGCAACCCACACTTAGGGACATATTAAAAGCAAAATATATGAAATAGCCCCCCAATACCCTTGATATTTACCTGTAGCAAGGAGAATTCATAATGTGAAGATGGGAAGGAGACGAAGGGAATAAACATTGGAAGTCTGCTTATGTGCCAGCAATCGTGCTACATGCTTTACAAGTCTAACCTCTTCTTACTCTCAGAATGACCTCAAGAAGCAAGTATCATCTTAGTTACTGTGTGTATTTGTTTGGAAAGAGTTTGGCTGCAAATAACAGGAAAACTGACTAACAAAGACTTAATAGACAGGGAGCTACTTGTCTTGCAACTTATTGCAAGTCTGGGGATGGGTAGCCCAGGGATTGCTGAGGACCTTGTAAGGCCATCAGAGACCAGTGTTTTCCATCTTTCCATTCAGCCATCCTTAGAGTAAAGGCCTTCCTCCTCACACTTGTCACCTCATGATTATAGGATGTCCCTTAGGTATTTTGCCCAAGTTCTAGGGGGAAGAGGAGAAACAGCCAAAGGAGAAGTTCATGCCAGCCCAGGCTATGCTTTAAGAAACTTCCTTCTTATCTGCTGTACTCAGTGATTTCTACTCATATCTCATGGGTCAGAACTGTGTCAAATGGGAGAGTAGGAAGATGAAATTTGTATCTGGGCACATTTCAGCTCCAAACAAAATCAGTGTTTTATTGGTAAAGATAAATTGGGAAATAAATATGGGATAAGTAACAACAGTCTGCCACTTTGTATTACAAATGAGAAATCAAGACAAAAGACATAAAGTAACTGTCCACATGCACACAGCTAAGAAAGAGCTGAGCTGAGATTTAAAGCCAGGCCCCTCCAGATCTAGAGCCTTTGCTCTTTCTACTGTACCATGTAGCCTTTGAACCTCACACAACCTTCCTAACTGCCAGGAAGCAGGGATTTTCTTACTCAAAATCGTTTTACAGATAGGGACATGGAGGCACAGAGAGGTTAAGTGACTTTATTAACAGAGGATTTGAACCCAAGCTGTCATTACAAAAAGTAGTAGTAGCATTGGTAGTATATCAATAGTAGCATTAGTCTGAAAACTTAATAGAGAAAGAGACAGAGAGAGAGAACCCAGAAGAATAGGAAACAAATATGAATTTACATGAGCAAAGAGAGTGGTCCTGGACTTGTCAAAAAGGATTGATATAATGATAATGACTAATAATAAAAATATATGTGGTCCATTATTGAAACCCCGTGAATGTTTTCAGAGTTCTTCAGATTGTGCATATGATGTTATTTTGCAGAAACTCATTTTGGGTTTAATGTTCTCAATGGAATAATCCTTACAGATTTGGTTTATATCAGAAATACCAAAATCTGGTTTATGACAGAAATACCCAAAGCTGAGTGGAGCCCACTGATCAATTTGCCCTCCAAAGTGGTGCCTAGGCAGAGACAAATGACCCTAATGATAACAGGTGTGTTTTTTTATTAGTTTCAGGTGCACAAGACAAAGTAATACTTAGACGTTTATCATTTATATCCCTCACACTGTGTAAACCCCCTCTCCCCATCCACTATCCTTCTGACATCACACAGATCCGTTACATTTCCACTGTCTCTATTCCTAATGCTGTACTCCGCTTCTTGTAAGTATACACATACATATATATATATATATAAATTATAGTTGGCATTCATTATTGTTCAGCTTCAGCTTCAAGTGTGCAGTGCAGTGATCAGGCATCTACATTATCCCTGAGGTGGTCTCCCAAATGGGACAAGTGTCCATCGGATACCCCACAAAATCTTTACAACATTATTGATTACATTCCCCAAATTAATTTTCAAAACCCTATGGCCATCTTGTGGTTACTGTTTTCTAATGCCCTCACCTTCCCCCATATCCCTACCCCCCTCCCATCTAGCAACCCTCAGTTTTTCTTCTATGTCTCCAAAACTGTTTCTGATTAGTTCATTCTCTTATTCTTTTCTTTAGATTCCACATATAAGTGAGATCATAAGGCTTTTATTTAGTGCTTAAAAAAGACCAGGCACTGTGATAAATGCTTCACATTTGTCATCTCATTTAATCCTTACTCATCTCTTGGGAGAGATTTCTCTTTTCCTCACATTTCAGATGAGAACCCTGAGGCTTAGTGAAGTGAAGTGACTGGTCTCCAAACACACACCTATGTAAGGGGCAGGGCTGAGACTGTAATCCGGGTCCTTTTAAACCCACCACCAATGGCCCTGTCTAAGGGTGGGGGTGAAGGTGTGGGGGCAGGGAGAAGGGGTGGAGGGAGGGTGCTGGAGGTGGCAGAATGGAAATCCAGCCAAGGACCAGAGACTTGCAAGTAGATAACCCCCAAATGCATTCGTGCAGCTGAAAGATTGAAGTTAAGCAAGGATATTACCTTCGTCTCTTATTTGTATTTTGTTAAGTCAGCCCAACATCTCAGCCTTTTGAGATACTTTTAGAACTAGAAAACCAGTATAATTCTGAAAATTAAACTACTTTAATGCTATTGTACTTCCCTACATCTGGCAGACAGTACATAATATTATGTAAAGTTAAAAGCCAATGAAAGTTTTAAAAAAGTGTGTTTTAGTTGGGCAGTAAAGTTGCTTTCTTCCAGTTGTTCACAAGTAAAACATGCTGCGCTGGTTTCTGAAGACCAAGAGGCCTGGAGAGAAATTTATGACTTCAAAACAAAATTTAGAGGTTGAGGGATTTAGCTGTTTGCAAGGAACACAGAGCCTGTGAGAAAGGAAAGGCTGTTCAAAATGCCCTGGCCTGAAGTGCCAAGGTCTTTTTCAAAAGTTCCCAAAGAAACTCTTAGGAACCTGAAAAGATAAAAATGGGTAGAGAGCATTTTTAAAACATCATTCCACTAGGAGCTGATGCTTGCAAGCCTGTGAGTTTTTCCACACAAGTGTGCTCAGCTGTTATGTTAGCCAGGCATTTCCTGCTCGGCGCTGCAGATTTTGTTACTCTTTTTTTTCCTTCTCACAGAATTATTCAAGATTTGCAGCCTACAGTTTCTGCCACATTTTCTCTCAGCTTTTAGTCACACTGCCATATATAGAATCCTTATCATGTAGCTAACTCCCCAGCTTGGACATCTTAATAGGAGGTGTTTAGTGTACTGTGGTCTTTACAAGCTAAGTAATCCTAAAGATGGAATGAATGGCAACATCAACAGGTAAGAGTGTATCTCTCTCTCTCTCTCTCTCTCTCTCTCTCTCTCTCTCTCTCTCTCTCTCTCTCTCTCTCTCTCTGTGCTTAAATAGCCTTTATTGCTGTAGAACATATTTGACAAATTTAAACTCAAGATTTAGTCCCCTTCAGTAGTTCTTGGATAGTAAAGTGAATCTTATTTAGATTCTATTGAGATTCTATTTAGAATCTTATTTAGATTCTAGATTCTAACTATTTAGAAAGGAATCTCCACTTATTTACCTATAAGAAGACTTGTTCCAAATAAAGGATTTAAAACCCTCTTCAACATTTGAACACTTTCTATGTTGAGGGAGCAATAGCACCAGGTTAAAGAGAATTACTCAGACACAAAGGCAGTCTAGCTTAAATAAAGAGAAATGAAATGAGCACATCACAGTGTCCTGTTAGCAGATGCTCTCGTCTTGTGAGGAGGGCAGAGGGAGCCAATGCGAAACCCTTTGGCTATCATACATTAATGCAATGCATTATTCAGAGAACTTGCACATCTTTTTGTTGTTGTGCAAACTAATTCCTCTTACCAGAAAACTGAGGTTCCAAAGGGTAAGTGATTTGCCTGAGAATACACAGCTAACACCACTCCCCATTTTAAAACTCTCATTGGCTCCCATTGTTCAAGTCTAAACTCCTTAGAAAAGAATTTAAGGTTTAACAAGCATTTAATATAAGCATCTATATACATGCTTATTTATACAGTCAGGTACTTGTGATTAGGCACAATGAGAGGCAAAGATGAATAAAACATGTTCTTGGAGAGCTTTAATGTAAGTGAAGGAATCTTTCATCATACAAATAACTGTCTTAGTCAACTCAGGTTGCTCTAATGAAGTACCACAGACTAGGTGGCTTAAACAACAGACATTTATTGCTCACAGTTCTGGAGGCTGAAAGTCCAAGATCACAGTGCCAACAGATTTAGTTCTGGTGAGATCCTGCTTCCTGGCTTGTAGACACAGATACCTCCTAGCTGTGAACTCATATGGCCTTTCCTCGGTGCATGCATGTAAAAAGAGTGAAACCTCTCTCTCCCTCTTCTTAAAAGGGCACTAATACCATCTTGAGGGTCCTACTCCATGACCTCATCTAAACCTAAGCATCTCTCAAAGGCCCCAACTCCAAATACTATCACATTGGGGGTTGGGGATTCAACATATGAATTTTCAGGGGACACAGGACTTCAGTACATGACAATAAGCAAGTGAGAGATGGAGGATGGTCTGGGACTGGGCAGCATGGAGGTAGAACTGGCTTTGAAGACACATTCTTTCCAGTGGTCTGTCCCCAACTTACTTATTCTTGGGTCCATAAATAATACCTTCCTGCAACAATTGATGCATCAGAGAAAGAAAAAGTCAGAGAACATGTTTCACCATTTAGGTAAGAGGACATGTTTATGATCATCTGTTAGACTTCCTTTTTTCTCTTTTTTTAAAATTAAAATTTATTGGGATAACAATTATTAGTAAAGTTATATAGGTTTCAGTTGTACAATTCTGTAATACATCATCTATATATCATATTGTGTGTTTACCACCCAGACTCAGTTCTCCTTTCAATCAAAAATTAAAAGAGGGGTGGAGTTGTGGGTGAGGCCAGGGTGGGGAGGAAGCAGGTAGAGGAGGGGCTGGCAGGGAAGACCAACACAGTGTCATTGACAATGACTCTCTGAAATGTATTCCCCAAATTTCCTTCAGCAAAAATGGTCTGTTTGTACACTTTTACTGATATTTTGGACCCAAATATGTATTTTTTTCCTGATGTGTCTGGAATCTTGAGATCCTCTCCAAAGCCAGATCCCTATGGCCAGTGGGATAGTTCACATGTAAGTGAGATCAACCTCCCAGACATGATAAGAAATCTTTTATAGAATCAATCCCAGGCTCTATGAGACAAGGTTGCCTTTTGCCTGGCTGCTGTTGGCCTGGGGATTAATGTACATATTTACTTTGCCACAAGAGTAATTGACTCCAGGCACACTTCACCTGAGTGGAGTCCTGAAGTGGGCAATTTTCTGTGCTCAGGATAAAACAGACTGAGAGAACAGCCCCAACAGCTAGTCCTTTGGCCTTGAGCCCAGCCAGATAAACATCCTCTGGGTACACTCGGTGGCAAACTTTGGCATGCGCATCCTTTACCCATTGTGCTTCAGAGGCTTGGGGAGTTGTGAAAACAACTTTGAAATAATTAAATCACCTCATACAATTTTTTCTTGGAAATAAAAGAATTGTTTGTACAGTTTGATCAAGTCAGAATGACACAAGTTAGCTCTTTTCTTTCAAAGGTCTAGCACTGTAGCCTACCTTTCTCTTTTTTCCTCCCTTGTACTTTGATTGAATATGTACCATGTGCTAGCACTGCCCTAAGCACAGGAGTACATAAATGACTGTGACATGGTATGGCACCTGTACTCTTTCACCCTATAAATATTCATTGTGTGTGCCAGGCATTCTTCTATGTACTGGGGATACGACATTAAACAGGAAACAAAGATTCTGCATTGTCAGTATATAGTATAGCAAGAATGACGTTGAATGGTAATGAGAAATGTTGCAAAGGTCACCAGTGAAAAGAGCAGAGTTTCAAGAGAGTGTGTAACAGGAGGACTGAGTTTATGGGAACAAACTAATTTGTGATTTAGGGGAGGAGAATGTAGAAAGTACTTAAAGCAAGCTT
This sequence comes from Rhinolophus hipposideros, assembly GCF_964194185.1. Taxonomy (NCBI): domain Eukaryota; kingdom Metazoa; phylum Chordata; class Mammalia; order Chiroptera; family Rhinolophidae; genus Rhinolophus; species Rhinolophus hipposideros. Next base: position 35,869,548 of record NC_138059.1, read on the forward strand.
TTAACTAAGTTCTGTTTTCAGTTTAGTATACTCTATCTTCCTAAAATTAAGACTATCATATTAATGCTAAAAATATCTATTCAATCAGATAATTTTGATTATGTGAGTAAAGCAACCAGTTTCATAAATAAATTAGTTGCTCAAGATTTAGGTAGATTTAGTCTTGGAATGATTGACCTTTTTAAATATGTTTACTCAAAACTGAATTAAACTTCCTAAGTTCTTATAGCAGTAATGGTCAGCAAATTCTAAGATGGACCCAATACTCCTACCCTCCTTTCCCCCAGTATTCACCTTCTCCCAGTTATTCAAACAAACACTACACTAGGTACTTCTGTGAAAGGATTTTGTGGATATAACTAAGGTGTTAAATCAATTGACTTTCAGTTAGGAGATTATCCTGGGGCATAAAGTTGATCTAATCAGGTAAGACTTTAGAAGGAACTGGGCTCTTCCTGGTGAAAGAGAGTCAAAGAGTGAGATAGATTCAACACAAGCTGACTTTGAAGATGGAGAAAGCCATGTGGAAATGAATGCAAGTGGCCTTTAGGAAGTGAGAACAGCCACCAAGGAAATGGGGACCTTAGTCCTACAACCACAAGGAATAGAATACTGCCACATGACCTTAGAAGATGACACTGATGAAGAAGAGACAATACTCCCTAACTCATTTTATGAGGTCTACATTACCCTTATACCAAAACCTGGTAAGGAGAACACAAAATAAGAAAATTATAGGCCAATATCTCTGATAAATACAGATGCAAAAATCCTAAACAAAATTCTGCAAATCAAATGCAACAATGTATTAAAAAGATTATGCATCATGACCAAGTGGGGTTCATCCCAGGGGCACAAAGATGGTTCAACATATGAAAATTAATCAATGTGATACACCAAAAACAAAGGACAAAAATCATATGATTATATCAATTGATGCAGAGTAAGCATTTGACAAGATACAACATCCATTTATGATAAAACACTTAATAAAATAGGTGAAAAAGGAAAATATCGTAACATTATGAAGACCATATATGGCAAGCCTTCAGCTAAAATCATAATTAACAGTGAAAAACTGAAGCCCTTTGCTCTACGTAGAGGAACAGGACAGGGCTATACCCTATCACCTCTGCTTTTTAACACAATGTTGGAAGTCCTACCCAGAGCAATAGGGCAAGAGAAAGAAATAAAAGGCATCCAAATTGGGAATGAAGAAGCTAAATTGTCACTTTTTGCAGATGACATGATGCTATGTATAGAAAACCCTATAGACTCCACAAAAGCTATAAGAAACCATAAACGAATACAATAAAGTTGCCGGCTAGATAATCAATGTACAAAAGTCCATTGCATTCCTATATACTAACAATGAAATCTCACAAAAAGAAATGAAAAAAATAAAACAATTCCTTTTGCAATTACATCAGAAAGAATAAAATACATAGGAATAAACTTAACCAGGATGTGAAAGACCCATACACAGATATATTTAAAAGAAATTGAAGAAGACACAAAGAAATGGAAAGACATTCCACGTTCATGGATTGGAAGAATAAACAAAGATGAAATGGTCATATTACCCAAAGCAACATACAGATTTAATGCAATCCCCATCAAAATCCCAATGGCATTTTTTAAATAGAACCAAAAATCATCAGATTTGTATGGAACCACAAAAGACCCTGAATAGCCAAAGCAATTCTAAGAAAATAGAATAATTACAGAGGTATCACACTCCCTGAGTTTAGCTTGTATTACAGGGCAACAATAATAAAAACAAAATGGTATTGGCAGAAAAACAGATACAGACCAATGGAATAGAATAGAAAACACAGAAATAAAACCACATAAATATGGACAGATAATTTTCAACAAAGGAAGCCAAAAACATACAATGAAGAAAAGACAGCCTCTTCAATAAATGGTGCTGGGAGAATTGGAATGCCACATGCAAACGAATGAAACTAGGCTGCATTCTATCACCATGTACCAAAATCAACTCAAATTGGATAAAAGACCTAAATATAAGACCTGAAACAATAAACTGCATAGAAAAAAACATAGGGGCTAAACTATGGACCTTGGGTTCAAAGAGCGTTTCATGAATTTGACTTCAATGGCAAGGGAAGTAAAAGCTAAAACAAATAAATGGGACTATATCAAATTAAAAAGCTTCTGCACAGCAAACGAAACCATTGACAAAATAAAGAGGCAACCAACTGAATGGGAGAAGATTTTTGCAAAAATGCCTCTGATAAGGGCCTAGTATCCAAAATAAATAAGGAACTCATAAAACTCAACAATGAAAAAACAAACAACCCAATTAAAAATGGGCAGACAACCTGAAGAGACATTTCTCCAAAAAGGACATACAAATCGCCAATAGACACATGAAAAAAATGCTCAACATCACTAATCATCAGAGAAATGCAAATAAAAACCACAACGAGATATCACCTCACCTCAGTTAAAATGGCTATCATCAACAAGACAAATAGTAAGAAGTGTTGGATAGGCTGTGGAAAAAAAGGAACCCTCATACACTGTTGGTGGGAATGCAGACTGGTGCAGCTGCTATGGAAGGCAGTGTGGAGGTTCCTCAAAAAATTACAAATAGAATTACCATATGACCCAGCAATCCTTCTCCTGGGTATCTACCAAAAAAATCTGAAAACATTTATACATAAAGACACCTGTGCTCCAAAGTTCACTGCAGCTTTATCTACAGTGGCCAACATGGGAACAACCAAAATGTCCTTCGATAGGGGAATGGATAAAGAAGTTGTGGTATATATACACAATGGAATATTATTCGGCAGTAAGAAAAGATGAAATAGGACCATTTGTGACAATATGGATTGATCTTGAGTATATAATGCTAAGCAAAATAAGTCAGACAGAAAAAGCAGAGAACCATGTGATTTCACTGATATGTGGTATATAAACCAAAAGAACAACAAAAGAATAAGAGAAACAGATGAGAAACAAAAACTCATAGACACAGACAATAGTTTAGTGGTTACCAGAGCGTAAGAGGAGAGGGGCTTGGTAGATGAGGGTAAAGGGGATCAAATATATGGTGACGGAAGGAAAACTGACTCTGGGTGGTGACACACAATGGGATTTATAGATGGTGTGATACAGAATTGTACACTTGAAATCTGTGTAACTTTACTAACAATTTTCACCCCAATAAACTTTAATTAAAAAAAAAGAACTGGATGTCATCAAAATGGCGGAGTGAGGTGAGCCTCTGTAAGGCTCCCCTGGAATTTGCAACTGATTGAACAGCAGTGGCTCCACAGGGGACTCCCTGCACAGCGGACAGGCAGGACAAGCAGGCCCACAGATGAGTTCACCTAAAGGTGCGAGTCGTGCGAGGGGAAGGGAAGGGGAGGGAGGGGAGAGGTGCTGAGACAGAACCACGCAGGCTCAGGACGGAGACCTGGCTCAGTGCTCCAAGCTCACTGCATCCCGGAACCTGGCACAGCTGTGGGGGGGTGGGGGAGTGGGTAGGGTGCTCGGACTGCTGGGGTTCCGCTTGTGGCCCGCAGGGCTCAGGGGGCAGCATGTGGCACGGCTGAACCCAATACTCACGGCAGAGACCTCTGACAGAGGACAGGAAAGAGGGCTGAAAATGATAGTTTGGGCCCTGACTGCCCATCAGAGACTGGAGGACTTGGGCACTGACACTGACCGCCCCCTCCCTACCCTCCCAAGGCTCGCACCGCCCCCACCTGCCCAGTGCTGGAGGCAGAGCAGTGGCAGTGTCAGATAAAGAAACAGAGTGTTTGCTGTTCTGAGAACTGTGGACCGCAGACATAGATTCGCAGCCCGACTAGTTCCGGCAGAGGGGGGGGGAGCTGTGGAAGCAGGACGGCTATGGTGGTGGTTGCCGCCATTGCTCTGGGCCACATCTCACAACTCATGCCGCCCCTGGCCCCACCTATCTGAGCAGATCCCTGCGGGAGTAAACAGAACTGCTGAAACATATGGGCTCTAAATCTGCTATAGAAAGAGCTTTGGAACTTCAAAAGCTCTCCGCATCCCCACAGGGACTTGGCGCCCTATAACCCAGGCGAATTGTTAACAGAGGAGAGGCCCGTCTCCCAGGGAATCCCCCCATTGTGTGAGAAGCTGGAATAGTGCAGAGAAAACATAGCACTACTGTGTGAGAGAAGAAAAAAAGGCTGCAGTTGGAGAGAAAATAAAACATTCTACCAACAAGTACTGGAAAACAAACGAAAGACCTCTTCCTATCAACCTGTTGCAGAAACCACCCCGTAGATGTCTAGGAAGAGAAATAATAAATCAGTAATTGTCATGAATAACCAAGGCACAAGACAGCTCAGAAAGAAAGTGAAAAGTCTCCAGAAAAGGAACTTAAAGAAATGGAAATATGTACTTAAATGACAGAGAATTCAAGACTGCAGTTCTGAAAAAATTCAATGAGATGCAAGAAAAAACAAAGGCATTTTACTGAACTCAGAAACACAATCAAAGGACAACATGAGCATATTATGAAAGAGATTGAAATTTTAAAAAAGAACCAAATGGAATTTCTGGAGATTAAGAACTCAACAGAAGAAATTAAGAATGAAATAGCCACCTTAGGTAGTAGAGTTGACCAGATGGAGGAAAGAATCAGTGACATCGAAGATAGAAACCTGGAAATTACACAGATGGAAGAAGAAAGAGACTTGAGACTTAAAAGAAATGAAAGAACTTTACAAGAACTTTTTGACTCTATCAGAAAGAGCAATATAAGAATAATGGGCATACCAGAAGGAGAAGAGCGAAAGGAACAGAGAATATATTCAAACAATAAAAAAATTGTTGATGAGAACTGCCCAAACTGTGTACAGAACGGGATGCTCGAATCCTACAAGCAAATAGAACACCTAACTACATCAATCCTGACAGGCCTTTTCCAAGGCACATTGTATTGAAGTTGTCTAAAATCAACGACAAAGAAAGAATGCTTAAGGCAGCCAAGGAAAAAAAGACGGTAACATACAAAGGAAAGCCCATTAGATTATCATCAGATTTTTCAGCAGAAACTCTACAAGCCAGGAGGGAGTGGAACCAAATATTCAAACTATAGAAAGAAAGAAATTATGAGCCAAGAATAATATATCCAGCAAAGATATCCTTCAGATATAAAGGAGGAATAAAGACCTTTCCAGACATACAGAAACTGAGGAAATTTTCTAATACACGACCTGCACTACAAGGAATACTAAAGGAGGCTATTAGACCACGTTCAACAGGGACAATTTGTGGCAACATAAAAAGGGGAAGAGTAAAGGCCTGAACCGGAATATGGGAATGGAGAAAGTAAGGATGCTAAAGAAAATGGAATACTCTAAATATGACACTTTCTTTTACATAAACCTAAGGGTAACCACTAAAAAAATCCAGAACTGAAATATATACTGTAAGACAGGAATAAGCAGAGGGAATCATCATAGAATATCACCACACAGAAATAATAGACAAAAACAAAATGCCAAAGAAACAATGGAGACACAGCCTTACCAGAAAACTAAAGATAGAATTACAGGAAATCCTCACGTATTAATAATCACCCTAAATGTAAAGGGATTGAACTCACCAATAAAAAGTCACAGAGTAGCAGATTGGATCAAAAAACTAAACCCAACCATATGCTGTCTCGAAGAGACACATCTCAGCTACAAGGACAAGCATAGACTCAAAGTGAAAGGGTGGAAATTGACACTCCAAGCATATGGTACCCAGAGAAAATCAAGTGTAGCCATAATGATACTAGATGAAACAGACTTCAGGGTGAAAAAGGTAACAAGAGACAAAGATGGACATTTCAAATGGTAAAGGGGACTATACAACAAGAAGACATAACAGTCATCAATATTTATGCCCCAAATCAGGGAGCACCAAAATATACCAAGCAACTACTAACAGAACTAAAGGGAGAAATTGACCAATACACAATTATACTAGGGGACTTAAATACATCATTGGCAGCTATGGATAGATCATCCAAACAGAAAATAAAAAACGAAATAGCAGCTCTAAATGACACATTAGATGAAATGGACATAATTGACATATATAGAGCACTTCATCCTAAAACATCAGACTATACATTCTATTAGAGTGTACATGGAACATTCTCAAGGATAGACCATATATTGGGACATAAAATCAGCCTCAGCAAATTTAAGAAGATTGAAATCATACCAAGCATATTCTCTGATCACAAGGCTTTGAAATTGGATATCAACTGCAAAAAGAAAGCAGGAAAAAGCACAAATACATGGAGATTAAACAACATACTTTTAAAGAATGACTTCTTTTCAAAGAAGAAATTAGAGGACAGATCAAAAGATACATAGAAACAAATGACAATGAAAAGACATCCTACCAAAATTTTTAGGATGCAGCAAAAGCCATTTTAAGAGGAAAATTTATAACATTACAGGCCTATCTCAAGAAACAAGAAAAATCCCAAATAAATAACCTCATGTTACACCTTAAAGAACTAGAAAAAGAAGAATCAATGAAACCCAAGGTCAGAGGAAGAAAGGAAATAACAAAAATCAGAGCAGAACTAAATGAAATAGAGAATAAAAAGACAATAGAAACATTAATGTGACAAAGAGCTGGTTCTTTGAAAAGATTAACAAAATTGACAAACCCTTGGCTAGACTCACTAAGATAAAAAGAAAGAAGACACTAATTAAAATCAGAAATAAAAAAGGGGAAGTGCTCACGGACACCACAGAAATACAAAGGATCATGCAATAATACTATGAAGGACTATATGCCACCAAATACAATAACCTAGAAGAAATGGACAAGTTCTTAGAAACATATAGCCTCCTAAGGCTGAACCATGAAGAACTGGAAAATCTAAACAGACTGATCACCAGTAACAAAATTGAATCAGTCATCCAAAGCCTTCCCAAAAGCAAAAGTCCGGGACCGGATGGCTTCACAAGTGAATTCTACCAATCCTTCAAAGAGGAACTAAAACCAATTCTGGTCATACTCTTCCCCAAAAGGGACAGTACTCCCTAACTCTTTCATTGAAAAAGGGACAGTACTCCCTAACTCATTTTAGGAGGCCAACATTACCCTGATACCAAAACCTGGTGAGGACAAGACAAAAAAAGAAAACGACAGACCAATATCTCTGATGAATACTGATGCAAAAAACCTAAACAAAATTCTAGCAAATTGAATACAACAATGCATTAAAAAGATTATTCATCACGACCAAGTGGGGTTCATCCCCGGGGGCACAAGGATGGTTCAACATTCGTAAATCCATTAATGTGATACATCACAGAAACAAAATAAAGGACAAAAATCATATGATTATATCAATTGATGCAGAAAAAGCATTTGACAAGATACAACATCCATTTATGTTTATCACACTTAATAAAATAGGTGCACAAGGAAAATACCTTAACATAATAAAGGCCATATATGACAAGCCCTCAGCTAACCTCATAATTAATGGTGAAAAACTGAAGCCCTTTGCTCTACGTTCAGGAACACAACAGGGTTGTCCCCTAATCACTGCTGCTTTTCAACATAGTGTTGGAAGTCCTTGCCAGAGCCATCAGGTAAGAGAAAGAAACAAAAGGCATCCAAATTAGGAATGAAGAAGTTAAATTATCACTTCTTGCAGATGACATTATGCTATATATAGAAAACCCTAAAGACTCCACCAAAAAGCTGTTAGAAACAGTCAACGAATACAGTAAAGTTCCTGGCTACAAAATCAACGTACAAAAGTCCGTTGCATTCCTATATACTAACAATGAAATCTCAGAAAAAGAAATACAAAAAACAATTCCCTTGCAGCAAAAAGAATAAAATACCTAGGAATAAACTTAACCAAGGATGTGAAGGATTTATATGCTGGAAACTATAAGACATTTTTGAAAGAAATTGAAGAAGACACAAAGAAATGGAAAGATGGTCCATGCTCATGGATTGAAAGAATCAACATAGTTAAAATGGCCATATTACCCAAAGCCATATACAGATTTAATGCAATCCCCATCAAAATCCCAATGGCATTCTTTAAAGAAATAGAACAAAAAATCATCAGATTTGTTCGGAACCACAAAAGACCCCGAATAGCCAAAGCAATCTTAAGAATAAAAAACAATACTGGAGGTATCGCATTCCCTGACTTTAGCTTGTGCTACAGGGCTACAATAATGAAAACAGCATGGTATTGGCAGAAAAACAGACACATAGACCAATGGAATAGAATTGAGAACCCAGAAATTAAACCACATAAGTATGGACAGATAATTTTTGACAAAGAAGCTAAAAACATACAACGGAGGAAAGACAACCTCTTCAATAAATGGTGCTGGGAGAGTTGGATAGCCACGTGCAGAAGAATGAAACTGGACTGCTATCTGTCACCATGTACCAAAATTAATTCAAAATGAATCAAAGACTTAAGCATAAGACCTGACACAATAAACTGCATAGAAGAAAACATAGGTACTAAACTTATGGACCTTGGGTTCAAAGAGCATTTTATGAATTTGACTCCAAAGGCAATGGAAGTAAAAGCTAAAATAAACGAAGGGGACTATATGAAACATAAAAGCTTCTGCACAACAAAAGAAACCATCGACAAAATAAAGACGCAACCGACTGAATGGGAGAAGATTTTTGCAAACAGTGCCTCCCATAAGGGGCTAATATCCAAAATATACAAGGAACTCATGAAGCTCAACAACAGAAAAACAAACAACCCAATTGAAAAATGGGCAGAGGACCTGAAGAGACATTTCTCCAAAGATGATATACAAATGGCAAATAGACATATGAAAAATGGTCAACATCACTAATCATCAGAGAAATGCAAATAAAAACCACAATGAGATATCACCTCACCCCAGTCAGAATGGCTATCATCAACAAGACAAATAGTAACAAGTGTTGGAGAGGCTGTGGAGAAAAAGGAACCCTCATCCACTGTTGGTGGGAATGCAGACTGGTGCAGCCGCTATGGAAGGCAGTGTGGAGGTTCCTCAAAAAATTACGAATAGAATTACCATGTGACCCAGCAATCCCTCTCCTGGGTATCTACCCCCAAAATTTGAAAACATTTATCCATAAAGACACGTGTGCTCCAATGTTCATTGCAGCTTTGTTTACGGTGGCCAAGACGTGGAAACAACCAAAATCTCCTTCAATAGATGAATGGATAAAGAAGTTGTGGTATATATACACAATAGAATACTATTCGGCAGTAAGAAAAGATGATATAGGAACATTTGTGACAACATAGATGGATCTTGAGAGTATAATGCTAAGTGAAATAAGTCAGACAGTAAAAGCAGAGAACCCTATGATTTCACTGATATGTGGTATATAAATCAAAAACAACAAAAGAACAAGAGAAACAAATGAGAAACAAAAACTCATAGACACAGACAACAGTTTAGTGGTTACCAGAGGGTAAGGGGTGTGGGGGGAGGGAGATGAGGGTAAGGGGAATCAAATATGTTGTGATGGAAGGAGAACTGACTCTGGGTGGTGAACACACAGTGGGATTTATAGATGATGTAATACAGAATTGTACACCTGAAATCTATGCAATTTCACTAACAATTGTCACCCCAATAAATTTTTAAAAAAGAACTGTTGTCTAGAAGATAGAAGTTCTGTTAATGAGACAATATCAAAACATGGAAGTGCCTCTTTGCACAGAACCTGAGTTTTTTTTTAATTGTCTTTGAAGATATCAAATAATAGCAAAATTTAATGCTAGCTTTATCATGATATTATTGGAGCTGCAAGGAACCTTAGATGTCATTTGGTCAAGGTTCCTCATTTTCTACATGCAGAAGCTTGGGCTCAGAGAGTAGGAGCAGCTAATTATCGACCAAGCTGGTTATTCCAGAATCATTGATAAAACTAACCAGATTGAATAAAAAATTAAGCTGCTTGCATCCAATTATTTTTTCTCTTTCACTTTCCATGACTACTTGGCTAATTCTGCCACCATCTCAGTGTATTTTTCTTAAGTTTTCTAAAATTGTGTCTACTGAGAACTGTGACTTTCATTATCCCTTTGGTATATTTTCAATATATATATTTATACATATTTCAGTGAACAATCCAAGACTCTACATGCAACTTATGAACATAAAAGTCACTTCAGTAGATACTATGCTGTTAGTACAATCTTTTGTCCTCTTAGAGTTCCCACTCTCTCTTAACCTCCAGTTTCTCCCTTGTGTTTCTGTAGTGTTTTCCTCTCTTTGACCTGCATTCTTTGAAATATGAACTCATAAGAAACAAAGACTTCATTTCTGTTGGCAGTAATTGCATTTTAATTGGGGTCTTTAGTTCCTTAACTGACAGTGATTAATTTTCAAAGGAGAAGTTTCAGGCACTGTGACAGTCTATAGGGTAGATATTTTGAGCCATGAACTCCTGATTTATTCTCTTGAAACCATACCACACCTGGCTGATAAGATCAGCCTTAAGTGGCACCTACCAAAAACCTCATGCTGTTCTTCTCCCAGGCTGTCGTTAAATCCAGCGCCCAGGCATCATTTGCTTGCCCTGTAGAAGGTTAGCTCCACTTGGATGACCTCTGCTCATATTGTTATTTATCTTTTCCCCAAAGACAAACTTCTTCTCCTGGCTACCCTACTTCTGTCATTAGCTCTAACACTGAAGCTCAAAATCTCAGTCACTTCTAGCCCCTTGGTTTATTCACTATTCAGACCCTCTGCTTATTTCTGTACTCTGGAAACGTCTTTCATCTGGGATGCTGTTCCACTTATCCAGCACCCACAGGCACAGCTAATAGTACCCCTTACTCTTCTGCACCCACAGAGGACCTATGTCTATGCCAGTGGTCTCCAAAGTGGGGTGTCTATAGCAATCCTTTTGAGTGCAACAAGAAACAAAAGCAAAAGTGAAACTTTTGCTTATAAAATTTCAACCATTTCAAACTTCCATTTTTGTTTGTGTTTTTAAATGAAACTAATGTATTCATTTAGAAGTATATGACCAATTTTCATCAGTTATAAGAAACACATTGTTTTACATTTTACGATGTCTCATATTGTGATGCATTTTACAACTGATGCTTAAAGAAAGACTTATGTCCCAATACAATTGGCAGTAATATTTTTCTTTCTTCATTCGACATAAAATAATGATGTAATATACAATTGATAAATTGATAGTGTCTTTAATTCTATGAAATATATATATATTTATATTTTCTATATTTTTATGATATATATATATATATATATATATATATATATATATATATATATATATAGTGTGTGTGTGTGCTCACAAAAGTTTTTAACTAATGGAGTTGCAAACTGAAGAAAGTTTGGAGGCCACCAATCTATAGAACTCAATTGTTTATTACATACTACCTCGAATTAATGATTAACTCTGCATACATTTGTGTGTGTGAGTAGTTGTACACATTCTATTATAAACTTGAAGTACAGACCATGTGTTATTCTTTTGTATAGTCCTTACAAAACCTTCCACAGACTAGGCCAGAAGTTCTCAAACCTATCATACCTAAGGACCATTTTATAGCTAATATTTTATAATATCCTTTTACTATCTTAACATGAAATTCACATGTAAGTAAATATTTTAAAAAGAAGACCATATTGTTTTAGTTAGTGTATACTAATTGCTAAAACAAACAGACCCTATATTTAGTAGCTTAAAAACTATAGAAACTTATTTCTAACTCCTATTCATAGGACTCGGCAAATAATTGTTGGGGAGGATAAATGGACAAAGGGGTGTTTGGAGGAGGCTGTCATGGCCTGGAAGTGGCATGTATCATTTCTTCTCTGGTGCCATTGGCAGGAGCTCAGTAACACGACCACAACTAACTGCTATTGGCTGGGAAATAGAGTCTAGTTGGGGACCCAGGATAGACTGAACATGGCTTCTGGTGAGCATCTAGAAGTTTTTGCCACAAATACAATATCCTGTTATTAATGAGAAATAAAAGAAAAACATTTTATTAAAAAAAACTATGATTTTCATTATGTAAAACCTTAGGCATGGACATACTAGCAGACTTGAGAGTCAGATGCTTCTTCCTTACGGAAAATGGTGTGACTGTGAAGCCCTTAAATGCAGTTTAAAACAGATTATATTAGTGTTATATTAGTGACTAACATATCCTCTCCGATTTTACCATTACTATCCAACAGCGGTATTGCTACTAGTAAGGAGTTTCCAAAATTGTGAATAACTCTTAGTAAAATTCTGAACAAAGTACAGTCTTCCCTTAATTTACACAGCTGACACACTCCTGGAAAACCCACTGCATATTAAAAAAATAAATAAATAAAATAAAAAAGCTTTGTGTTTATATTTAAAATAAAGTTGGTCTCTAGGCTCAGAGAATTATGAAGAGTTTTCTTTTTAACCTACATGAATGTTTAGTAGCACATTAGCAGGTCATGAGAGATGAGGGACCATCCTTCATGGTGCAGAGGTCTTCTGTATATTGCAGGATGTCTAGCATCCCCAGCACCTCCTACTAAATGCCAGTAGCACCCTCAAGTCATTGTGACAATCAAATATACCTCCACAAATTTTCAAAACATACTCTATGGAGAAGTACTGCTTCTATTGAGAACCCCTTTCATTCAACAAATATTTGTTCAATTCACTCATGGGTACATGACAAAATGAACTAATTAACTAATCCTGACATATTGCTCTAAAGAAAAGAAAATGGATGTATTTGGAATGCCAGCCTTGTGCTATGGTAGGTTACTTCCCATATACTATTTCATTTAATCCTCATAACAATCTTGCAAGGTAAGTACTAACATCAAATGAGCAAAGTGGGGCTTTGGAGATAAAGTAGCATGTCTGCACTCACAGGATGAGTAAATATATGGGAAATTAGGATTGAAGTCTGGGCCTGACTAGAAAATCTATGCTCTTTCCACTATTATCAGGTGATCATGTGTCTCAGAGTAAGCCTATTGTCCTGGAGTAATAGTAATTATTGGCACTTGTTTCACTCTCAAAAGGATCCAGTTTGGATAATAAGTGACTATATGGTGACTGTAAAAATTGTGAACTACTATTATCATCACTACTTATTGACTAGGAAGGTCAAAGGACAGAATAAAAAACAATATTCTTCTGTCTTGACATTAATGGGATGACTGAAGATGCAGAATGGGTTTTCTCTTCCAGTTCATTATCAGTGCATTTCTTAAATCATCCATCAACATTTATATCTCTTTGTCTTCTAGTAAAACAATTTTTTAATAGTAGGAAAATAAACACTTTCTAGATACTCAGTCTTCGCCCATCAAACAGGAAAACAGGATAGTGTTCTTTATCTTCAAGTAAGATATGCTGCCTATTGGGAAAGTGAAAGATTAAACACTCCTAAATCTGAGGAAAGAAAAGTTAGAAAGATGAGCTGAGATATTCCAAGTGAGATAATGCATTGATGCTTGCTTTGTTTCCAGAACTGGTCACATTACTGAGTCAGAGTTACCCTCTCTTTCCATGTCTAAAAGTTGGAAGCCTGTCTTATCTGCTCCTGTTTCTGACATTTTTCAAACAACTGCTTTAAACATGTCATTGTTTTAGACATATCACATGCACATGTTTTGTCTCAAAGGTATAGAAAAGTATTGAAAAAATTCATAGGGTAATTTGAACATCCAAAGACAATATTCTACTTCACTGACCATAAATACTCAGTTTCTGCCGTCTTTCCCGTCTCACTTCTATCAGTGACTTCTTCCCCTCATTGTGCACTGCCATCCTCACACCTTCTGTTTCAGCTCTCTGTGGCATTTTATTGGTCTCCCTCTGGCTCAGCAGCCCACTGTCCTGGGCTGGTGAGGCAAAGTGGACTATATTACCTTCCATCTCATGCTAAACATCCCCATGTTGGTTCAAACAGACAACCAATCTAGACCCACTCAGGCTCTTTCCCCAGCTACCATTGCCCACCAACCTCAGGGTGCTCTGAAGAGGCTTCTTGGCTTCCCATCAAGAACTGTAATATAGAGAATTCTGGAATGGATGCTGAGCCAAACCCCCATTGGGGTCTGTTGGAATATGTGTTTCAGACACAGGTGGGACAAGAGGAAGGGAGGGAATATCTGCACTGTCCCTGGTTTATCCATCACCATTGCCAAGGCATGGGAATGATGCTTGACAAAGAATACAGCATCCCATTAAAGGTGTAATAAAATTCTAAAATTAAAACAAATAATGATTGAATTAGGTTGAAGAAATATCAACCCGTTGAAGTTGCTTCCTTCAGCTTCTGTTATATCTCATAAAAAAGTAAATCACACCAGAAACTTATAAAAATTATTAAAGTTTCCCATTCCCCAAGTCTCCATAGTGGAGTGGTAGGTGTGAAGGTTGCCAAGGAAACCCTTAAAGGGCAAGTATGAAATAAATCCCCCTCAGTGTGGATCTTAGACTTTTTTGTTGTATAAAGACAGGTTGGACTGATGAGGTCATAGGCAAATAAATACCCTCCATAAGTGCTACCTTTCGTCACCACAGCCATGGAAGACACTATTAACTAATTACCTACTTTTTCTTGTTAATTCTCAGTAGAGTACTTCGGAGAAACTGATGAACATTGGCAAGGGAGATGAAAGCTATTTTCCCTTCTGATCTAGAGTAAGCACAGACCGCTAAAGAGATGGACATTCCCAGAATCTATCACCCAGGGAAGACATAGCCGTTCACACAGGAATCTGGAACCTTACAAAGTGGATTTAGACCACCAAAGGAGGGATCTCCTGTCTCTCTCTTGCCCTGTCTTGAGAAGTCTAGCTATGCTGGAGTACACCAAGTGGGAAGGAAAGATATGGAGATATGCCAAGAGCTAGACAGGGAAGCGCTGTAGAGGAACACAAGATGGAGATAACTAAGTTACACTTTGTAAGCTAGATTCTCAGTTACGATTAGCCTTCTAGGACTGTTTTGTCTTTTGCTGTCCCTGAGCCTTAGCCAAATTCATTCATTCATTCATTCATTCATTCATTCATTCATTCATTCATTCATTTGACAAATATTTATTGAGCATCTATCCTTTGGCAGTCACTGAGCTATGATATAGAATAAATGACACAGATACAGTTCAGGGAAGGCAGACCTATAACAATTATTCATATTCATTTATGCTTAAATGGCCATTTATGCCATTTGAGTGGGGAAATGCTGATGCTATAGGAGGGGAGCCTAGGCTGTCTGGAGTCTAAGTGTTCTGGTTAAGGGGTGTCTATTCTCCAATACGGTCTAATTGGAGGGATCAAAACAGAGAGTAGAATTATAGGCAGCAGTAATTTGAACATCCAAAGACAATATTCTACTTCACTGGGCATAAATACCCAGTCTCTGCCACCTCTCCCATCTCACTCCTTGGGCAGGAAGATCAAAAAGACAGCTATTCCATGGGAGTTGGAGCCATGAGATACAAACACCTTATCCAAACAGAGGCTCTTCTTCCATGCCAACCTAGGAGGACTGGGTGTTATATTAACAGAGGTTTAATTTTTATGTGGTGTCATGGGAGCTAAATCCTTGGCAAAGAGCAATCTGTGCTCTGCTGTTATGTCTTTCCATTCTCTCTCTAAAGCGATTCTTAGAAACATTCACTCTGAAGGCCTCTTGTTTCAAACAAGCATACAGAGCATCCTCACAAATGCCCTAGGATGACCCTGAAGTCATTCCTCTCACCACTGATACCACCACCATTGTTACTGACATGTAAAGCAGGAGGATCCAAGGACAAAACGTCATCATCATCAAGTGGTGAGCAGATAATACTCAAAGGCAGATGAGGTTGGGGTTGGAGAGGAATTCCCTAGTAGCTATTACAAATGGTGATACAATGGGTTTGAACAAACAATTTGGGACTGGAAGAGGGGAAGAAGGAGTCAGGTAGAGATAATACCAAAAATAGATACCTAGGCTGTGTAGTAACATAAAAGGGACTTAGAGAGAGCTTAGGGAGCACATCTGAAAAGAAGATAATGAAGGAGAGTAAATAATTTAGTCTTTGGCATTCAGGTGTGTGCTGGGGGTTGGGGTTGTGAAAGACTGTATCAGGGAATTTGAAGGCTAAAATGTCAGTTTGTGTTCTTAGAATGACTTCCTGAGGACTTCACATCTAACCAAATATTAGTACTCATTTACTAAATAAATATTCTTCTGTCTCTGGACAAGCAGGGACTAGAGTGTCATGCCCCCACCCTCATCACAAAGACAACTTAATCCCTGCCCCCAAGATTGTCACAATCCAGACTAAGAAGTCCCCGAGAACCTGGCAGGATCACTCTGGTGCATAGACTCAGCGTTCAGGTGTCCTGAGTGGTCATGAGACCATCAATCTCCTGCCTTTTATAAATTTGAGGCCAAGTACAGTAAAGAAAGGAGAGGGGAGGGGTTTTCTAATAATGAGGTAAGTAGGAGCAGGGAGCAGAAAGTACTGGAAATGCAGATTAGATTACAAAAAGAATGATAGAGCAATACCTGCTGAACCGCGTTCAATTCAGTTCAATTCAGCAAGTACCTATTGAGTGCCCCTGTGTTCCTGTCCTGAACTAGTCTGCATGAGAGAATGGCCATGGGGAGAAATGAGCAGAGTTCATTTGAAGGGCAGGCATGCAAAAGTGCAGGCATGCAAAATCTTCAGGCACTAAAGCTCTGGCCTACAGATGATTGCCCTTGCATTAGGGCCCCCCTGACAATTTATGTGCAATTTTTCTTAAAGAATTCCCAGAGCAGTTCTTTTAAGACCCTAGTCTGTGCCTGAAGGCATCAGGAACCTGTCCCATTTAATCCACACCAAGCAGACCCTTTCTGAACTTTCTGTAAAAAAGTGGAAATGATTTAATTAGAGCAAGGACTTTCAAAGATGAAAGCAGGGGCAAAGATAGAGAATGGATTGGATGAAAAGAAAATGCAGAGGTAGAGAGGCAGTGAGAATATGAATATTCCATGTTCATTTTGTTGATGGCAGTGAGTAGAGCAAAGGGAAAGAAGAGAATGAGGAGGCAGAGGCTGTACAAATAGGGCAGACCAACAGATTGGATGTGGAAGACAGGAAAAAGGAGAGTTTGAGATTACCGTGGGTAAGTAGTAGAAGGATAGGTAAGGAGTCTAGGTTCAGTGTTAGTGGTAATGCAGGACTCCACCCTTCCTTTCCTGGACTCTTCCTATATGGTTGCTATCAGTTCCCCTTCTCTGGGTTCAGTGCTCCAGTTCCCTTCTCACTGGGTTTCAAAAAGGCAATTTTTATTAGACCATTCCCTACATCCAGCCTCACAGTGGTGTCCATCACTTACAAGTGAAAGGCAAGTGTCCAGAGCACAGCATACAAACAAACTCTTGGAGCTCTGCTTTGCCTATATCTTAGCCTCACCTCCTACTACTCTCCCTTTTGGACTCCAGCCATCCTGAAACATTTGCATTTTTTCAAAGAAGCCAGTTTCATGACTCAGAGTCTTTGTAACTGTTATACCTCACCCTGGAAATTCTTTTCCTCCTTGACTGCCTCGTTAACTCCTCATATTATTTCTCAGGTGGCTTAAAATACAACAAAGCACTCCCCATTGGTCCTCCCCTGCCTCCCAAGGGGAATTTATTCAAAGAATAAAAGGCTGGTTCAATATTTGAAAATCAATCAATTTACTCTTACCATGTTAATAGCTAAAGAAGAAAAATCACATGGTTTTATCAGTTGATGCCAAAAAAGTCATTTAACAAAACTTAACATGTATTCATGATAAATACCCTCAGAATAAAATAGGAATAGGGGAACTTTCTCAACTTATTAAAGAATATCTATAAAAGCCTATTTAATGGTCAGAGACGAAATGCTTTCCTCTAAGGTCAATAACAAGGCAAAGATGTCCGCTCTCACCACTCTCATTCAACATATATGGGAAGTCCTGACGGACTGAACAAGATACAAAAAGGAAATAAAAGGTATACACATCAGAAAGGATGAAATAAAATTGTAGTAAATCCCATGGAATCTACAAAACAAATTAAACTAAACAGACTAAAAACCAAAAACAACCCCATTCCTCGAACAAATAAGTGAGTTTAGGAGCAAAAATAGCAAAATAATTTTATGAAATAAGAATACAATGGAAGGAATCAGTTCACTTGATTTCAAGACAACTTATAGAGCTGTGGTGTTTACAGAGCAATAGAAACATAGATGAATAGAACAGAGAAGAGAACTCAGAAATAGATTCACACAAATATGCCCAAATGATGTTTTTCACAAAGGTACAAAAGCAGTTCAATGGACAGCCTTCTTAATAAACCTCAACTTAAATTTCACATCTTATAAAAAATTAACTCAAAAGTATAATGAGTTTAAATGTAAAATTTTAAACTATAAAACTTTTAGAGAAGAAAAATCAGAGAAAATCTTTGGAGTCAAAGGCTAAGCAAAGAGTTTTTAGATTTGCCACATAAAAAGCATGATCCATAAAAGAAAAAAATAAATTTAGTTTCATCAAAATTTAAAATTTTGCTTTGCAAAATATTCTGTTATGAGAATGAAAGACGAGCTTCAGACTGTGAAATATTTACAAACCATATATCTGACAAAAGATTAGTACCAACAATACACAAAGATCTCTCAAAATTCAACAATAAAAATAAAAGAAAAACAGTCCGATTAGAAAATGGAAAAAAAATGAAGAAATATTTTACTGAAGAGGATAGACAGATGGCAAATAAGCACATTAAAAGATGTTCTACATCGTTAGCCATTAGGAGAATGGAAATTCACACCACAGTGAGTTATCTCCGTACATCTATCAGAAAGTCTAAAATAAAAAATAGTGATGGCATTAATCTTGATCACTAACATTGCTGGTGGAAATGTACAGCCACTTTGGAAAAGTTGAGCAGTTTCTTAAATAGCTAAAAATGCAACTACCTATTGATCTAGAGTTGCAATCCTAGCTATTTATCACCAAAAAATGAAAACATGTTTATGGAAAAAGCTATACACAAATGTTCAAAGCAGCTTTTTGTAGTAGCCAAAAACTGTAAACAACTTAGATATCCTTCCACAGGTGAATGGCTAAACACACTGTGGTATATCTATTTCATGAACTACTTCTCAGCAATAAAAAAGAATGAACTATTGATGCACATAATAACTTGGATCAATCTCCAGGGAATTATGCTCAGTGAAAAAAAAAAACCCCAAATTATTACTGCACTGATGTAACATTTTTGAAACGACAAAATTGTAGAAATGGAGAACGGATTAGTGGTTGCCAGGAGTTAAAGATGAATGGGGGAAGGTGATACAGGAGGCAACGGGTGTGGGTCTAAAAGGACAACAGAATGGACCCTTGCAGTGATGGGAATGTTCTATATTTTGACTGTCTCAATGTCAATATCCCAGTTCTGATCTTGTACTAAGTTTTGCAAGATGTTACCATTGGGGGAAACTGGGTAAAGGGTACACAGGATCTCTCTGTATTATTTCTTACAACTGCATGCAAATCTACAATTATCTCAAAATAAAAAGTTTAATTTAAAAAATAAAGCAAAAGCCACACTCCTTTATTGTTTCCCAGGCATAGCACAACTTGATCGTCTGCTCAGGTCTCACCAGGCTGAAACCAAGGTAACAGCCAGGACTGTGGTCTCAACTGAGGCTTGGAGTCTTCTTCCATGTTCAATCAGGTGTTGGCAGAATTTAGTTCCTTTGCCACAAAGAAATCTTGTTCCTTGTTTCTATAGAACTGAGCTCTCATTTCCTGGCTGTGGACCAGGGGCCATTCTCAGGTTTCTGGGGCCTGCCTATTGCTTCCTGTCACATATTCTCTCTTATACTTGGCATCTTACTTTCAGGAAGGGCCCACATCCACTTAGGGGCTTACCTGACTAGGTCAGGCCCACCCAGATCAGATTACCTCCAAGTCAATTGATCAGTAACAACTGTGGGCATGATAGCTCATCATATTCATAGCTTTTGCCTGCACTCAAAATATAGGAATTATGCAAGGCATGTATACCAGAGGGCAAAATCTTGAAACTACCTTAGATTTCTATCCACCACAGACAACCTTAGCCCAGTGCTCTCTGTGGCACAGACTGAGACTTTTATTGGGACTGCATCACTGTGCAGTTCTTCCTTCTGTTTCCTTTGACCTTCAGAGATGTTGACCTCTAGAGCACTTGCCAAGAAACTTTCTGCCTGTGAGTCTCTTTCCCTAGGAACCTGACCTGAGAGAGTAGTGCTGCTGTCCCACTGAGCTAGAGGGCATGGAAGATGGATTAGTAACACTTCAAAACTTATACTTCAGACTCAACTTAAAAGTATGTTGATAGAGCTATGGGGATTATCCTTAGGCTATAAATTCAGGAGCAGCCCATGGGTAATGGTTGACAACCAAGTCACTATGATTTTCTTCCAGATTCTGCTTGTTTTAAATTTGGTCCTCCATCATCATCATCATCATCATCATCATCATCATCATCATCATCATCACCACCACCACCACCATCATTGCTATGAAATCAGTTACCATAAATTGAGAGCTCACACTGTTTCCAAAACCATGCAAAACATTTCACCATCTAATGAGCCATTATAGTTGAGTAGTTAAGAGTAACAGGAGTTAGGGAGTAGACAAACACTATACTTGCCTCCTCTCATGACCATATTAAAATTACAAGTAAATGATAGGACTATCAACCTGGAGAATCATCTGAAGTCAAGATGGATAGAAGTCCTATAACTAATGATATAAAGAAGAAAACGTGGAAACTGATAGGAGGGGCAGAGAGGCAAAATGAGTTGGCCCCACATCTGTGTGTGGCTATTGAGAACCTAGAGGGATATCTCAGCTGTGGAGGTCCACCCCTGAGGAGCGAGGGAATGAAGCCCCACACTGGGCTCCACAGGCTAGCGTACCAGTGCTGGGAAGAGGAGCCCCTACATCTGGCTGTAAAAAACAGCTGGGATTCCAACTGTCAAAGTGAGACTAAAGGCTGTGGGAAATCCAGACATCTTCTTAAAGAGCCTGCACACAGACTTACTTGCTCACAGGCACTCACCCTGGGCTCTGACAGAGAGACAGTGACTTGGGAGGTATCAGACATACAAGAAGAGACTTAGTTGTGTGGTTTCAGGATCGAAGGGACAGTCACCATTTTCTCTATGTAGAATCCTCCTCCCATGCAGCCAGTAGGCAGACAAAATCTTTCTTGTATTGACCCCTCCCCAACACAGCCAAATCTGAATCTGCGTTGGCCTTGTGAACTCCCCTTGCTCCATCTTGGTGATTGCCTGGGACCCTACCCCACCCAATCCCACAATGCCTGAGGCACTTTCACACTGAGCAGCCAATCCTACCCACATTGCACTTTTTATTGGACAACTCTCAGGGGTTTGTGGCCACCAGGTGGGCAACAGCTGTCATTAGGGTACTCTGAGACTTTTGCTGACTAGCGCCTGGCTCAGCACTGTCATCAAACCACAATCTTCATTAACCTGGTGAACATCATTTGTACCACCTTGGTGACTCCCTGAGACTATGCCTCACCCAACTCACAAGACTTTATCAGCAGCTGAGCCTTATGGGTGTCAGCAGGCAGCAGCAGGCCTTGGGGTGCCCTGAGATTTTTGCAGAGCTATATTAGACTTGGTACTGGTGGAAGCCATCTTCAATTAACAGTGTGTCCTCCCCTATGCATCTGTAGGTCCAGCACAGGTAGTGACCAACTGTGGATTGCTTTGTAGTCCATGGCCAGTCACAGGGCCTGCACCAGAGCCCCTTCCAAAAGGCCTCAGAACCAACATACTCAGAAGTTGTTTTCAGACCACAGCAGAGCACTACCTAATTAACCACACAAGCAGCACACACAAAGGGGGTCTCAGCAGGCACAAGAGCCTGCTGGGGTGAATCTTGCTCTGCAGAGTAAGCCCCCTGCACAACAGCCCATAAGGTGTGGATGTGGCCAAACCCCAGAGCCAGGCAGCCTGAGGGTCAATCCTATCCACGGACATACCAATAACAATGAAGGCTCAACTATAACAGAAGAGCACTCACAACCCACACAAAGGACACTGCTGGAGCACCCAGAGCAGATGACCAGAAAGACTGTGCCACTGGGCCCCACAGGGCACCTACTATATAAGGCCAGCTGGCAAGACTGGGAGACATAGCAGATCTATGTAATACATAGAAACAAACTCAGAGAGGCAGCCAAAATGAGGAAACAACGAAATATGTCCCAAATGAAAGAACAGGAGAAAACTCCAGAAAAAAACCTAAATGAAATGGGGGCAAACAACCTAAAAGATACAGAGTTTAAGCATAGAAACCATTAAAAAGAACCTGTCAGAAATAAAGAATACAATAACTGAAATGAAGAATACACTAGAAGAAATCAGTAGCAGATTAGATGAAGCAGAGGATTGAATCAGCAATTTAGAAGACAAGGTAGTATTATGCACCCAATTGGAACAATAAAAAGAAAAAAGAATAAAAAACAATGAATATAATTTAAGGGACCTGTAGAACAAAATCAAGTGCAACAACATTCACATCATAGGGATACCAGAAGGAGAAGAGAGGGAGCAAGGGATCGAGAATCTATTTGAAGAAATAATGACCAAAAACATTCCTAACCTGGTGAAGGAAATTACATACAGCCCAGGAAGTGCAGAGTCCCAAACAGGTCCACACCAAGACACATCACACTTAAAATGGCAAAGGTTTAAGACAAAGAGAGAATCTTAAAAGCAGCAAAAGAAAGACGACTAGTTACTCACAAGGAAGCTCCCATAAAACTATCAGCTGATTTTTCTACAGAAACTTTGCAGGCCAGAGGGAGTGGCAGGAAATATTAAAAGTGATGAAAAACAAGGGCCTTCAACAAGACTTCTCTACCCAGCAAGGCTATTCTTTAAAATTAAAGAAGAGATAGAGATTCCCAGATAAGAAAAAGCTAAAGGAATTCATTACCACAAAGCCAGTATTATAGGAAATGTTAAAAGGACTTCTTTAAACAGAAGAAAAGAGAAAACAAACAAAGTAACGAAGACCAAAAATGTGAATAATAAAATGGTAATAACTGTGTACATATTAATAATCACTTTAAATGTAAATGAATTAAATACTCCAGTCAAAAGATATAGGGTAGCAGGGAACTGGAAAAAGAACAGCAAAATAAGCCCAAAGTGAGTACAAGAAAGGAAATAATAAAGATCAGAACAGAAATAAATGAAATAGAGAACCCCCCCAAAATACAAAATATCAGTG
The DNA here is from genome assembly GCF_964194185.1 of Rhinolophus hipposideros. Taxonomy (NCBI): domain Eukaryota; kingdom Metazoa; phylum Chordata; class Mammalia; order Chiroptera; family Rhinolophidae; genus Rhinolophus; species Rhinolophus hipposideros. Next base: position 35,892,884 of record NC_138059.1, read on the forward strand.
TAACCAAAAACTGGTTTTTTGAAAAGATAAACAAAATTGACAAAACTTTAACAACACTCATTAAGAAAAAGAGAGGACCCAAATAAATAAAATCAGAAATGAAAGGGAAGTGACAACAAACACCACAGAAATACAAAAAAAAAATTTTCATGGTATTTTGTCAGAAAATACCATGAGAAACTATACACCAACAAATTAGACAATCTGGAAGAAACTGATAAATTCCTAGAAGCATATAATCTTCCAGGGCTGAATAAAGAAAAAAACAGAAAATCTGAACAGACTGATTACTACTAACGAATTTGAACAAGTAATCAACAAGCTCCAAACAAACAAAAGTCCTGGACCAGATGGCTTCACAGGTGAATTTTACCAAACATTCAAAAAAATAATTAACACCTGTTCTCAACTATTTCAAAAAATCTAGAAGGAGAGAAAGCTCCCAAGCTCATTTTATGAGGTCACTGTTACCCTGATCCCCAAACCAGACAAAGACCTTACAAAAAGAGATAACTACAGGCCAATATTATTAATGAAAAGAGATGCAAAAATACTCAACAAAATATTAGCAAATCAAATTCAGCAATACATTAAAAAGGTTATACACCATGATCAAGTTGGATTCATCCCTGGTATGCAAGAGTGGTTCAATATCTGCAAATCAATTAATGTGATACACCACGTTAAAAAAATGAGAAATAAAAATGGTATGGTCACGTCAATAGATGTAGAAGAAGCATTTGACAAACTCCAGCATCCATTTATGATAAAAACACTCAGCAAAGTGAGAACAGAGGGAACATATTTCAACAAAATAAAGGCCATATATGACAAACCCAGTTAGCATCATACTCCATGGGAAAAAGCCAAAAGCATTCTCCTTAAGATCAGTAACAAGACAAGGATGCTCACTTTCACCACTTTTATTCAACATAAGACTGGAAGTTCTAGCCACAGTAATCAGACGAGAAAAACAAATCCCAATTGGAAAGGAGGAAGTAAAATGGTCATTATTTGCAGATGACATGATACTATATAAAGAGAATCCCAAGATTCCACTAAAAACTATTAAAACTGAAATGAATTTAATAAAGTAGCAGGATACAAAATTAATATTCAGAAATTGGTACCATTTTTATATACCGGTAACAAACGATCAGAAAGAGAAATTAAGAAAACAATCCCATTTACAACTGCATCAAAAAATAAAATAAAATACTTAGGAATAATTTTAACTAAGGAAGTAAAAGACCTGTACTCAGAAAATTATAATACATTGAAGAGACAAATTAAAGAAGGTACAAATATATGAAAACATATACCATGATCATGGATAGGAAGAATTAATATTGTTAAAATGTCCATACTACCCAAAGCAGTATTTAGATTTAACGCAATCCCTATCAAAATACCAAGGATATTTTTTACATAACTAGAACAAAAAATCTTAAAATTTACATAGAACCACAAAAGACATGAATAGCCACAGCCATCTTGAGAAAGAAGAACAAAATTGGAGGTATCATTCTACCTGGTATTAAACTCTGCTACAAGGCTGTATATTAACCAAACCATCCTGGCACTGGTTTAAAAATAGACTCATGGATCAATGGAACAGAATAGAAAGCCCAGAAATGAACCTACACTTATATGGTCATTTAATCTATAACGAAAGAGGCAAGAATATACAGTAGGGTAGAGACCATTTATTCAATAAATGGTGTTGGGAAAACTGAACAGATATGTGCCAAAAAACAAACAAACAAAACAAAACAAACAAACAAGAAACACCCCCAAAACAAAATGAAACTGGATCATCTTACACCATATACAAGAATAAACTCAAATATATAAAGACTTAAATGTAAGACCTGAAACCACAAAAATCCTAGAAGAAAATATAGACAATAAACTTTCTGACATTGCTCTTAGTGATATTTTTACTGATCTATCTCCTCAGGCAAGGAAAACAAAAGAAAAAATAGACAAATGGGACTACATCAAACTAAAAAGTTTTTGTACAGCCAAGGAAGCCACCAACAAAATTAAAAAACAGCCTACTGAATGGGAGAAGATATTCACCAATGATACATCTGATAAGGGGTCAATATCCAAAATTTATAAAGAACTCATACAATGCAACACCAGAAAACCAACAATCCAATTAAAAAATGGGCAGAGGACCCAAATAGACATTTCTCCAAAGAAGACATACAGATGGCTGATAGATATATGAAAAAATGCTCAACATCACTAATCATCAGAGAAATGGAAATTAAAACCACAATGAGATATCACCTCACCCCTGTTAGAATGGCCATCATCAATAAATCAACAAACAAGTGTTGGTGAGGTTATGGAGAAAACGGAACCCTCGTGCACTGTTGGTGGGATTGCAAATTGGTGCAGCCACTATGGGAAACACTTTGGAAGTTCCTCAGAAAACTAAAAATAGACCTGCTTTGTGACTCAGCAATTCTACTTGTGGCTATTTATCCAAAGAAATACAAAACAGTAATTTGAAAAGATATATGCACCCTTATGTTCACTGCAGCACTATTTACAATAGCCAAGATATGGGAGCAACTCAAGTGCCCATCAATAGATAGTTGGATAAAGAAGAGGTAGTACATATATACAATGGAGTATTTATTACTCCACCATTAAAAAAAGTTAAATCTTACCATTTGTGACAACATGGATGGACCTAGAAAGTATTATGCTAAGTGAAATAAGTCAGACAGAGAAAGGCAAATAACATATGATTTCACTTATATGTGGAATCTGAAGAACAAAATAAAGGAACAAACAGAACAGATACAGGCTAATAGATACAGAAAACAAAATGATGGTTGCCAGAGGGGAGGAGCATTGGGGAGCTGGGTGGGTCACAATGGTGAAGGGATTAAGAAGTACAAGTTGGTAGTTACAAAATAGTCCAGGGATGTAATGTATAGCATAGAGAATATAGCTAATGATGTTGCAACAACTACAAAGTGTGATCCAAAACTATGGTGAATGTTTAAATTTAAAAAATGTATTATAGTAAAAGACACATTGCCATTAATCCTCCTCGAAATACTCTCCCTCACTTCAAACACACTTATCCCATCATTCTTCCCACTTTTTGAAGCAGTTCTGGAAGTCCTCTTTCCTGAGTGTCTTTATTTGCACTGCTGTGGCTGCCTCAGTGTCCTGAATCATTTTGACTTTGGGAAAGAGCCAGAAGTTGCATGGTGCCAGATTCGGTGAATAAGATGGATGAGGAAACACCATAATGTTTTTATTTGACAGAAATTGCCGTATACCAGAAGCGACATGTGACATGGAGTGTTATCATGATGGAGGATGATTTATGGAATACTTTAAAACACACTTTTTCTCAACCGTAGCTCACATCCAACTGACTGCACCGAAGAAGTTGAAATTTGTCACACACTGTTACTAAAGTTTGACATGCCGCTTCCCATATTGAAGACCCCTGCCTTTCTGTTGAATGGCACTCGGCAGCAGCATTCATTGTATTTGTTGATCACAACGGAAAGGCTCTGTGTCACACATCACTTCTAGTATGGCAATTTCTGTCAAATAAAAATATTATGGTGTGTCTTCATCCACCTTATTCACCAGATATGGCCCTGTGCGACTTCTGGCTCTTTCCCAAAGTCAAATGACCACGAAAGTTAAATGTTTTGAATCGATTCAAGGCATTGAGGCAGCCATGACAGCGCAACTAAAGACACTCATGAAAGAGGACTTCAAAAACTGCTTCAGAAAATGGCAAGAATGATGGGATAAGTGTATTCGAAGCGAAAGGGAATATTTTGAGGGGTATTAACGGCAATGTGTCTTTTACTGTAATACAATTTTTCTTTTTTTTACTTAAACATTCACCGTATGTTGTGATTGTACCTTATATGTATAGTGCCAGGTGCGTACTAGACTTATGGGGGATCATTGTATAAATAATACAAATGTCTAACCAGTATGTTCTACATCTGAAGCTAACATAAAATAATATTGAATGTCAACTGTAACTGAAAAAATATATTAAAAGAAAGAAAAGAGTACCTGGAGTAAGATTACTTAGCGTTAAATGCCAGCTACTCTATTTGATAGCAACCTGTCCCCAGTTACTTAACCTTTCAAAGCTTCTGTTTCCTCATCTATAAAGTAAGGATGGTACCTGTTTTATAAAATAACTTCTCAAGTAGAACTCTTAACACATTCTTTGTACAGAGCAAGCATTCCATGAATGTCAGAAGTTTCATAGTCTCATTTAATTGTTATGACAACTCTGCAAGAAGGTTTATAGCTGAACAAGCTGAGTTTCAGAGAGGTTAAGGAACATCCCACAATCCAACAAACAGGTGAAGAGTGCCAGATGTAGGATTTAACCCAAGCTCCTTCTGACCACAGATTCTTAGCTCTTAACCATTATTCTGTATTACTTCACCACTGTGGGTATCAGCAGGAGCAGTGAAGACAACACTGCCTTAAGCACAATGCAGAAAGAAAAAAAAACTGAAAACATACACAGTCTTAAAATTTCAGGAAAAGAAATATAGGTGGGACGGGGTTACTGCTAGTTCACCCGAAGGGTGTCAGGATTCTGAGCTTGAAGCTGTCACTCCCTAACTAGAGTAGAAGGAATTGGAGTCTCTCTTCTCAGGAAAGTTAAGCTGGGCAATACCCCTCAGGGAAATGTTATTACAGTCCATGATCTCTTATTCTTATTCAAAAATTCTGATTCAGACAGCTCCAAAACCCAAAAGTTTTTCATAATTTATTCAGTGGCAAAACTTGACTGCATCTGAGCTGATGTGAGCTCTCCGACATCTTCGTGACCTCACTTGCTCACATGTTCACTGCAGAAATGTTCATGTAATGATTTACTGAGGTGTCAGCTACTAAGTTACCTTTCTAAAGTCTGAAAAATTCTGAATTCTGGAACACATATGACCCCCAAGCATTTAAGACGAGGGCTTGGAAGCCTTTATTATCTCTATTATTTTTGCTATTTATCACAGCAAAGAATACAAACCCGCCAGATTTCGTTCACAAAATGACCTTTGTTTGAAGAATCTTTATCCAAGAGCTCTTCAGAAGACTGTTTCCCACAAGAAAGAATAACAAGCTCCAGGCCACACACACCTGTCCAGCTCTACCTGGAGGCAGGCCAAGAGATTCTTAGTGGCTGCTGCCCAGTTGATTTCCTAGTATTGTAGTTTTCAACTCTGTATTGTAAAAATTTCCTGCCCAGAATCCTGATTCTGATGTGGCTTTGTGCTGTTGGGACTATGGATAAAGGTGCAGAAGAGAAACAGGAACTAAGCCCCTTCCCAGCTTCTGGTTCCTTCCCTGGCATCTCTGGGATCAGCAGTCATTTGCTCACAGTATTGTCCACATAATGCAAAAACATAAACTTTATGCATTTTGAATGCATATGTTCCACATCATCCTCTGTCGTTCTTCACTATTTATTTAAGTGAGACAAAATGCTCAATGAGACATAGACCCCGTCTTATTTAAAATTATGGGTTCCGAACTGCACAGAAGAGTAACTCCAAATAAATGATCTGTATCTCACTATTTCTGCTGAATCTATTTCCTAACATTAAAAATCCCATTTAGCCACTTTGATGTGGTACTGAATAGGGGGAGTACCATTCTACCACCATTTGTTTAACTGTGCTTTGGCAAATGGCAAGTCCAAGTCTGTGTATTTGGACTGCAGTGGACAAAATGAGGTCAGCAGCCTCCCGATGGGCTTTCAGCATGGCTGACAGCATCTCTCCAACCTTCACTCCACTAGGAATTGTGACTCATGGGGAACATCAACTAAATAAGGCTTCTGGTTGCTTTCTTCTCTTCTGGATAAATATCATAGATCAGCCAACACAGAAGAGACTCGAGCTCCAGAGCTAACCCTGAGAACAAATTCAGTGCTAAGTCTTGGAGCATTTAAAGTGAAAACAGACTAAAAATGTTTCTATGTTTGGTCACTTCCAGATTAGTTTCAAACTTATGGTCTCTCCTGGGCTGTGCCTCATTCATCCCCTTCTCCATCAATTATCTGAGTTTGGCCAACAAATCATCATTGGTGATTCTTTTTCTAATACATGGATGGGAAGCAGGAAGGAAGGAAAACAAAACTGGCTTCTCTTTTGAGTTAAGTTCAATTTTACAAAAAAATTGTGCACCTACTAATGGCCAGGTTGTGCTTGGTAAGGATAAAAGAGAATTACAATCAAGTGAAGGAGACAAACCAATTTAAGCTTAATGATGAGAAGTTAGCACAAGATGCTACAAGAGTACACAAACCATGACAGAATTACCGAACTCATCCTTGGTGGTGGCGATGGTGGGAGGAGCGGGGATTTTAGGATCAGGGAACGTTTCCTGGAAGAGGTGACAGCTATTCTAAGTCCTGAAGATTGAACAGGAGTTACCAGGTAAATGGGTGTGAAAGGGATGAAAACTTGGTATGCAGAGAAACAGTTTATGCCAAGGTTCTGAGACAAGTACATGGTGTGAATTATATTGCATGTAATTTATTTTTAAATACTTCAGCCTAGACACTAAGGTTTATGTGTTAGGTTTAATCTATATCCTAGGAGCAATTTATTAACATCTGATCAGGAATATACACTCCAGAGTGTTCTCTAAGCTTTGATAGACTGTAATTGGAAGTCTACACTCCAGAGGTAGCTTCTAACAAGAGCTTCAACAATCTTTTTTTTCCAGCTTCATTGAGATATTATTGACTTATAATATATGAAAGTTTAAGGTGGACAATGTGATGATTATATAGATGTTGCAAAACAATTACCATGATAAAGTTAGTTAACACCTCCATTCCCTCACATAATTACTAATTTTTGTATAAAAAATTTATACAAAAATTTAGTGATAAAATTTTAAATTTATTCTATTAATAACTTCCAAGTACAGCTGTTAATTATAGTCATGATGCTGTATATTAGATTCCCAGAACTTATTCATCTTATACCCGGGAGTTTGTACCCTTTTACCAACATCTCTCCATTTGTCCCTCCATCCAAGCTCCTGGCAACCATTATTTTATTCTGTTTCTATGAGATCTGCTTTTTTAGATTCCTCATATAACTGAGAACATACAGTATTTGTCTTTCTCTGTCTGACTTATTTCACTTAACATAATGCCCTCAAGATTTATCCATGTTGTGATGACAGGATTTCCTTCTTTTTATGGCTGAATAATATTACATTGTATATATATATATGGTGACAAAAAATGTATACATATTTTAAGAAAGGAAAAATGTATTAAAATTGTAATACTCAATATATACTGATAACAAAAGATGAATACAAGTCACTTTTGGTTTCTGCAATTACAAGAGGTGCTCAAAGTGGTTACATCAGCATCCAGACACTTCTGATTACAGCGAACTACTGCTTGAGCAGTGTTGGCCAGTGTCCACTTGTATACATTTTTTTGGCACCCTAGTACATATGCATATATATATGTATATGTATGTATGTATGCAAATCACATTTTCTTTATTTATTCATCCACTGATGGACATTTTGGTTGTTTCCATATCTTGACTCTTGTAAACAATGTTGCAATGAACGTGGAAGTACAAATATCTCTCCAAGATAGTGATTTTATTTTATTTGAATATATACCCAGAAGAGAGATTGCTGGATGATGTGATAATTCTATTTTTAATTTTATAAGGAACTTACGTACTGTTTTTCACAGTGGCTGTACCAATATGCATTTTCACCAATGATGTATAAGGGGATTCCCATTGAGTCTTTTTAGCTTCCTTGTCAAATATTGACCATATATGTGTGTGTTTATTTTTGGTAGAATTTCAATAATCTTTATCTTCCATTAGCACTAGAGGTTTTTTCATTTGAATAATGGGTTTAGAAATGATGTTTCATTGGTGAAAATAATGTTGAAAGAAATATGTGGACAGCTAGAAATATAATACAGGCTCTCCCTGCTAATATAAACAAAGTATAAGAATTTTGGAAGCTCAATGGCTTACACCCTTCATAATAACCTGGCAAGCCTGAGACTCCACCTGATCTTTGTATTACACTTAACAGACGATGCTGTTGCCTGATTCTGACTGGTAGCTCAGATGAATTCTGCCACTTGAATATTGTCTCATTATGTCAGGGATGTGTCAGACAGAAACCAAAGATGTCATCAAACTTAGAAAAAAAGATTGTGCCTCATTTACATGCCTGCTTATAGTAAATGTTTGTACATATAGCAGAATTTGGTCTTGGTCTTGCTTTCAGTGCAACGTACCACGCCCTGAGTTGGGCAGTCATGGTAGAGGAGATCTATAATCCTTATTTCCTCTTAACTGTGGTAGGCTGTAGATACACTGAACAAAGAACCTAATGATTAGAAGCAGCTAAATTAGCTGGAGTCAGTTTTCTACAGCATGATTCCTTTGTTTATAACTGTGCTAGCCATCCTTCCCCACCAATCCAGGGAGGGTTATCCGAGGTGGCTCGATTCAACTGAGCAGCAGGAAGGACAGAATCCCATGGAAAGGAGCCCACGTTCCACCAAGAAGACATTACCCATTCTGACAAATCAGGGCAATGCCAGGATGAAAATAAGATGATTACTTGGCAAGTGGGAGAACTGAAAGCAGGATGGAAATGGGTGTAAGGCACACCCATAGGATGAGTGAGTCAGCACTGAGACTGACCAGCAGGTGATTGCCAGAGTACACTTTTGTCATGGTGTCAGAACATATTGTGTCAGCTTAAAGGAGCCAAATGCAGCTGGACACCAGTCAAGTATCCACGGTCCAGCTCATTACCTATTGCTTCTCTGCTCAGCTCCCGTGTCTGGCTCTGTATGTATTTCCTGTTCAGCTCATGACACCACCATTCACTTGAGACTCATCCTGGGCACCTCCAGTACCATCTTTCTAATTTTAATCAATCACCAAATCTAAACCCTTTTCCCAACTAAATGTCTGTGGACTCCATTCCTGACTACTTTGGTTTCAGCCCTCATTCCCTCTCTGTGGGACTGTTGCTGCAGCCCAAATTGCAAGAGGCACCCCTGCACTCCTGCCTCTCCCAGGCCACAGCGGCCTCTCTACAGTACACATGAAAACCCTTTAGAAGCTCCCTATTGTCCTTAAATAAATTCCAGAGCATGATGTATTAGAATGGTTTTATCACAAGTGATAGAAACCTAAGCAGGACTATTTTGGGTGAAAGGAGGAAATTTATTGATTTACATAGCTGAATTATAGGAAATTCAAGGCTTCTGCTTCAGGAATTTGAATCAGGGTCTCAAAAGCATTTTCTCTTTCTCTGTATATTGTTAATATTATCTCTTTCCCCTTCTCCACAAGCCTGTACCACAGTCCATGGCTACTCGGAGCTCACATCTCCCTACCCAGCTGTACCACTGGAAAGGCCCTCCTTTTTTTCAATTCCAATTTGAAAATTCTCAAAGAAGACCTCCTCTTAGTCTGGCTAGGATAATGGGCTCATCCCCTGTCTGATGAATATGGCTGAAATGGAGAGGGGAAACCATATGTATGCCCCTGTATGCCCCTGGTCAGTGGTCAGGAGTATGAGGCATCAACAATATTGATGAAAATGCATGTCCTTAGATAATCTACCAAAGTTCTGGCCATGAAAACATAGTCCAATAATTATTTCCCTGGCCAACTAACCCCTAGCAGTATGACACAGGAGTTAAGTCCCTAAGCTCTGGAATCTGAGAGGTGTAGGTTCAAATCTCAGCTCTCCCAATTACATTAGTCGTGTGCCCTTGGGCAATGTGCATAACCCCTGTGAGCTTCAGTTTCCTGATCTGTAGCACAGGGAGGAAAGTATGATGATATCTATGTGAAATTTTAAAGAGATGGGCATTCAAGAGCACTTAGAACAGAGGCTGGCTCACGATGTGAGCTCACTCGACTCTTCCTGCTCCCAGTGGCCCTGGCATGAGTGGGCAGCCTTCAGGAGGCAGCAGGGCTCCAGGCTACTGCCTGCTGCCAACAGAATGAGATCAGGGGTAATCAAAGGAACAGACTGACCTGATTCACAGCACCCCAGTGAAGTGACCCATCTGACATCTCAGAGAAGACAGTGCCAGGAAGAGGAGTTGCATGGCACATGATATTTTCTAAAAGCAGGGAGGAGGGGTCCTTTCAAAGTGCCCTGACTCCCTGTAAAGGAGGACATCTGGAAGGAGGCACTTCTCCATCTCTGGTTATACTGTAATGCCCCCAGCCTTGCGGGTTACAGCCTGGAATCATCTCTTTATTAAATAATAATTAAGAGGCCCCTGTAAAAGGGAATCTGGGTATAATTACCTGACTCATTAAGATGTCCAGTCGAAACTAAGAGGCAGTTTCACTCCAGTGGCCACACTCTCAGGCAATTTTCATGCAACAATTAGAGTCTCACTTTCATGGGGTTCCAATTCAAGGTTGCAGGTTTAAGTATGCACATCCCTGAAGAAGGTTCCAACCAGGCCTCTGATTCATAGGGTGAATGCTCCCCTTTCCTGTACTGCAAGGCTAAATTGGTCTGTAACAGAGAGCACAAGGAAGGGCAGAGGGACCAGCCGGGTAAGGAGTCAGCTCATTAGTAGCCTCTATTGAGATGTTGAAATAAAGCAGGTTAAAAGCCTATTACGGAGAGATGTAATAGGAATGGGGGCGCACTTTCTGAACTCTCCTCCGGATCTTATTACAAACGGGACATATAACCCATCAAATAACTCTGCTCATCACGCAGAACAGCTAAGCAACTCCTAAGAGACTCGTGGAAGGATTACTTGAAGGTGCGCAAATTGGGCAAGCAGGGGAAGAAGGAAAGGAACGGAGTGGTAACGCCTGGTCCCATGGTGGAATCGGCCAGCGGCGGCTGTGGCAGCTGCGGTGGGGGCGGTAACCCACAGCTCTAAAGACACAAGGGTTCCCCAGGGCTGAACAGAGAATACAAAAGCCAGAAGGTGGGCTCTTTCCCTGCGTCCCACAGCTGATCGCTCCCGCCATGGGGGTAGCTTGGTGGGCCCTAGGGTGGACAAAGAACACAGACTCCACACCTGGGCCCCTCCCCCGACCCTCCAATCTTAACCCCGCCCTTTTAGAGACTTAAACTGGACCATGAACTGAGGAGCAGTGTCAGATTACAGAGGGGCTGTAGTGCTCAGGCTCTGGGAAGAATAACAGACAGCTCTGACCCAGGGAAGAGGCTGGGAAGAGTGTGATTTTGGCTGGGCTAGGAGAGAAGAGACTCCTCCACCCCCCAACTACCACCTTTCCTGGCCTGTGGGAAGAGTGTGATGTGGCTGGGCTGAGAGAGAGAAGACCCCTCCATCCTCAGCCCCCACCCTTTCTGGCCTGCCTAGGGCGGAGTAACTGCAACTGTGGAGGCACTCCCAGAGCTCAGCAGTAAGCGGCAGACGCAGCTCCCGGCTTTCAGCAGCTTAGAAATCTCCCACCCGCCCCCCACACACACACACACACTCGGAAGAAGTGCCCTAAGACTCAGGAATACTGGACACAGGGCTGATGTTGCTGCTCTTAGTGTGCATATGTGCAGGCAAGGGTAGAAACTGCACTGACTCTGTAAAAACTATCATCCAGACACCCAGCCCCACGCATTTAAATCTACAGTCCCAAAGTCACCTGGGCACCAGGTGACCGGTTCTGCCTGCACAATAGGCAGGGGACTCTCTGGTACAGCAGAGGACAACCTGGAGATTACTTGGTAGGCTTAAGCCAAGACTGGCGCTGCTTTTTGTTTTGCTTTGTTTTTTTTTATGTCTTTATATCTTTGATATCTTTGCATGTGTTGAGTGGGGGTTATTGGGTGTTTTTTCATGTGAATGTATCTGATTTTATTTCTTTGTTGTTGTTGTTGTTGTGCTTGGTGATTTGCTTTGTTCTGAAATTGCCCTACCAGGGCCCAGCTTAAGAGCACAAGATTCAACATATCAAGAGGCCAACTCCGGACAAAACCAGAGTACTACCAGGTTTGACTAAAAGTCACACACCCAGAGGGAATTCTCTACAGACACAAGAGCCCATAGAGGCCAAACCTCATTTAAGTGGCCAACCCTCACCCAACAGAACACCCTGCGGTGGGCAGAGCCAAGTCTCACAACTAGTCAGCCTAGGAGTTAACCCTACCTACTCACAAGCAAAAAGCAATTAGATCTTCTTTAAAAGGACAATATAAACAACACAAGAGTCACCTTTGGAGCACATGCAGAGGAGAAGAAGGAAGTAGTGCAAGTCAAATATAAAGGACACATACTACATAAGATAACCCAGCAAGAACTAAGAATTCTAGGGGATCTACCTAACACATCAAAGCAAACACAGAGTCAGCCAGAATGGGGAAACAAAGAAACATGTCCTAAATAAAAGAACAGAAGAAACCTCCACAACTGGAACCAAATGAGGCAGAGGTCACCAACATATCAGAGACAGAGTTCAGAACACTGGTGATAAGAATGTTTAAGGAGCTTAGAGAAGATATAAAAAAGAATGTAGACATCATAACAACCAGTTAGAACTAAAGAACACAATTACCGAAATTAAGAACTCACTTGAAGGAATTACCAGCAGGTTAGATGAAGCAGAGGATCGAATCAGCGACTTAGAAGACAAGTTAGCAGAGATCACCCAAACAGAACAACACAAAGAAAAAAGAATAAAAAACAATGAAGATGGTTTAAGAGACCTCTGGGATAACATCAAGCGCAAAAACATGCGCATCATAGGAATACCAGAAGGTGAAGAGAGGAAGCAAGGGATTGAGAACATATTTGAAATAATAATGTCTGAAAACTTCCCTAACCTGATGAAGGAAACCAACATACAAGCCCAGGAAGCGCAGAGAGTTCCAACCAGGATAAACCCAAACAGGCCCACACCAAGACACATTATAGTTAAAATGGCAAAACTTAAAGACAAAGAGAGAATCCTAAAAGCAGCAAGAGAAACACAGAGGGTTACATACAAGGGAACTCCCATAAGACTATCAAATGACTGTTCCACAGAAACATTGAAGGCCAGGAGGGAGTGGCAGGAGATACTCAAAGTGATGGAAAACTAAGGCCTTCAACCTAGATTGCTTTATCCAGCAAGGCTATCATTTAAAATTGATGGAGAGATAAAGAGCTTCCCAGAAAAGAATAAACTGAAGGAATTTATTACCATCAAGTCAGCATTGCAAGAAATACTAAAAGAACTTCTGTAAATAGAAGAAAGATGAAAACAATCTAACTACAAATTTAAAAATGGCAATAACTATGTACCTATCAATAATAACTTTAAATGTAAACGGATTAAATGTTCCAATCAAAAGACATAGGGTGGTTGAGTGGATAAGGAAGCAAGACCCCTTGTATATGCTGTATACAAGAGACTCACCTCAGATCAAAAGACACACACAGGTTGAAAGTGAAGGCTTGGAGTAAGATATTTCATGCAAATGGAAACAAGAAAAAAGCTGGAGTTGCAATACTTATATCTGACAAAATAGACTTTAAAATGAAGAACATATTAAAAGATAAAGATGGGCATTATATAATAATAAAGGGATCGATCCGACAAGAGGACATAACCCTAGTAAACATCTATGCACCCAACATAGGAGCACCTAAATATACAAAACAGGTACTGACTGACATAAAGACAGAGATCATCAGTAACACTATCATAGTAGGAGACTTCAACACACCTCTGAGAACAGGGACAGGTCTTCCAGACAGAAAATCAATATGGAAACAACAGCCTTAAATTATACATTGGAGCACTTGGATTTAATCGATATTTTCGGAGCATTTCACCCCAATGCTGCAAAATACACGTTTTTCTCAAGCGCACATGGAACATTTTCCAAGATAGACCATAAGTAAGGCCACAAAACAAGTCTTGATAAATTTAAAAAAAATGAAATCATACCAATTGTCTTCTCTGATCCCAGTGCTATGAAATTAGAAATAAACTACAGGACAAAATCTGGAAGACACACCAATCCATGGAGGCTGAATAACATGTTGCTAAATAATGAATGGGTCAAGCAGCAGATCAAAGAAGAAATCAAAAGATATCTTGAGACAAATGAGAATGAGAACACGACGACCCAAAATCTATGGGATGCTGCGAAAGCAGTCCTAAGAGGGAAATTCATAGCATTGCAAGCCTACCTAAAGAAACAAGAAATATCACTAATCAATAGTTTATCTTCACACTTAAGGGATCTGGAAGAAGAACACCAATGTAAGCCCAAAGGGAGCATAAGGAAGGAGATAATAAAGATCAGACCGGAAATAAATGAAATAGAAACCAGAAAGAAAATACAAAAGATCAATGAATCCAAGAGTTGGTTCTTAGAGAAGATAAACAAAATTGACAAACCTTTAGCCAGACTCATTAAAAAAAGGAGAGAGAGGACCCAAATTAATAAAATCAGAAATAAAAGAGGAGAAGTGACAACAGACACCACATAAATACCAAAAATTTTAAGAAATTATATGAGCAACTATATGCCAACATATTTGACAATCTGGAAGAAATGGACAATTTTCTAGAGGCGTACAACCTTCCAAGGCTAACTCAAGAAGAAACAGAAAACCTGAATAGACTGATTACCACCAGGGAAATTGAATCAGTAATCAATATTCTCCCAACAAACAAAAAACTTGGACCAGATGGCTTTACAGGTGAATTTTACAAAACGTTCAAAAAAGAATTGTCACCTATTCCCCTGAAGCTCTTCCAAAAAATCCAGAAGGAGGGAAGACTCCCAAACACTTTTTATGAAGCCACTATAACCCTGACCCCAAAATCAGACAAAGACACAAGAAAAGAAAACTACAGGCTGATATCTCTAATGAACATAGATGCAAAAATACTCAACAAAATATTAGCGAACAGAATTCAGCAATACATTGAAAAGATCATACACCATGATCAAGTTGGATTCATCCCTGGTATGCAGAGGTGGTTCAACATCCGCCAATCAGTTAATGTGATACACCACGTTAACAAAATGAAAAATAAAAATCACATGATCATATCAATAGATGCAGAAAAAGCATTTGATAAAATCCAGCAGCGATTTATGATAAAAACCCTTAAAAAAGTGGAAATAGAGGGATCATATCTCAACATAATAAAAACCATATATGATAAACCCACAGCTAACATCAAACTCAATGGGGAAAAGCTAAAACCATTCCTCCTAAGATCAGGAACAAGGCAAGGTTGCCCACTTTCTCCACTTCTATTCAACATAGTGCTGGAAGTTCTAGCCACAGCAATCAGACAAGAAAAAGAAATAAAAGGCATCCAAATTGGTAAGGAGGAAGTGAAATTATCATTTTATGCAGATGATATGATACTATATATAGAGTACCCGAAGGACTCCACCAAGAAACTATTAGAGAACCGATAGATGATTTTAGTAAAGTAGCAGGATACAAAATTAATATTCAGAAATCAGTTGTATTTGTATATACCAATAATAAAACATCAGAAAGAGAAATTAAAAAAAACAATCCCATTTACAATTGCTCCAAAGACTATAAAATACCTGGGAATAAATTTAACCAAAGAAGTAAAAGATCTGTACTCAGATAATTATAAGACACTGAAGAAAGAAATGAAAGAAGATATAAATAGATGGAAACACATATCATGTTCATAGACATGAAGAATTAATATAGTTAAAATGTCCATACTGCCTAAGGCAACATACATATTCAATGCAATTCCTATCAAACTACCAAAGACGTTTTTCACAGAAATAGAACATATAATCCTAAAATTTATATGGGACCATAAAAGACCCCGGGTAACCTCAGCAATCTTGAGAAATAAGAACAAAGTGGGAGGTATAACGATACGTGACTTCAAATTACACTACAAGGCTACAGTAATCAAAACAGCATCGTACTGGCATATAAACAGACACATAGATCAATGGAACAGAATAGAGAGTCCAGAAATAAACCATGCCTATATGGCCATTTAATCTATAACAATGGAAGTAAGAATGTACGATGGGGTAAAGTCAGTCTATTCAATAAATGGTGCTGAGAAACGTGGACAGACACATGCAAGAAAATGAAGCTGGACCACTCCCTTACACCATATACAAAAATAAATTCAAAATGCCTTAAAAAATTAAATGTAGGATCTGAAACCATAAAATACCTAAAAGAAAATATAGGAAGAAACTTCACAGACATTACCTGGAGTAAGATTTTTACTGATATATCCCCTCAGGCAAGGGAAGTAAGAGAAAAAATAAACATGTGGGATTACATCAAACTAAAGTTTTTTCACAGCAAAGGAAACCATCAATAAAATAAAAAGGGATCCTACTGAATGGGAAAAGATATTTGCCAATGATATATCTGATAAGGGGTTAATATCACAAATCTATAAAAAACTCACTCAACTCAACTCCAAAAAACAAACAACCCAATTAAAAAATGGGCAGAGGACATGAAGAGACATTTTTCTAAAAAGGACATACAGATGGCAAACAGACATATGAAGAAATGCTCAACCTCACTAACCATCAGAGAAATGCAAATAAAAACCACAATGAGATACCACCTCACCCCATTCAAAATGGCTATCATCAATAAATCAACAAACAACAAGTGCTGGCGCGGATGTGGAGAAAAGGGAACGCTTGTGCACTGTTGGTGAAATTGCAGATTGGTGTAGCCACTATAGAAAACACTATGGAGGTATCTCAAAAATCTGAAAACGGAACTACCCTATGATCCAGTAATTCCACTCCTAGGTATCTATCCGGAGAAACCCAAAACTCCAAATCAAAAATCTGTATGCACTCCTATGTTTATTGCAGGACTATACACAATAGCCAAGACATGGAAACAACAGAAATGCCCATTGGTAGATGACTGGTTTAAGAAACTGTGACACATTTATACAATGGAGTATTACACAGCCATAAAAAAGAAAGAAATCTTACCATTTGCAAAAACATGGATGGACCTAGAGAACATTATGTTAAGTGAAATAAGTCAGACAGAGAAAGACAAGTACTATATGATCTCACTTATATACGGAATCTAAAGAAGTGAATAGGTGATTGAACTAATCAGAAAGTTTTGGAGACAAAGAGGAAGGGTTGTTAGATGGGCGGGGGGGTGGGGATAAGGAGGAAGGTGAGGGGATTAGAAAACAGTTGGTAACCACAAGATGGCCACGGGGTTTTGAAAATTAATTTGGGGAACATGATCAATAAAGTTGTAAAGATTTTGTAGGGTATTCGATGGACAGGTCTCCCATTTGGGAGACCACCTCAGGGAAGATGTAGATGCCTGATCACTGCAATGTACACCTGAAGCTGAACAATAATGAATGCCAACTATAATTTTATATATATATACATGTATATATAATTTTATATATATATATATATACATATACATATGTATATGTATATATATATATACACACACACATATGTATGTATATACTTACAAGAGGCCGAGTACAGCATTGGGAGTGGAGACAGTGGAAATGTGATGGCTCGGTGCAATGTCAGAGAGATAGTGGATGGGGGGAGGAGGGTTCACACAGTGTGAGGGATATAAATGGTAAACGGCTAAGTATTACTTTGTCTTGTGCACCTGAATCTAATACAAAATATATATTTAAAAAAATCCTCATAGACACAGACACACACACACACACACATAAGCATATTAGTTTAAATGAGACTTTGCCTCAATAAAGGGAGATATTTAGGTAGGAAGCAAATATAATTATTTTGTGACGGGATGTAATTTAATAATTAATGAGGAAGTTGTCAGTATAATCTTGAGGGAGTCCCAGGAAATGAAGAAATCTGTCTTTATCAAAGGAGCACACAGGAGAGAAAGTTATTAGAATGCAGATAATTCACCAACAAGGGCCTGGTAACAAATGGGGACAGTCTTTTTGCGCCATATATGTTGTTTGTTTTGTCTTGATTTTCCCAGACCCACTGCTTCTCCTAATGGAAATACAGAGAAGAACAGTGAACATTGCAGGGGCTGTGAAACAAGACAGTCTTCTCTCTGCTTCTTGGAAGGGCAGGCCAGTGCCTCTGCTCTGCTCCTCAGGAATGGCAGGGAGAGACAAGCCTAGCAGCTCCCTGGTGGGCCAGCCAGGCTCCTTCTGCCCTAACGTGTCCAGAGCTGTGCAGAATCCCAGTTGGCCAGAAAAGGAGTCATAGGGAAAAGTCCTACAAAGGCGCCCATAGCACTGTGGTTAAGGCAGGCTCTAAAGCCAGGATGTCTGGGTTCAGCTTACCACTCAGTGACACAATGGCATGTGACCTCAGGCAAGCTACTCAAGCTCTCTGAGCTTCAGTTCCTTCTGTGTAATGGACAATAATTGTGCCTATCTCATAGGGCCATTGTGAGGGTTAAGTGAGTCATTCTATGTGAAGGATTCACAGCAAAGCCTGGCATAAAAGTCTGCTTAACAAGTGTTAGCTATGATCTGAAACGTTGCCATCCAACATGGTGACCACTAACCACATGTGACTATTGAGCACTAGAAATGTGGCTAGTTTGGGTTGATAGGTGCTGTAGGTGTAAAATACACACTGATTTCAAAAACTTTAACAAGAAAAATAAAATACCTTATCGATACTTTTTATATTGGTTATATGTTGAAATACGGACATTTTGGATACATTGGGTTAAATATATTAATTAAATCAATTTTATCTGCTCCTTTTAATTTTTTTATTTGGGCAAAAAGCACATAACACAAAAATTATCATCTTTACCATTTTTAAGTGTACAGTGCAATAGTGTTAAGGATATTCACACTGTGTAACACAGATCTCCAGAACTTTTCATCTTGCAAATCTGAAACTATACCAATTAAATAACAACTCCCTTTCTCCACCTCCCATCAGTGTTTGGCAAGCACCATTCTACTTTATGTTTCTAAGAATTTGACTACTTTAGATGACTCATATTAAGTGAAATCATACAGTGTTTCTTTTTGTGCCTGGTTTGTTTTATGTAGCATAATGTCCTCCAGGTTCACCCAAGTTGTAATACATGACAGGATTTCTGTCCTTTTCAAGGCTACATAATATTTCATCCTTTTAATTTTTTTTTAAGGTGGCTATTAAAAAACTTAAAATTTTGGGGGGCTTGTATTACATTTCTGTTGGATGGTGCTAGTCTAGTGTCAGTGGTTCTCAACCACATTAGTCCCAATCTCTCTTTATAATAACTAATTTTTTAGCATCCTCTTCACTCTCCTGAAATAAAAGTTATAGATACTATAACTCATCTACGTGCATATTTTTTTAAAACAATCAGTGTAATGGGCTAGCTATAATATAAAAGATAAAGGAAAGGAATCTATGGTTAAAAATATATTTCAACTTATGATTAGACATGAGTGCTTGAAGACAAAATATTCAGATGCTTGAAAGCACCATTAATGGTTTAGCTATTGATGCAGAGTAATAACTCAAATTCTTCGAGTGATATTGCCATCAGAGATGTGCTTTTCTGAAATGAAACAACTCAGTTAAGTTCCAACAAAACCAAGTACAAATTTTTTATTTATAAAGGTATTTTCTTGTGAGTGTGAGTATAAATTTAAATGGAGCAAAATATAAATGTATGTATGGCAAATGTAGTTGAATTCTAGGTTCAGAGACTTATAAATAGATTTTTCACCTAAATGAATGTTCGGAATGATATTTAGAAATCAAGATGACCCCAGAGTAACTTTTCATTCTTCAGAACTGTCTCTTGCATTACAGGACATTTTGTATTCCTGTATACCCTGTATGCCTACTGAAGATGGGTGGCATCCTCCAGGCACTGGGACAAGCAAAAGCATCTCCTTTATTTTCCAGTGCTCTGCCTCAGAGGCAGCAGACCCCCCCAGTATTGTGTATTATAAGGACTACAGTGTGGTCCCAAAGGTTCAGTGTTCAGTGGGCTGCTCTGCTTCCTTGCCTGGTGGTCCCATCTATGCCTTCAGAACCTCAACATGAGGCTAGAGCTCCAGTCCAGCACTGACCACTCTCTGGCATAGACCATAAGTATAGACTGAAGTTCTTCCAGAACCTCAAACACAACAGACTCAGTATCTTTTCGTTCAAATCCATGCCCTCACTTGACATCCAGGTTTCCATGTTACCCATGTTTCTCAGGACCAGAAACTTCTTTTCTTCTCTCTCCAACACTACTCCCAATCCTCACATGTGGCAGAGACATTAAAGCCTATTATTTCTTTGCCCATGGTCTTTTTCATATGCCCTATTTCTAGCTCACTTCTTCCTTTATCTCCATGTTTCTCAGTGGTTCCTCATTTTCTCCAACTCTAATATTTACTCTCCTCCCTCCAATCCATCCTAACCTTATGTTGGGTTCTAGCCAAGCTTCACTCTTTATTAGCTGCCTTTGGGCAAGTGTGTTAGCCTCTATGTATCTCCTTCCTCGTCTATCAAATGGCATCATGACACCTACCTTGTAGTGCTGTTACAGAGAATAAATGAGAACACGCTTGTAAGACACTGAGTACTAGCCCAGAACGTAGGGGAAAATGAGGCAATGCTAGCTCTCTAGACTAAGTTTCTTTTCTTCAACTCTGTTCTTTTTCTGTAAACATTGAGCCAAACATTTGTCCGTATCACACATCATCCCAGCCAGTCAGTTGTCCCCAGAACAGACCACAAGGGGAACTAGAAAGTATCTCTTCCAGATAAACATCAAGCAAATATTTCCCCACCTTCTTCTGCCCTGGCCCCCTACTCTGGTTCAAGCCATTGTTTCTCAGTCTAGTTGTGTAGGACACAGCTCCCTGGCCCATGCTGGTATTATGAGCCTTGCGCTCCCCCCCAGCTGAGGCAGTTGGTGGGCCGCTCACAGCAGCTCACGGCAACTCTCGCCAGCTGCCGGCCGCTCACAATGGCTGCCGGCCACTCACACTGGCCACCAGCTACTCATGGTGGCACACAGTAGCCCGCAGCAGCACACAGCAGCCTTCAGCAACAGCTCACACCAGCCTCCAGCTGCTCACAGCAGCCTAGCTCCGGGGAGAGCTGTTGTCCACAATCTTATCTGTAATAGAGGGCACAGCTCACTGGCCTATGTGGGACTCGATCCTGCAACCTCAGCATTAGGAGCACGGCGCTCCAACCACCTGAGCCAGCAGGCCAGCCAAGCAAATATTTTTAACACATCAATTTGGAGAAGTGTTCAATTGATGGCAGCCCAGGGTACCATGTGCCTTCCTCTAGGCATGGCGACATGAGTTCTCAGGCTGTTATTCCCAGTCCCCAGGGCCCATTGGCTCTGGGAAACCTTTCCTGCACTGTTGTCCTTGACCATCTTTCCCTTCTTGGAAGTTCTGGAATACCTACCAACCACACATCTGATAAACTTATCGCTGAGGTGGCTGCTTCTCCCAATGAAATGATGAAACTCTCAGGGGCAGGAGCAGTGTCTTATGCTTCTTCCCATCCTTCACAGCCTCACAAAACAGCTATGCAAAGAGATGTGAATAAAATGTGACATGAATGAAAGATAAAAATAAATGTTAGCAAATCAAGAAAGACATGTTGGAGTCTGGGACCTGAGAGAGGTCATGAGTTCACCTTCTCTGAGATGGCTTGGGCATGGTCTTGGTAGAAGGGGTCCGGAGGTGGCCCTGTGGTTTCATGGCACCTCTTTCATAAGAAATTTTGTTTTCTCCAACACACATACTGGAATCTTAGAAGGATGCATCTTCCCCTAGGCAGATTTTGCCACAAATTCTCAGCTAAAGATCAAAATTAGGTGCTGTTTCTTCTAACTAAAAAGTTGAAGACCACCTCAGAAGAAAGCCTTAAGGAGATGAACTTTATGAACCAATGATGCCTACCAACAGTTGAAGAGGAATTCATTTAAGCACGAAAATCTAAGTATCCATTTGGAGGCCCCTCCCATAAACTTTTCTAAAGAAAAACGGCACATTCCTAAAGTTGTTTCTTCCAAATATAGAACCTGCTTAAAACAAAAGTTAACCTTTCTGAGGTTCAATTTCATTTATTCTTTGCATACACAATTTCAACAGCTTCTTCATTTCTAAGAACAAAGGCCTTTAAAAAAAAAAACTCTCTAAAGTCTACTTGGACATCAAATAGGTTATCAGAGGAAATTCTTTGATGAATTAAGTGTAAATGAGTAAGAAACATACGGATTAGATTTCACATGAATTTAAGAAGTAAGAGGGAAAATCTTTTTAGAAAATATGGCTTGGATTTGGATTCTGCCTGCTTCACAAACACAGATTAAGTTAAAAAAACATGGATTTTTCTTGTATCTCACTCCTTCCTTCAATCGGAGGCATTCACAATCATTCTTTCTAAAGAGTTAATGTCAGATAATAAAGACCAGAGAGGACTTTTAAGTAGGGAATTCACAGATTACTAATATTTAAGAACAAAATCATTTTTGTAACAAATTCACTTCCTACCAGACTGGTTTTAAAACATTTTTTAAAAACATCTCTGTTGGCTAAAGCAGCTCACTAACCTGGAGGAGGTAGGATCCCTGTGTTTTGGTGAACTGAAAATACTGCCCTCTGATAGACTCTGTGCCTGGTAATCCCATTTCCAGGAGCTCTTTTCCCACCACAACAATTTTACCAGTTGTGGCTTTGATGTGACATTATGAATACACTAAAGGTTGCATACACCAATTGAGGATGTTTTCTTCAGTCAGCACATGCTTTCATACAGAGTAGATAGAGGATTAAATGAGATTAAGAATGTTGAATGCAGTTGACAGTGTATGTAGCACATTATATGTTGGTTCTGTCTGAAAAATCTGAAAATAGATTTTTGTTATCTTTGAGGGTGGGAAGTGCCCATCCCACACAGCCCTACTAGGGGTGGTCCTGGCTGAAGGACCAGGCAGCCCTGCTGCCCTGGCACTGACCCATGTTGAGCAAACAAGGCTCCATTTAGGGGATTTGAAACTGGGTTACAGAGATTTTTATTGTCCAGGCACTGAGCCTGGATGGAATGTAGAGTAAACCCTGACAGCCAGTTTCTCCTTGTGCACTGAAAAAGTCTGGCCACAAAGAAGAAAGGGAATTAAGCAGAAGCACAGAGAAAATAGAGATGGATGACTGTATCCTCCTCATCCAAACCAGCAGCAGGTCCTGTAAGTTCTGCCTTCCAAGTAGGAATCATTTTTTAACAACTTTATTGAGATATAGTTTACATGCCATACAATTCATCATTTAAACAGCACAATCCAGTGGTTTGTAGTACATTCACAGATACATGCAACCATCATCACAGTCAATTTGGGAACATTTTCTTCACCTCAAAAATACCCCCCACCCCCATTTAGCTATCACCTCTCCTCCCATTACCCCTCTCCCCAGCCCTAGGCAACCACTAATCTTTCTGTCTCTGTAGATTTTCCTATTTTGGACTTTCATATGAATAAATCATAAATATGTGTTTTTTTGTGACTGGCTTCATCCACTTAGCATAATGTTTTTCAGGTTCATCCATATTGTAACTTGTATCAGTACTTCATTCCTTCTTATGGCTGAAAAATATTCCACAAATAATATACCACCTTTGTTTATCCATTCATCAGTTGATAGGCATTTGGGTCATTTTCACCTTTTGGCTATTATGAATAGTGCTGCTATGAGCACTTATGCACCCCAAATATATCTTGAGTCTGGCCTTCTCTCCATCTCCCCTGTCTCCACCTTGGCCTAAGCCACTGTCTGTAAAAATCTTACCCCTTCTTCTTCCCCCTCTCCAACCCACTCTCCACCTGACTGCCAGAAGGCTCTTTTAGAAATATAAATTAGATAATGTCACTCCCTAGTTTAAAATTTATGAATGGATTCCCATTGCTAGTGGAAAAAAAAATCCATTCCATGATCAACAAGGCTCTGTGTTTTCTGGTGCCTGCTATTACACTCCTTTCCACCTGCTACACTTCCCCTCAGTCACTGCCCTCCAGGCTCATGATATTCTCTCACTTCCTTAATACACTGACCTCTCTGTCTCAAATTTCGTGTGACTGTCATTTCAATGTAGCCTGCAATCAATGATCATCTGGGGCAAAGTCAGGTCCCATCCCAACCCCGAGCTCTATTATATTCTTTCTTACAGTATTTGCTTTTTCCTTCATACAATTTACAGAATTTGGAATTTCTTGTTTATTTAATTGTTTATTACTCATCTTTCCCAGTGTAAAGTCTGTTTTCTTTATATATTCACAAAGCCTAGAACATCAGTGCTTGTTGTTAACGGAATGAATGTAGGTTCTGCAGGGATGAAGAGAGGAACTATGGTTCTTAATTCCAGTTTCTGTTTCTAGTCTTTCCTGAGGCCTCACCTTGGATACCACAAGACACCAACTTCTGAATTTTTATAAGCTACTCTTTTCTCTTGAGCAAATTTGAGTGAGTTTTGTCCCTTACAACTCAACAATTCATGACTAACAACTTTTTCTGTCACCTTTTCACCAGTCTCCTTTCAAGACTGCCATTGTTGGTCATGAATTGCTTTTGACTTTCTTCTTTGTCTTTACAAATTTATTTCCCCAAATCTCCCCCCTCCATTTTTCCAAACTCTTAACATCTGTATCCCTTTAAAAGCATGTTCGTATTTGTACACCTATGTTCATAACATTATTATTCACAATAGCCAAGAGGTGGAAACAACCCAAGTGTTGTCCATCAATGGATGAATGGATAAACAAATTGTGATGTATGTGTATATACATATACACAATGGAATAGTATTCATCCTTAGAAAGGAAGGAAATCCTATCATATGCTACAACATAGATGAATCTTGGGTACACTATGCTAATTGAAATAACTAGTCACAAAAAGACAAATACTGTATGATTCCATTTATATGAGGTATCCAAAATAGCTAATCTCACATAAACAGAAAGTAGAGTGGGAGCTGGATGGAGGGAAAATGGGGAATTGTTTAAGGAGAGTTTTAATTTTGCAAGATGAAAAGGTTTTAGAGATCTGTTGCACAACAATGTGAATATACTTAACACTACAAAACTCTGTAGTGTAGTTGTGTAGTTCAAATGATTAAGATGGTAAATTTTATGTTACGTCTGTTTGTTTTCACCACAATTAAAAAATTGTTTTAAAAACATCTCTACTTTATTTTCCTTCCTTTCCTCTTTCCCTCCCCTCCTTCCCTCTCTCCCTGGTCAAGTATCTCTAAGTCCCGGCCATGGCCATGTCAGACTCGGCAATAACCAAGGTGTAGGCCCTGTCTGGAGACACTCACAAGGCCTCCAGGGCATGCCCACTGGACATTCCCTGTTCTGTAGAGCACAACAACCAGAAGAAGGGCCATTTATCAAGTGACCACAATTGGCAGCTCACTTTGTCTCCAACATGGGCTGACTACATATTAGATGTACCCATGAGGAGGTTTCACACTAGCTCTGGCTTTGTCATCAATTTTCTGGCCAAGGCTAAATGGCTCCACTTCAATGTCTCCATTCATGTTTATGTCCAGTTGATCTCTCTTCGTCCCCATCATGAATGCTGCAGGAACTAAGCAGGCTTAAGTAGGTTTTGGGGCATGATAACCAAGACAACTGTTTAGGAGAAAATATTTTTAAATCAGTAAGTACAGGAAGAACCAATTCATTCCTAAGCCTCTTACTCTGTAAACCCCTGTGTGAGTATTAAGTAGATTTAAGTTCGCTCTAACAGCAACTACAAATATAATGATATCTGACATTTATTGTACATTTACTCTTTTTCTGAGAATTTAAAATATCCTGTTCATTTTATCTCATAAAGTTGTTATTACTATCTTCATTTTACAGATGAGAAAATGAAGGCCAAGATAGTAACTTGCCCAAGGTCACACGGCCAAGAAGTAGAACCAAGATTTGGATATATACCTAGATGAGTCCAAAATGTGAATGTGTAGTCACTAGACCATAGTTTTGCTCTGGTTCCACATCAAATAGATCACCTTTCTCATTGCTATGATTGCCCTTCTTCACATGGAAAAAGGGAAGAGAAGCACGCGTTGACTGCCTACTCTGGTCTAGGACCATCACAATAACCCCACTAAATAGGGATGATGACTTCTTATCTAAAGGGCTCTTAATCTAAGAGATGTTAAAAAATTTGTCCAAGGCCACACAACCTAGAAGTACTAGAGCAGAGATTTGAGCACAAACTCACCTCTTTTATACTATACTATATTGCCTTCCAAAGTCAGTTATTAACATGCATGCCCCTTATCTTCTCTTTTATAGATCATTGAAATATCTCTGGTTATTTAAGACTTTCCTCTTTAGAGTACATGTTCTCCAGGACTCTCCTGATGTTGGTCATTCTCTAAATGTGTTCCAATTTGTCAATGTTGCTCTCTAAATGCAACATAAGAATATCATTCTCAGTGTCGCCAGACCATCTTGACTACTTTGCTTGCCTTGCAAGCCATCTTACGTGCCCAGGATGGCTTCACTAACTTTAGAAGCATAGGAGCCATATCACGCATCTATTCTAGCCTAGCCATGATTCCAGCTCTTTTTCATATGAGTATGAGCTAGTTTCAAGTCAGAATTCATCAGCTGCCGTTTTCACTTTAGATTATCTGAAAATTTTAAGAGTAGGTCCTCAGTGTTGTGATACAAGTCACTGTAAGAATGTTGAACATGCCAGGACAAAGGGCAGAGCCTCAAGACAGTCTATTAGAGACCTCCCATAGAGTAGCTACTAATTGATTAATTAATGCTCTTTAGGTACGGTTGTCTAGCCAACAACTGTGATTCCAATGAGCTATTTTTAACCCCACATTCTCTACCTTCTTCACAGTTTACATAACAAAATACTTTACAAAACACCTTGCTGAAATTTGCCCAAGCCATCCTTTCTCCAAGTGTGTTCTATGAAACACTAGCTCTGTGGAATAATGTTAAACAGGTTTCTTTGGTGCAGGACTTCTCAGAAACTTTAATGTGTTAGCATGCACTATGATTCTCCAAGAGGAGCTATAACAGCATACTGGATTTCTCAAAATTGAGGTAGGATTTTTTTTTTTAATTCTTCTTTAGCTTAGGTCAGATTTATACTATGAAATTTGCCCATTTATAGTATTCACTTGACCTCCCAATCTGCTAATCCTGTGAAAAAATGATACACTAGCCTTGCATGGCTTATTCTTGGTGAGTCTCAGCCAATATTCAGTAATTAATGTTTTCTTCTATAAGGAGGGTCACAGACCACCTTTAGTAACCTGCTGCAGAATTTTAGTGTGGATTAATACGAAGCTTGTTGATCTGAAGCTTTCAAAATCTATCTATTTCATTCTCCTTTCTGATGACACTTTCTTGTTTTTCAGGGTTTAACCAACAATGGCTCTAAAATTCAGCACCAAGATATTTGTTTATTTACCTAGAGACAACATTTTTAACACACTTAGGTCCTATTGTGGGCTTCAATTCCCTTCTATCAATGTATGTTCTGCCTTTTTCCATTTAAATATCAATCATTCTGTTAATGGAGAACATATGAGATGTGATCAAAAACTATGATGAATGCTGCTGCTGAATGCCATCTAATGGAAAGGCAGGAATCTTCAATATGGGAAGTGGCACATTGAACATTAGTAACACTGTGTGACAAATTTTCACTAGTTCGGTACAGTCAGTCAGGTGTGCACTACGGTTGAGAGAAGGTGTGTTTTAAAGTGTGACGTAAATCACCCTCCATCATGACAGCACTCCGTGTCACACATCATTTCTGGTATATTTTCCACAATTTCCACCAAATAAAAACATTAGGGTGTGGCCTCATCCACCTTATTCACCGGGTCTGGTACCATGCGACTTCTGGCTCTTCCTCAGTCAAATGACCATGAAAGGTAAACGTTTTGAATCAATTCAGGACATCAAGGCAGCCATGACAGCACAACTAAAGACACCAACAAAAGAGGACTTCTAGAACTGCTTCAGAAAATGGCAAGAACAATGGGATAAGTATGTTCAAAGCGAGGGGGAGTATTTTGAGAGGGATTAATGGCAATGTGTCTTTTACTGTAATAAACATATGGTGAATGCTGCTGCCCAGTGCCATCCAAAAGAAAGGCAGGGATCTTCAATATGGGAAGTGGTGTGTCAAACTTTAGTAACAGTGTGTGACGTTTCAACTTGTTCAGTGAAATCAGTCAGGTGTGAGCTACGGTTAAGAAAAAGTGTGTTTTAAAGTGTGCCGTAAATCATCCTCCATCATGACAATGCTCCGTGTCAAACATCGCTTATGGTATACGGCAATTTCTATCAAATAAAAACATTACAGTGTGTGCTCATCCATCTTATTCACCGAATCTGGCACTGTGCAACTTCTGGCTCTTTCCCAAAGTCAAAATGATTCAGGACACTGAGGCAGCCACAACAGTGCAACTAAAGACACTCAGGAAAGAGGACTTCCAGAACTGTTTCAGAAAGTGGCAAGAATAATAGGATAAGTGTGTTCGAAGCAAGGGAGAGTACTTTGAGGGGGATTAATGGTAATGCGTCTTTTACTGTAATCACTTTTTTATTTAAACATTCACCATATTTTTTTATCATACCTTGTATAAATGCAATCTAAATAACTCAGCCTCAAGGTGAAGACAGATTCCTAACTGACCCTGCCTCCAATGTTCATGCTTCTCCCACTGCTTCCCATTGACTTCCTGACTTCTCTTTACAATTTGTATCATTTCCTTCTAGACTTACCTAAATGATCTCTAACTTCATTCAAGTCTTTCCTGACTAACCATATCTCTCTCTCTTCTTTTGTCCCTTTGCTATGCATGTATTGACTTATCCTCTTTTCTTTATCATCTGTTCATTAAAGAATTAATTTATCAAAAAATAATAAATTAAAAAAAGAATTCATTCATCCAATAAATAATTGTTTAGTACCTACTGTGCTAGGTGTTGGGTGTCTGAGAGTGTACAAACCAAAAACAGTCTTGGAATTAATAACCTGACAGGGAAGATAGACACTGAATGGGAACTAAGAGATGCAAAAGGGAATAGATTGTGCTATGGAGGAGATAAGCTAGTCTGGGTGTGGATAAACATCTTCTTACAGAAGTGATGTTCTAATTGAGAATGAAAGGATGCAGAAAAGTTTACTAAGGGAATAGTGGGGGCAAAATGTCAAGACTCTGACGAATATTCAAGTAATGAAAACAGTCAAAATGGCTGGAATACAGAGGGGGAAAGCGTACACAGGAGGGCCGGAGCTTGACGTATGAGCCACGGTAAAAAGTAAAGGGAAATCACAGAAGGATCTGCAGCAGGGAAAGACATAATCACATTGAATTCTTTTCCAAACAGTGGACACCATTCTTTTGTTTCCCCTTCTTGTGCTGTATGTGACTTTTGAAATCTCTTCCCACCTCCTTCTTAAAAGTTATCTTTAGCACTTTGCAAACACCTGTACAGTTCAGTGGTTTTCAATACATTCATAATATTGCACACCATCCATCTTCATAACTCTTGTTATCTTATAAAACTGAAGCTCCATTCCCATTGAACAACTCCTTATTTCTCTCTCTTCCCCCAGCTCCTGTCAATTACCATTCTACTTTCTGTCTCTATGATTTTGACTACCTCATATAAGTGGAATCATACAGTATTTTTCCTTCTGTGACTGGCTTATTGTACTTAGATTAATATCCTCAAGCTTCATCCATGTTGTAACATATTGCAGAATTTCTTTCCTTTTTAAGGTTGAATAATATTCCATTGTATGTATATACCACATTTTATTTACCCATTCATCAGTCAATGGGCATAGGTTATTTCCACATTTTAGCTATTGTAAATAACTTGCTATGAATATGGGTGTACAAATTTCTTTGAGGTCCTATTTTCAATTCTTTTGGATATATACCCAGAATTGGAATTGCTGGATCATATGGTAATTCTATATTTAATTTTTGAAGAAACACCACATTGTTTTCCAGAGCAGCTGCACCATTTTATATTATTACATTTCCAATTTCACCACATCCTCACAAACAATTGTTATTTTGGGTTTTTTGTTTGTTTGTTTGTTTGGGTACTAGCCATCCTAATGGGTATGAGGGAAACCTTGGTGTCTTGACCTATGAACTGTAGCGAAAAGGGTTTCTGGGCCCCCTCCTCCAAAATGTTTCTTCTGTCTGCATATGTGTGTGCTACAAAAGAAGATTATGTTATGAGGGCTATTTGCCATCCAGGTCACAACCTCCATCTTGAATGATTTGCAAGTCAGAAGCTGGACTGTAGAAACAGCATCTGGGAACAACTCTCTTTGGATCAGAAGGAAGTGAAAATGTGCCATTCTGTGTCATTTACTCAGCCATTTTTTAATACAGCCCAGTCTTCTGATTTCAATCAGCAGAAGGGATCAGTAGGCTGACTACGGGATTGTAATCTTGCAGAACATCAGGTTGGCCTCTCCCTGAAGCTGAGTGATTCATTCTGGGCTCAGTTAACCACAGAGAGAAGTCAGATTCATATAGACACTTGTTTGGAAAGGCGGATCTTGCACATGGGGGTGGCTTTCTTGAGGAAACACATTTTCGAAAAACACATAAGTGCTTTGTTCAGGGGATAAAACATTTTACTCATTGGTCTGTCATTGCTTGTGGTGAGCAGATGCTAGAGAGAAGAAAATCTGCGTTCAAAGCAAAAATAGTTCCCCAAACTAAACTGGTCACAGCAGGATAAAGTTAGCATGATGAAAGCTAATTATTTCAGTTTGGGAAAAACCACCAATGGAAGTAACTTTTCTTTGGGGCTGTTTTTTCTTTAAAGCAGTAAACAGGCCTTGCAAGATACCATGTTGCCCCAAAAATAAGACCTACCCTGAAATAAGCTCCAGTTAAGATCATCAGCCAGACGGACACATTTAGTACATTATGACAATGTTCTAGAAGATGACAACTGTATTTGAATAAATGTAGATTGTTGTACATAAAAAAAGAAGACATCCCCTGAAGATACGCCCTAATGCGTCTTTTGGAGCAAAAATTAATGTAAGACCTTGTCTTATTTTGGGGGAAATACAGTATAAGACTGGGTCTTATTTTCAGGGAAACACGGTACAGAAGGAAGAACATCTTCTGGAGACACACAGCAGATGCATCCCCTGGCAGTCCAGACACTGTGGCTCCAGAAAGAACCCGCATGAACACTGCTTTTACCACCTGAAAAACAGAGGGTCTGTGAGTCTTGTCAGGAATATATCAGCTTGTATAGGAGTAAAAAACTCCTTTGTAACCTGTCAGATCTGATGAAGCAGATCCAGCTAGCTCCTTATAGGGAAAGGACCACAAAACTGGGACCACAAAACAAAAGTGGCCTGTTGCAGCAGAGCTCTATAGTTCTGTCTTTGTGATCTGGCCAGGCACTCATTTGCAATGCCCTCTATCAAGAAGCTGTTCCAGACAGGCGGTGACAGCCGCAGAGAGGCCAGAGGGCATGAGGGGGGCTGAAAGCTCCACTCTTTCCTGGTGGTACAGCGCTTATGGGAGTGTCCTGGATGGATCAGCTTGGTCCTGGCAGCAATGGATACAGAGGCCCCAAAGGAAGACTCATCGAGAGAGAAGGAGGTGGCCGACTGATTAACTGGGCTCTATCAGGGCCAGGAGCTGAGTCTGGAACAGACTGTGTTTGAGGCTTGAATGTTCAATAGAGTCTTCCTTCTTGGTACAGTGTTGTGCTATGGGAATGACTTTCAGGCATGGTGCCATCTGGCCACCCAAGCTGGGACACCACTACTGTGGGATAGGGACTGACAAAAAGTGCCATGGCAGAGTTGCATTGTCCACTGCCCTGTTTGGTTGAGCACCTGAATCATAGTGCTCAGGATTGATGGAACTGCTTCAGAGCATGGAACAGATCCCTAATGGTTTTAGAGCATTTGGGTGGGGTGGAGAAAGATACACTTCCTGCTGGTAATGGCATCTCAGGGTTTGAGCAATTAATTGGAAGAATCCAAGATGTGGCTCAGAGATCCCAGCAGGTGAAGCAATTGTACTGGTTCTAGTAGAGGCAGGTTTATCGTGGGTTAATGAAGCTTATGCTTTTGAGTCCCCCCTTCACTAGCCTTGGTCTCTTCCATAGCTTTGGAGGTTGCCTAGCATCAAGGTCATGTGGCATTTGCTTTTATCAAATTTCAACAGTAAACATTTTTATATTATTTTTCTTAGAAAGGCCCTCTAGAATTGTGAACCCCAAATGAAAGGCTCCACAAAAACCTGGAGTTTTGAGTTACACCCATGCACCTGCATCCAAGAGAGAAAGTCAGAGCATTCTTGGATGTGGCATTATTAAAGGGGGTATTAGAGGGAGTAGATGCCTTTGGCACCTGTCCCAGTCCTGGTGCTGAGAATCAAGCAGTGGTCCTCAGTCATCACCTTCAAAGAACAGATGTTCTAAGAAACTTGAAAATAATTTTCTGATTAACACTCCAAATGGGGTGCTATCAATTTCCACTATCGGTGGAAATCTTAACAGAAAAAAAGTAAGCAAGGCAGCCCTCTGAAATGCCAGTATGTAGAAACTATGGACAGTTAAAAGTGCCAGCTGAAGCGGAGGTGGCTCTATATCACATGTCATCAGGGAAATGCAAATTAAAAGAAGATACCTACACACCTATTAGAATGGCCAAAATCCAGAACACTGACCACACCAAGTGCTGGTGAGGATGTGGGGCAACAGGAATTCTCATTCATTACTCATTCATTACAGGAATAAAAAATGGTACACTTTGGAAGATAGTTTGATGGTTTCTTATGAACATAAAAACATAATAAATGTAGCTAGAGCTACCATTTCAGAGAAATTGCCTTGCACATATTGTGTCTAAAACCGTTGCAATGTTAAAACAGGACAAAATATCTTATATACTCATTCAAAGAGCATTTGCTGAGCACCTGCTGTGGGCTAGGTATGGAGGATGAACACTTTGAGGAGCCTGGGCCAACTCGAGGAGACACAAGATGTAATTGCTACAGAAGAGATGATTACATCATGCCCATGTGTGCCAGGGATCGGGGACTTTCACAGAGCATAGAACGTTTGAGCTGAGAGTTGCAGGATGACTGAAGCTCACCACGCAGAATGCCAGGGGTACATGCTCCAGGCATGTAAAAAATGCTGAGGAGCCTGAAATGTGGTGTACTTGGTGGGTTGCGGGGAACAGCCAGGGCCTCCATAGTGCTAAGTATAAGTGGGGGGCATGGGAGAGAGGGGGTGCAGGGGAAGAGCAAGAGCTGTTGCTGGTCGGACCATGCTGATACCTGAGATGCCAAGAAGCATGTACTTGATCCTGCACTCCTCTCTCCTGGGCATCCCTCCCCACTGCTTCTCTCTGCACAGCCTCTCCAATCTGTCCCCACCTGTCCATCCTGAGGCGGTCCTAGTTCAGGTCCTCACTAGCTCCTGCCTAGTTAATTTCAATCAACCACTAATGATCCCCTGCCTCTCAAGGGGCAGTCAGCATAATAATGACAATAGTGCATATTTATTGAGCACTTATGACAGGCTGGATACTGTTCCATATGCTTTTTCAAGAATGAGTTTATTAAATCTTCTTAGCAACATTTTATCAAGGAGGGAACTGAAGAACAGAAATGAAATAACTTGCACAAAGTCATAGAGCTTGGAAGAGCTAGGGACAAGATCTGAACTGGAGAAGTCTGGCACTCAAGCCAGAGTTCTCATGCTACTGCCTCTCAGTCGGATAAATCAAAATTGCATTGCATTCTGGAATCAGATGACCTGAGTCAAAGTTTTTCAAACTTCTCATTTCCCCACCTGTAATGTGGGGGCAACACCAATGAAGATCTTTTGAGGAATAAATCGGATAATCTGTCAAAAGCACCAAGTACAGTGTCTGGCACATTATTAGCCTAAATGTTAGTTTACCTGAATATTCTTTGTCCTTCTTTCAGTCTAAGCAGCTGGATATTAAAAGATTTTCTTAAACAAGATGCAACTAATTGCAATAATTTTTTAAAAACCAAGGGTTGGAATAAAACAAGTGAGAAAGGTAGAGGCAGTGTGTCCAGCATATGATGCAGACTTTTGTTTTTGTCCTTGGTTCAGCTTTATTAATACTCATTTGGGGTAGATTTCGTGACGCTGGCCACCTCTGCAGCAGCCTATGGGAAGTTGTATTTATACCATTGTTCCAAACTTCAAAGGTACTTCTGCTGAACACAGCAATGTTATCTCAAAAACCAATTATAATACAAATCAATTTACATGCCACTATCTCATTTTGGAGTATTCACTTCCCAAGAACTCTGATTTTGTCATTTCCCTTTATAGGTTTAACTTATAAACCTCAGTACAAGTAAAAGGCTGGCTATATTAGTCAAGATTCTCCAGAGAAATAGATCCAATAGCAGATCTCTATATATCTAGATAGATATACAAATAAAATTCAGGGGCTAGGGGTGCATTGACCCTCACACAGTCAAAAGTCCACATGTAACTTTTGACTCCCCAAAAACTTAATTATTAATAGCCTATTGTTGACTGGGAATCCTTATCAACAACAGACAGTTGATTAACACATACTTTGTATGTTGTATGTATTATACACTGTATTCTTACAACAAAGTAAGATAGAGAAAAGAAAATGTTATTAAAATTATAAGCAAAATATATTTACATATTTATTGGAAAAAAATCCATGTATAAGTGGACCTGCATAGTTCAAACCTGTGTTATTCAAGGGTCAACTGTATACAAATATACAGAGGGTGCCATAAAATGTATACACATTTTAAGAAAGGAAAAAAAAACTATTAAAATTGTAATATTCAGTGTACACGGATAACAAAAGATGAATACAAGTCATGTGTATACATTTCTTTGGCACCCTCTGTATATATATTACACATATGAGATTTGTTATAGGGATTGGCTCAAGTAGTTACAGAGGTCAAGAAGGCTCACAATCTACTGTCTGCAAGATGGAGAACCAGGAAAGCTGATGGTGTAATTCAGTCTGAGTCCAAAGGCCTGAGAATTGAGGGCAGGCGTATGGGGGGCACAGTGTGTAAGTCCTGATCTGAGTTTGAAAGCCCGAGAACTAGGAGCAACGATGTCTGAAGTTTAAGGGGAAGGTGGATGTCTCAGCTCAAGCAGAGAGAACAAATTTGCTCTTCTTCTACCTTTTTGTTCTATCCAGGCCCTCAATGGATTGGATGATGCCCACCACATATCATGGGTGAGGGTCATCTGGGCTTTAGTTTACCAATTCAAATGCTAATCTCTTCCTGAGACACCCTCACAGACAATACCCAGAAACTTTTTATGAGCTGTCTAGGCATCCTTGAGCCCATAAAATTAACCATCACTCTGACACAATACATTTTCTATGGCCATCACTTTTGAACTTATCTTTTCTTCTGTTGTAATTATTTAGATATGTATACACAGAAACTTCTGGCAGAGACACAATATTGTATGTACCTGCAGCTGAGGTTATTCAGGTGGCCAAAATGTATACATTTTGTATACTCGGACATTTTTGAGAACCATAGCCCTCTCCTCTGTGCCCTATGTGTGGTCTGGTTAGTCCCACATTAGAGGGGAGGCTGGCATTTTGTGAATCCAATGTGGTCCAAAGAAAACCACAGGAAGACATGAAGGGTGAGTACAGGAGTGAATAGGTGTTTGTGAGATTATATATTGCTGTGGGTGGACACATTTGTGATTTTAAGCATATTCTCATGCACACTGCTCTGTCAGTGTACACTGAACACACAAAGGAAAACACAATCCTATCGACTTTAGTAGATGCTCTAGCAGACACAGGCTCTTTCAACAGTAGCTTGGGAACTTTGAAACTCTGGGTGTTTTTTCAGCTTTCACCCATCAGTTTGAACTGCAACAAGGTTGGGTTTTAGGGGAAAAATGCTGAAGACCAGCACAGCACTCTCAGGCAGCGGCTTCTGTGGTCGATGAAGGCAGCAGGAATTCCGTGGTGACCAGAGGCTCCCTCCCACCTCAGCAGAGCACAGAGCTGATTCTGCCAAGCTTGTGAAATGTAAGCCTGGAGCTGACACGCCACTGGAATGAAAATTCAAACCCATGCTACTCTTTGGTCTTCACGACGACTTTGTGGCTGTCCTTACCACTTTCGGCAGCAGTAAGTCTGTTCCCAGTTAGTAAGCAGAACTTTGACTGATAAGAGGAACAGGAAGAGAATTTCAAAAATCTTACAGGAAAATCTCCTCATCGAAAGTTAAAATTGCCAGGATGGAGGATGGGGGTGGGGTGCTTGCTAAGTAAGAACACCAGGGGTTGGTTTGGAGCAGTGTAACACCAGTTTAGCAGGCTGACAAGTGTAGAGATGTCACAGTCACCTACTATCCCATTCCTTTCTGTGAAGAGTGGCATTTCAAACTATTTGGCCAGTGAGTCATCAGAAAAAATGCTACTTCTCATTTTGAAAAAACACTGCACTCAGCGGGACATTTCTCTGTTATCTGTTTTCCCTAGAAATATGGTGTGGGGCAGGGAAACCCAGATCCTTAGAAATTAAAGCCATATGCACACCACATTTAAAAACCAACAACCCAGGCCATTACATTATTGCTGAACATAGGAATTCAGGATTTATAATTTACATTCTTTCCCATACTTTGTTATTTTTCAGAAGTGAAGAGCAGACATTTATGGCCTCACCAGATCGTAAATCAGATTCCTGAGGGCAGAGGGAGCTGTTACAGGCAACAGGAATTGCCTTTCCAATGGTTTCCAACATGCATCAAAACATCAGGAAAAAAACCCAAATGGAAGGATGAGACCCTGCTTTAAGGAAGCATGAGACACCAAAGGCTGACACCAGTTATTCCTTACACCAAGCAACCAGCCAAAATCATACCCTGGGTCAACATCTGGAAAGTTGCTTGGAGGTTTCACCATCCCAACAGAGTGAACACCTGGACCTAAGTCATACTGACTCTCCATCCTGAGGGGACACAAAACAAGAGCTCCCCAAGGACTCTCACCATCCATTTGCTGATGCTGGGCCGGGGGTGAGGTAGGGGTGGGTTAGTGGAGGCACTGGTTTAGTAAAGGGGCATAAGACATGCACAAGAATCAAAACAAGGAGCCTGGAATGTTGGAGAGAGCATTAGGCTCTGGGTTGATCTGACATCCCCTAATGGCTGTGTTCTCTTGTTCAAGTACTTAACTCTCCCTAAGTCTCAAGACATGCGGACAATGGGGATAACACAGCAAATCACATGATTTAAGAACACACATTTGGTGCTGAATACATGGTGCGGAGATGGGGTCAGGGATGCCCTTTCCCCTGGAAATGGAAATGCCACTCTGGAAATCTCTGTAGCAAAGTCAGCTGAGTGCTAATGTAGCCACTAGGAAGACTCGGGAGGGAGTGGGGTTCCAAGAGCCCCAACCAGAGCTCTTTCGAAGGTTCCCAGTGCTTCTAAAGGCGTTGTCTGGAAGATTTGTTAGCAGTGTCCCTCATGAACTCATCCCCATGCTCCTGGTCTGGATTTCATCCACTCTGAGAAGGCAGAGGATTTTAAACATTTTGAAAGCTAGAGACGTTTCTTAAAACTTTCCCAGGTTGCACCTATAAAATACAGTACCTAATAACTCCACGATGTATACAGTCAGATTGAAAGGAATGAGACAAAATAGCTCTTTGTCAGGGGAATGGGAATAGTTAGGTTTATCATCCAGGTTTTCCAGTATAGATCGTTACATAAACCCTGCCTGCAATTCAACACCATAATTAAGGCTATTGTGCGTATACGTTAGACAAGAAAATGCAGTATTTTGGCTTTTTAGTTCCAAATTTTTTCTATTTTTTAAAGGCAAACAAACCTCATTTCCTCTGGTTTGTAGAGCTACGAGTCCCTTTTATTCAGCATCCAGAGGGGCCACACCCTATGTAGAACATTGGTATCTGAGGCCCTGGGAAGACTATGTGGAGGGGCAGGTGGCAAGGCAGCTCTAAGAAAACCTTCCTGCCATCACTGGGCATTATCATGTCCACAATTTGCAGGCCCTCAGAGTGTGATGTTTTCAAAGCACTCCAATAACAAATATAAAATAATTACTACCTGGGGCATATAAAGTTCAAGCATGAGCCCAGAATGGCTAAGGAGGTTGGGTAGTTGGTTGCATGAGCTGTGAAAGCAAAACTTTCAGGCAAATTTATTTTCTGAATGATGTTCCTGTCCTCACTGGGTTTATAAGAAGGAGATAGATTTGCCAACACCAGTCTCCCTACTCCCTACTCCAAGAGGACTGAGGGGTTAGGAGTCCCTTTCACTGGCACTGCGAGCAGGAAGCTTGCCTGTCACCCACCCCTCCAGCCAGCCAGGTATGCTGTAAAGAGACCAGTTTTAAACTGAGCATCAAAATGTATAAACTACATCTGTGAGGACTTGGAGCTACCTGGACCTGTAGAAAATCTTTGACAGTGTTAGACTGTGACAACAAACATCTTCTCATAGGATAGACAGCTTCAAAATCCACCCAACAGAGGCAAGAAAGGGAATGTCAGGGTAGGGAACGTCACAGATGAATTTCTGAAATGGATTAAAGACAGTCTTTAGTAAACCTAAGAGACAAAGAAGATTTTTACAATACAGCATTCCCACAAAATAAAAAAAAATTCATGTCCAACTATTTTTCCCCTTCTTTGGTAAACATCGATAAATAATTCCTTTAAATTCATGGAAGATAGCAAAATAAAAAAGTCGTAAGTACTTACTGCATCAAAGATATTATGAACGTTCAATTAAAAAATTTCTGGGGCCGGCCCCGATGGCTCAGGCGGTTGGAGCTCCATGCTCCTGACTCCGAAGGATGCTGGTTCGATTCCCACATGGGCCAGTGGGCTCTCAACCACAAGGTTCCGGTTCGATTCCTCGAGCCCCGCAAGGGATGGTGGGATGCACCCCCTGCAACTAGCAATGACAACTGGACCTGGAGCTGAGCTGCACCCTCCACAACTAAGATTGAAAGGACAACAACTTGACTTGGAAAAAAGTCCTGGAAGTAGTACACAGTTCTCCAATAAAGTCCTGTTCCCTTTCCCCAATACAAAAATAAAAATAAAAAAATAAATAAAAAGAAAACTTAAAAAAAAAAAAGTCCTTTGTCACAATATATGTTTAAAAAAAAATTCTGCAACCTTCACCTGTAATAGTTGTAGCATCAGGTTTAGATTAAAATGTGAAGGGAAACATAATAATTTAATTATTATGGGCTGGCAACAAGACCGTGCTGTGTATCTGTCTTAGCCATTACTAATCCTGATCCCTGTATTCCTAATCCTGACCCCTGCAAAGAATCAAATCTCACATCTAACCCTTGCGATGCACACACACGAAGGAAATAGATGGATGTGCAAATGAAATACTGATAAAGAGAAGTTTTGGCTCTCCTTACATCTTGATTTCAATCATATAAACAAGAAATACACATCATATAAACAAAAAATTATATAAACAAGAAATGAAGATTCCAATAGCATACCTGAGGGATCACTTGTTTTCATAACAAAGCAATACACGAAGCCTACCTGGTGAACACCATGGTGGGACCAGGAATTTTGCAGCAGTCATTGAGCAGAATTTAAAGAGCATACAAGTTAAATCCCGTTTTTGAAGTGCTCACCTGTCTGGTTTCCAATAATCTGATTTTTTCTTTTCTACCCTGTGCCTGGCCTCCCTTTCTGTGACCAACCTTTCCTGTAAGGGCCTGACCAAGTGCACTACTACAAACAAAACAACAGGGTCCAACACAAAGTCTGAGCCTTGACAAGAAGTGTCACTTAAGAGACGCCATGCAGTAGCTTCGGGGGGAAGACCAATAGGTCCGAACCCGATGCGTTTGGTAAATAATTTTATTTAATTTCTCCTGGATGAGTACTTTACTCATGAGCTCACCATAGAAGCTGTCCTAGTGAGAATAAAACTGGCATTTACAAGATGTCTTGTATCATCAAAATGCTTCATGGGTCAATGAAATGTCCCAGCATTGCTGTGGGAACATTTTGGGCAAGGCTTTTACAAATGCTGAAAACAGACACAGAAAGCAGGGAGAGACCATAGAAAGACCAAGAATGACAAAAAGGGGAAAGTATCTCACTATAATGCTACTTAAGGAGAAAAATACATAAATCATTCTTCATGTATTACCTCCAAAATAATGGTGTCTTTTAAGAGGGCAGTTTGTAATGAATGATGGATGTGAGATAATTTGCAAATGAGCAATTTCCAGTGTTAAATGAGGAATCTGAAATATGCATTCATTCTATTTCTATCAAAATGAGGTCCATTTCCATAGAAATGGGTGGGAAAAGTAAGCCGAACTCAGCAGTATAGTTTCTAGGAGGAATGGCAGCTATGGGTCTGGCCAGTCATGGAAAGTGCTGGTTTTGTAACCACCGTAGTCAAGAGTTCTTACTAAAAGGAAAAAAGAAAGTCTAAACTCCAAAAAAGGGGCATGGAAAGTATCTGAGAACTTTCCTGGCCATTTCATACAAAGCCACAGAAGAAAAATAGTCTCATGTGCACTTTGCTTTTTCTGTCTGGCACAGGAAAGTCAGTCACCACATGCTAAACAGGTGCCTCCCTCTCCGCTGGCCTGGGAGAAAGGGACCGTGCTTCATCAGTTAGACCAAGCTATTACTCAGAGTGGTTTTAAAGTGGTAGACCCAACTCTCCCAGAAAATGAACTTGGAAACACTCACAGATGTGGCCCAGGCATGAAGAATGAGTTGAGGCAGACATGTATAGGAGATACACAAGCACTCAGTACTCACAAAAGCAAAATGCAGGGAGAAACAAACCAAACTCACCTACTTTCAAATTAACAATGTTTACACTGTGCCTATGTTTTCAAAAGGCCTCTTTGATGGGTTATAAAAGTACAGTGGGTTTATGAAACAAGCACCACTTTGCCTCTCTCCAGTGCTTCCATGAGAAGGAAGGATGGGGCTGCTGCTTGCACACAGAGCATGTGAAAGCTCAGAACTGTGGCCCCTCAGTCTGCTCCCTTAGTCACTGTGCTAGCTGACGATTGCAGATCCTTCTAGATGGCGCTAGCAACAACACACTAGCAAGTCAGCTGCTGGAGCAAGTCTGTGAGGCTCTCAGCCAAGTGACTGCCAGAGACCCAGTACACAGGATGTGACCCTGGCTTGTATGATTTATTTAACCCCTTCACCCTGGAATTCTTTTGTAGAAAAAGAAAAACATGACATTTGTATGGTTAATGATTTCCTTAAAGGGAGAAAAAAACATCAAAACTTTTGTGTTCTGTGAAATGAGCGAGCAAAAGGATTGCTTTCAGTAAGTTTATATCTATAAGCCAATCAGATGGGTACCAGCCACTTGTTGGAGGAAAGAATCCAACTAGGTTGATGTAACCATTACCATACTTAAAAAAAAAAAAAAAGATGACTGTCTTGTTCATTTCCTATTGATCACTTGGGAAGGTTAGGAAACAGGACATATGTATTGCTAAGAACTCTGAAATACACATTTTTTTTTCTTTTCACTATATAAAACACATACACATTCACTCACAGTACCACCCTAAAGTCACTTGAAAAGTACAGTGATTACTTACCAGCAGTGGAAAATATCAGTAGGATGTAGAGAAATGAGCATTTTACAGACAGATCTTTGATGGGCTTTAATGTGAATTGTTTTATTTAAAACAGGGAGCCATCAAAAGTGATAAAACTATCAAGTAAACATTCTAGAGCATGGCATGGATGAAAGGTAATACTCACCAGCACCTCACATGGGATTAAAAGACGATGTCAGCAACACATCATGGAAGGAACACAAAATGTAAAAGGCACCTGGCTGGAGGAAAAGCCGCGGTGTGCACTGCCTCTCGAGCAGGTTCACGTCTGTGCACTGTGTGTGGATAAGCCTGGACAGTGACATTCGGAATGGTACAAAAAACGGTTCTGATCTGAAGCCCAGGATCCTATGTGGGTAGCTAACCTTTCCTCAGACTGGTTTACATCTGCTATGTAGTTTAAGGTCCTAAAAAGGGTGTGAGGT
Source organism: Rhinolophus hipposideros (assembly GCF_964194185.1). Classification (NCBI taxonomy): domain Eukaryota; kingdom Metazoa; phylum Chordata; class Mammalia; order Chiroptera; family Rhinolophidae; genus Rhinolophus; species Rhinolophus hipposideros. The sequence goes on from NC_138059.1 coordinate 35,935,034, forward strand.
TTGCTAATCAGTAACACAAAAGCTCTCCCCTTTGTTTTTCTAGAAGAAAGGGTTTTTGAAGGCTTTTAAGCACCCTAACTTAAAAACAAATAACAACAATGAAATAAAAGACAGAAAAGCAGCCTAAACATAAACCAATTAAATGGAAAGGCAAAATCATAAAAAACAGATCTGGTGAACAGTACATTAACTATACGGTTAATGCCCTGTCCAAATGGAGATGTTTAACAGGTACCCACAACACACACAAGCACAAAGCTGCTCTTGGCAACTGTGAGTAAATAGCTACCTTTTCCTTTGAACACACTGTACTGTTACTGGTGACCGCATGCCAAGTGCTGACTTTAGAACAGACCCCACATTGGTGAAGAACCCCAGGCAGTAGTCTGCCTGATGTGGCCGTGTCTGTGGGAAACAAGACTTACACCCTCAAATAATGACACCCCCAAAGTCCCCTCTCCTCTTCCTGTTTGCACTGTATGTTTTAAACTTCTAGCAGGTAGGTCCAAATGATTCCATTTCCCTCTCAGTTCTAGGCACTCTCTGGAACATCTTTGATTAACCAGGTCTTTCATTTCTTTCCAACTCCATTGGTGACTTTTGACTTGGAATGTCGATTTCTTCTTCTGGAAGAATGGCTTTCGTTGTTGCCTGGATGCTTGGATGGGTTGTCCTCAGAACCTGGACAACGGAATCAGAACACACAATCACCATGGGCTGAGGGGTTCCCAGGCTCACTCAGATTTGTAGATCTCCCTGCCCAGCCTCCCTAGGCCTGCCCGCAAAGTGTAGGCTCTTCCACTGATACTCGTGCGCCATCTAGTGACCTCGTTAATAAATTAAGACAAACAGCCAGTGCCTGGGTATGCAAGTTAATGGCTCCACACAGTCTGTGGGGGTCCTGAAGAATTTTTATATTCATACTGTGTAGGGTGCATCATGGTCATGGTGATGGGAACCAAAGTTAGTGTACAAATGAAATCAAAGCACAAAGGAGGGGCAATTAAAACGTAAAGCACATGGGTGTCAACCAAAGAATGCATTTCCTGTTCCAACCTTGACCTGCTACATACCCGTTTCCAAATCCCTGAATTGGAAGATTCCTGACTTTACAAAATTAAAGCTATCACATGCCCTCCATGATTTGATCTGGAGGTCACTTTTACAAATCAGGTCCTGGCTGTTCATGAGAGCGTTGGAGCACACACTGAAGATGCCACATGCCTTCAAGATATTCAGTCTACAGGGACAACATCATTTGTCACACTATATTATTTGTCTGGGAACTCAGAAAAAGACTTCTGCATCAGCTGAGCAATCAGTAGGCATCAGCCAGGTGGAGGGTGGGGTCAGGGGAGCTGGGGGATGGGTGGGCATTTCAGGTAGAGGTGTGGAAAGCTTGGGTTATCTCTGCTCTTAAGTACATGGCCAACCCCTGGCCTAGCAGTCAAGCCAAGACTTTGTTTGCCCCAGGGCTCAGATCCAGCCCCAGTTCCAGAGGAAATTTCTACCCAAGATAGCCACTAAAAAAAGTTCTCAGAGTTTTGGTCTCCAATATAAGTGGCATTTGGCTTATTCCACCAAGAGATTCTTTTACCACTCTAAAGATTTTTTTCTTTCTTTTTTGTTCTTTTTACTCGTGTATCTACCTTTCATTGAAATATATCTCTACACTGCTTACTTCTTTTAGTCTTTTCAATGGAGAAGTGCCCAGAAACATCAAGGACTGATATGTAAGGGGATGGTTGCGAATCAGGGAGCTCTGGGGAACCCCTCTGCCCACTTCTATCAGCATTCCAAAACAGATTGTTGATATACTCCTTGACTCAGGAGAAACCATCTAAAAAAGGTGTGAATGGCAACTCAGCAGAGTGTACACTAGTATTTTCCCAGGTAGAGCTCTAAGAAGCTTGACCCCAAAAAAATTCAGAAGAGCAATTACGACAGTAATGTTTTCCTCTCCCTAGGCCCACTGTTCTTCTGAGCAATCCTGTGAGCTAAAATTCATGGTCTCTAGCATTCATAATTCTCTCCCTTTAGTCAAGCCTTCCAATCAGCTCATTAAGAATAGGCAAGAAATTGCTGTCCAGTGGAGCCTTCTCAGTGTTGTTATTCCATGTGCCTAATTCTTTAAAAAAAAACAGGTGGCCCCAAATCTTTCTAAAATGCTCCTCCGTTGGAGAGAGGGATTGAAATCCCTTACGCTGGTGAATAAATGTGATTAAATCAATCCACCTCTTTGAAAGGCTTTTCATCCTGGTACACAATTCTTCCTAACCCCTTTCACTCATGATAAAAGCCAAGAGAGAGAGAACACTCCCATCAGGGTGCTTGAGACATGTGGGCCTCCTTACATCTTCCTGTCTCAGAAATGGCAGAACTACATGGTGCCTCTACTTATGAAGAAAGTTTCTTTGGGCAGATTCTGCAAGCACTTTGCATGTTTCTTAATAATAACAGGAGTCACGTGATGAGTAGGTTTGAGACCCTTTAGAACATACATTTATCAAGATACAGAGGAGAAATATTGATTTTAAATCTCCTGACTGGGCCTCAGAAGGGAGAGGACCCAGTAAAGTTTTAAACAATAAATAAGAGAGAGATACCTTTTGTACCTTTCCTGTGAGGCCAGGAGATATCTGGACTGTAGGCGCCGTCTTCACATTCTGAGTAGGTCTAGGGAGAGAGGCAGGCTTAGAAACAGAATTTCAAGTACGCCCCAGGAGGGGTAGCAGGCAAACAAGGGAGATGCTCTGTCCTGCCCTTCCCAGTCTGGGGATCACCACCACCAAGTAACAGAACCTCCCGGTACTCATGTTTCTCAGCTATAAAACCAAGGCTATCTCCCAGATGATAAATCTAGAAAGCACTTTAGATCCTTAGACTCAAGGCATTGATTTTAAGGACGAAAGCTGTTCTTTTTACTTAAAAAATTACAGTGGACAAGACTGCTGTAGCGTTTTAAGCCTATACACATCTATTCTCTACTTTAATACTCATATCTACCACGAAGTGGTCAGGGAAGGCATTTTTTAATTGGGGCCCCAGGCCGGATGGGGCATAGGAAAAGGTCTGCACAAAGTGGAAGGGCCAGGAATAAGACTCAGCCTTCCAAAAACTGGTCCAGGGCTCTCCCCACAAGTTTTGTTTCAAATAAATAATTATGTTTTAAACCTCTTAAAAAAAGAGGATAAATATAGTGACCTACTGAACAGGGCAGTCATAAGCATGGACATCCATGGATAGGGAATGAATTCTAAACTGGTGAAGTTTCTACATGGCAAGACTGAAGCCCACTCTCATGAACCGGCCACACCATATTCTCATGCAAACATGCTCTCGGTTAAAGCTCCAAGCTGGAAGGGTTACTTTAAACAAAGGCCATCTCTGCCTTCCCTCTTGTACCTTTTCTCGATGACCATAGTGCTCTGCGTACCACACCATGCCGTACAGACACAGGAAGGTGGTGAAAGCCTGGAAGAGAAAAACAAGCACATTTTATAAATGACGTTGCACAAATTCCATTTTGCAGAACTTCAGGGTCTCAATGGGAATTCACACGAGATGGCTCGATGCATTTCTGCTATCTGTCCTAGGACACCAGTTAAAAAATGGCTGGATGTGGTGGAGATGAACCCCAGGCTAGGAGTGAGGGGAACATCCCCAAAACTTTTGACAAGAGTTGATGAGACCGCAGTTACTACTTGTGACTCTATCAGAATGCAAGATCATGGTTAGAAGTGGGACAAGTGGGATGCATTTTCTGAATGGTTCTGGAGATTCTGCTCAAGAGGATTGTCTACTGTGGTTCTGGTTTCGTGGCCCATCCTCTTCCCCCATCACTGGGGAGAGTTATAAGGACAGTTTGTCAGCTTCTGTGAGGAAGAGGATTTCTGAATGAAAAAGCAGATTCATTCAGTCTGAGTCAGTGAGGCTAGAGGGCATTCAAGACAAATACCCACTGTGTCAGTGGCAGAACACAGCAGGACACTACTGCCCCTGGTTTTGCACTATTTTACTGCTTTTCAGTCTCAGTGAACCCCACCCTGACCCCAGTTCTGGTTGCTTTTGTTTTTCTTGTTTAAGTAGATAAGAAAATAAAGAGAAAATAAAAATGCTATGTAAGTCCCTGAGTAAAATGAGAAGGACGTGATCCATGGGAACCCAGAGGCAGGGATAACCTCTACTTCCCCCCTACCATTCCTACCTGCCCTGCATTACACCCTAAATCAGGGGTGTCCAAACTTTTTTCAATAGTTTTCACCAAGGGCCATATGCGGTAAAATACACAAACAGCCGGGCCACTCACTCGAGGTGAAGTACATATTGCCTCACCTGGTTTATTTAAGTAAACTAAATATATTTTTGGAATTTGCTTTGGGCCAATTGACAATGGATCACGGGCCGCAGTTGGCCCATGGGCCGCAGTTTGAACACCCCTGCCCTAAATTACACTCTAATTTGAGGGAAGAACAGCCTCTAGAACAGGGGTGTCAAAACTGCAGCCTGCAGGCCAACTGCGGTCCACGATCCATTGTTAACTGGCCCGCAGCAAATTCCAAAAATATATTTAGTTTACTTAAATAAACCAGGTGAGGCAATATGTACTTCACCTCGAGTGAGTGGCCCGGCTGTTTGGGTATTTTACCGCATATGGCCCTTGGTAAAAAACATTGAAAAAAGTTTGGACACCCACACCCCTGCTCTAGAAGAACCCAAAGTCTAAAAACGTGTCAGGGGAAAAGTTCCTGGATGCCCACACTGACTAGTAAAGAAGGGAGGGAGAGCGTGTGACAGTAGTGAGGACAGATAACTCTCGGCAAGGTCCTTCAGCTAGGCCTTACCTTCCTGACTGTAGGTGACTCATCCAAAACAAAATGACTGAATTTCTTCAGAATGCTTTGCTTTAGGAAGCTTCTTACACAACACCATCCTCGCTAACCTCCACCTCTTCCACTGTATTTCCTGTTGAGGATCTATCACCTTGCCTCCACTGTGGGAAGAAGTGTGAAATCACAGTGGAACCTTATCTTCTCGAGGAAATAATTCTCATTCTTTCTAAGAATCATAACTTTAGATCTAAACAGATCACCACAGAGATCATTAATTTCAACTCCCACCATTTCACAGGAATGAAAATGGCCCTGTCAAGGACACACAGCTAGTATGTGGCAAAACTGGAACCAGAACACAGGTCTTTGGATGTCCCTGCATACAAGGTTTAGGGATGGCTATCGAGATAAATATTGACTTTATGTCTATATATCTTCACATCTCTATCCATTCATCTATCCACTCATCCAGTCCCGAAGAAAGAAAAGCATCACAGGAACAGCCAGTAGGCTCATCTGCTCTGCACGGCCCCCAGTCTGCAGGGGGGCACCGTGGCTGAAGGGAAGACAGGGCTGGGAATTCTCAGCACATGGCTGGTAGTCTAGCTCTGGCCAAATTCCTTTAGGTCAACGACATTAACTAAGTGTCGGCTGGGGCATAGCATCGTCTTAAGTGTCAAAAAAGAAGAGTCCGAGTGCTCCCGCTGGCCTTCTTCTATATGGACTTACTATAAAATGAACTAGTGAGCCTCTGTGTTTCATGTTCTCTCTCCACCATGCTGCTATTCTGACCAATGAAGTCAGAATAGCTTTAAAATTTAAAGAAAAAGAAGCTCACACACACCCCCATCAAAAAATTAGGCAATGAATATATTAAAATTATAAAATGAAAACTACTTCTAACCTTTACCATACTCTGGTACATGCTCAGATTTCTAACATACACTACCCACTAAATGTACCATTTTCATGGCATGGAAAAAATGGGATACATTAGAATTTGCAGTGTGTTAGCCTATATATATATATATATATATATGTTAGGTCCTTTACAAAGAGCAAAACAGGCCATCCTAGGTTTCACAGGACGGGGATGTTGGGGAGGACGGGTTCTACCTCCTTAGGCCAGTCAGTGGCTGTGCAGTGGGGGTGGGTAGGCTGGCCAGAGTGGTCACTCCAATAGACCATGGAGCAGTGAGGGCCGGGATAGCTGTCATAGTGAATTCTGCCCACCACAGGGCAGGTGAATGGGGCTCTTCCTCTTTCTTTCCCAGCCCCACCCCTGGGAGGGCAGGCCAGGGCAGCCAGGCAGACAGCTCTGCAGGGTCCCAGGGGTCAGACCGACACCAGCAGGTGGTAAGCTTATCATCACAGCCACCACTCAAAGGGCCTGCTGTGGCTGCCAAATCTACTACTTCACCTGGGTACAAAAGATCCATTTCATACTTGTCCCAGGAGACAAAAACTTGTAATTGGGGTTTGTAATCACACCTGTGGAAATTTAGGCAAGTACCCATTTAAAATGTCAAGGCCTGGATTTAAAATAGCAATTGTACAGATTGTGTTTAACGAAAGGGATGAAAAAGGGAAAGTGAAAGAAAACATGTGGGATGAGAACCAAGGCAGTACACAAGCATGGGTGTCGGCAATGAGCGGGTAAAACTGGCTTGGCTCCCACATCATAATGAGAATTCAAATTTACCAAGTCTGATCAGACAACTGCTGTTGGAGAAGCTTATTAACTATCATGCGGATCTTTACTTCCGAAATTATCTCAAGTTCCAGATATGTTCTTTTACTGAACCAGGAGAATAATTAGGGGATTTGTCTCTGAGTGTTGTGGGAGGCATGGTGTAGCTTAACATTCCCTTACTGAATGACATCTGCTTCACTCCTGAATTTGAGGTCAATCTTCATCTTTAATGAAGACCACAAATGTGAAAAAGCACTGGCACCTTGTTTGTATTCTTCTTCTTCAACTGGTAAATGTGCAAGGCAGCGGGGACCCCTCTTTATCCCAGCCAATGGCCTCATTTCGGGCCAGGTCCCCCTCCATGGCACTCATCATTGGTACACCAATTGGGGAATTCTGCTTGTCGTCAAAACCCTGCTCTCCAGGAGCTGGTTTTCAGACTGGCCTGGCCTCTAAGTGGCTGCTATGCAGAATTCCATCCTCAACCAGCTTCTCTTCCCAACCCTGTCCCCAGACTAATCCAATGGCTCTAGCAATGCTTGACACACCCATGGCCCCAAATCTTTCATCTCCACCGCCAACTGAGTCTATCCAGTGTTACTGGACAGACTAGAATTTCCAATGATACAGGACATCTTCATCTGTAAGTTCTAAGGGTCCCTCAAACCTCAATGCCTCAAACCAAATTCATCTACTTTCATGGGGCTTCTTATATCCACCATTCTGTTACCATCTCCGATAGCCATTCCAAGACACAAACTAGACACCCTGGAGTCATGCTCAAGTCCCTTCCAAGCTCTCACAGGGGATGGCGTCCTGTGGAACTGACCTCTCAAATCCAGCCTTTTCTCTGCATCTTTAAGGCCACTACCTTGGTTTAGCTTCAGTTATTTGTCACTACAACACCCTCAGACTGAACTCTTCCTCCAATCCCTCTAGACTCTCCCCCTACCCACAGTGTTTCCCACTGAAAAATCTTGGGATCTTGCTAACTACAGTGCTAACTACAGATGTCCCCTGTCCTCTCCACCTCCAACTCGCTCTCCTCACTTTCGCTCCCCAAACATGGAGCCATCTTCCCGAGAACGTTAGGCACTGGCACAGCTTCATGTCTTTGCACATGTGTGTTCCTTCCCCTGCCTGTACATCTCCTGGTCTCTGTCTTTCAAATTCATTCATTTATTCTCCATGTGTTTGTGAGGTGTTTCCTATGTATCAGGTACTGTGCTATAGTCAGTGGGGACAAAAAGACAATGAAAACTTATTCTTTGTGAACAAGAATGTAATGTTGAGGAGACAGATATAAACACTGCAAATTACATTACACTCAAATTAGAACTCAAAGAAATATGTACCAAGTGCTACTGGTCTCTAGTCTGCCTTGCAGGTCATAGAGGGCATGAATTTAAGTCTGGTCTTGGCATAAGATTCACTAGTTAGAGGAAGAGGAGAAAGCATTCAGATCAGGTAAAAGACGCATCATGGGTGACGGCAAGATAAGTCTGGAAGGATGACTTGTTGAGGTAACTAAGGAATCTGAGGTAGCTGAGTAGAATACACATGAATGGGTATGATGAATGATCCAGATAATGGTGGACCTAACCACACACGCAAGCTTTCCTATTTCAGCTGGTAGGTTTTGTGGTGGGGATCCTTCTTGGTATTTCTTTCTACAGGGAGGAGCTTTCCTGGTATAATACTCCAGCTTCTCCCCACCTCTCTCTCCTTCCCTGGGGAGGAGCTATCTGACTGGTGAATCCGAGAAGGAAGCTGGGCATTTCCTGTCTTTCTGTCCAGGTGTTAGGCCACCAGAACAATGTGGGAAGGACTGCTTCCTGGGGCTGGAGAGTGTGTCAAATTCTGGGGTTCACTATTCAGATGCCTCTCATTGCCATGCATCTAAAGCTGATATTGAACAATGTGGATTCTCAGTAATAAAGACGCTATTCTTATCTCCAAAAGCACCTTCCACCCTGCCTATGTCTTAATTACTTGGAACTTCAGTGAGGAAAAATATTGTATTATTGGGCTCTCTCAAGCGAACAATGAGGGAATGATTCTAAGGGAAAAGAGATTCGGATCTGAATCCTGGAAGATCGTTTTGGTAGCAGTGTAGAAAGTGGATCTGAAGGGCAAGATGGAGAGAAAATAGGTGTCTAGACAGCTGCAAAGGCAGTGAGAATGGAGACGAGGGTGGAGCGGGCTAAATGTTCGAATGACTAAAACCTAAGGATCCGCTGAGTTGAAGAGTGACAGAAGACAGTAAACAGCCTCCCAGGTTTTTAGCTGGGGCACCTGACGGATGAGAGAGCCATCACTGTGACCATTCAAAGTCCTCTTCACTCATTACCTCCAGGAAGCCCTCACCAATTCCCCATCTCATCTGGTGCTCTCTCCAGTACTCCTTCAGTTCTATGGACGCATCCTTAATCCTTACCACATATTAATATCATTCTTTTGCATGTATAATTCCTACCTAGATGTGGAGACCCTTGGAGGGGGCACCCTTGGAAGGGGAGGAGGAGCTCTCTAGCCATACTATTTGGGTTTGAACCCTGCCTCTGCCACTTAACTCTTTTTGTAACAGGGGGCAAGTTAGTGAACCTCTCTGCGCCTTTATTTATTCATCGATGAAAGAAGGCTAATAAAGTACCTCCCTGCAAAGTGTAAAGATTAAATGTGCAATTCACGAGAAGGGCTTAGAACAGTGTCTAGCACATCGTAAGTATTAATAAATCTTATCATCACCATCATCTATATGTGGGGGGTACAGTATCAGGTGTAAATTTGAAGAGCACTCAGAAAATGTTGTGTGAAGGAATACCACATGTACAAAGGACCATGGTGACTGAAGGAGAGCTTGATGGGAGGACAAGATGTGGTTCATGTCCTTAGTGAGGTTATAATCACACAGATATAAAGGCAAATCAAAAATCACCAACATAAGAAGGCGTATGCTAAGTGTCAAATAAGTAAAACAGAAAGTATTTAAAACTTAAAGAGAGACTGGCTGTGTTCCTGCAGGTGGAATGACAAGAGAGGGCTTCTTTGACATGGCCTTGAGAAGACTGCTCTGGCCACTGATGCCCCAGATGGAAGCTGTGCACAGATGGTTGGGAGCCTGCTATGGGTTGTTGTGAGAAGGGCACCTGCCCATGTCCCAGTAGTCCCGCCTGCCTCCACCTCTCAGTGTCCCCTCTGGCACCAGCTGAGGCAGTAGTTAAAACTACAGTTCACATACCTAAGGGGCACATGCCAGATAGCAATGTGAGAAGCAGTTGGTTAAAATCTCCAGACACATCTGACATACTCCCCTAACCAACCCTTACGTCTAGTCTCACCAGGCCAAAAAAAAAGAAAAAAAAAATACATTTGAGCATTAACGCTGGAGTTTAAGTACAAAGGAAATCATTATTCCCTTTTACTGTTCAAGATAAAACAGGGCAGAAAAGGCTCAAGGTGCCCTGGTACAGTTAGAGTTCCTAACAATAACTCTAAAAATAGGCATTGTGAAAAGCAATAAAAAACACTTTAAAAATACAAAGGTTAATCTTGCCAAAAAAAAAAAAAAATAGACCTGAATCTGATTAAGTCTCTAGATGCAGCTACCAATTTACAGAAAATACAGAGGACAAAGAAATCTGTTAAATTACAGTAAAGGATGAAATCAGTAAAATCCAGACTGTGGGAAAATCTACAGGACAAAAGAGCTGATTTCTTCAACAAATAAATTGTGAAGGAGAGAAAGCTAGAGACAGGATAGTATAGATTAAAATAGACTTAAAAGGCATGCCAACAATTGCAAAAAGTGGGTATTGATTTAAGTAAACTGTTAAAAAATACAACATTTAAGAAAATGTTAGTAATTTGAACACTGATTAGATATTTAATAATATTAAGGAATTTTGTCAATTCTTTTTCAGGTATGATAATAGTATGGTGGTTGCATTTAAAAAAAACAAAAACATTCTTGTCTTCTTTTAGAGCTATATCCCGAAATATTACAGGTACATTTGCTTCAAAACAATTTGGGGTAAAGACAGTGAGTAGGAAATATAAGAAAACAAGACTGGCTATGAGTTGGTAATTGTTGAAACTGGGTAATAGGGACATGAGGGGTCACCTACCCTATGTAGTTTCAAATATGTTTAAAGGTTTCTGTAATTATAAATTAATTTTCTGGACCAAGTAATTAAAGAATCCTAAGCTTAAATGTAAAATAAGACTTTTCTCCAAAATAATAAAACAATTAAATAAGGGTAGTCACAGACTGTGTAAGCTAGGTAAGATCTTACTTCACGTTAAAGGTGAGGGAAAAGTCCCAGGATAACAGAGCTGGAGACTCCAGGGCTCTGACCTTCAGAAAGGAAGCGCACCCTACCCAGACTTGGCCTAGAAAGTTGGCTGGCAGGGCAGAAACTGCACAGTCTGATTACCTTCAAAAACATCTTATGTGGCCTATAAACTATAGTCTGCCATTTTGTACATAAACGCTCATACTACTGTATCTTACATGTATGTTACAGGGAACAGTAATTGTCCTTTTCACTTCATGGCAAGCCTGAAATTCTTCGCATGAGCAGATGAATTCCTGTTAAGTGAAATAAATGTGTGTATGGTGCACCTCTGACCCATTCTGGATGCCACGTGGTCCTATGTGTTTATTCTTCAACTTCAGAGTAGTGACCAATCTCAGGTTATTTCAAATAGAATGTCCTGTCTATGAATTTCTAATGAACCTTGGTGCACAAGAACTGTTTTGTTTTTCGTTGTTTTTTTTTAAAAACGATGGGGAATTTAGTCAACCCTTTGGGTGAAAAAGTAATGACTTACCACACAAAGAAGCCAAAGCACAACATAGAGTATTTGGGTCTTAGAGAAGAGATCTTGTCCAAATTTTATGCAAACAATAGCTTCCAGGAAACCAATGACCCTAGTTGACAAAGAACAAGAAGTTAAATACTAATTTATCTTATCAGAGCATATACATTAACAGAAATATGCAATATTCAATCAAAAAGTTAAACTGATTATAATATTTCTGCCCCAAACACTGGTAACAGATGCCCCAGAAAATGACATTGTTCTAGCACAACTGCACTTTCTTCAAACATAATATACAGTTGACCCTGGAACTGCGGGGGTTTGATATGTGAGAGTCCACTTATACACAAATTTTTTCAATAAATACTGTGAATGTATTTTCTCTTCCTATGATATTTGTAATAACATTTCTCTTCTTTAGTTTCCTTTAGAGTAAGAATATAGTATACAATACATATACCATAGAAAATATGTTACTCAAATGTTTATGTTATCGGTAATGTTTCCAGTCAATAGTAGGCTATTAGTAGTTAACTTTTGGGGCAGTCAAAAGTTTTATGTGAAGACGTCATCAAAATGGCGGCGTGAGGTGAGCCTTTGTAAACCTTCCCTGGAATTTACAACTAATGGAACAACTATAACTCCACAAAAGACACCCTGCACAGCAGAGGCAAGATGAAGAGGCTCACTATTGAATTCACCTAAAGGTGGGCAAATTGCACGAGCAGGGGAGGAGGAAAGGGAGAAGCGTAGAGCCAGAGCCGCGTGGGAGCAGGATGCGGACCTAGTTCAGTGCTCCGAGCCCCCTGCATCCCGGAGCTACCACAGCAGAGGGAGAGGGAAGAACTCGGACTGCTAGGGCTCCGCTTAAGGCCCACAGGACTGAGGGGACAGTATATAACACATCTGAACACAACGGCAGAGACCACAGAGCAAATACTGAGGGAAGAAGTCTGAAAAAGGTGGTTTAACCCTCACTGCCACAGAGAACGAAAGCCTTAGGCACGGAGACTAGCTGCCCCCTACCTACCCTCCCAGAGTTCGCCCCGCCCCCAACTGCCCAGTGCTAGAAGCGGAACAGTAGCAGTGTCAGATCACAAGAACAGAATATTTGTAGTTCTGAGAACTGTGGACCGCAGACACGGATTCGCAACCTAACTAGCTCAGAAAAGGGGAGGGAGCTTTGGTAGCAAGAATGGCTGTGGTGGTGGTCGCCGCCATTGCTCTGGGCCACCTCTCACAACCACCCCACCCCTGTCCCCACCTATCTGGGTGGATCTCTGCAGGAGTAAACAGAACTGCGGAAACACAAATGCTCTGAATCCGGTGCAGGAAGAGCTCTGGAACTTCAAAAGCTCTCCGCATCCCCACACGGATGTGGCGCCCTATGACCTAGGCGAACTGTAAACAGAGGAGAAGCCCGCCTTCCAAGGAATTGCCCCACTAGGTGAGAAGCTGGGATAGTGCAGAGAAAACATAACACTACAGTGTGAGAGAGAAAAAAAAGGCTGAAGTCGGAGAGAAAATAAAACACTCTATCAACAAGTACTGGAAAACAGAAAAAAGACCTCTTCCTATCAACCTGTTGCAGAACCTACTCCTGCAGATGTCTACGAAGAGAAATAATAAATCAGTAATTGTCATGAATAACCAAGGCAGCAAAGAAGCTAAGAAAGAAAATGAAAAGTCTCCAGAAAATGAACTTAAAGATATGGAAATATGTGACTTACAGGACAGAGAATTCAAAATAGCAGTTCTGAAAAAAATCAATGAGATGCAAGAAAACACAGGCAGGCAGTTTAATGAACTCAGAAACACAATCCAAGAACAACATGAACATTTTACCAAAATGATTGAAATTTTAAAAAAGAACCAAATGGCATTTCTGGAGATTGAGAACTCAATAGCAGAAATTAAGAATGAAATAGCCAGCTTACATAGTAGAGTTGACGAGATGGAGGAAGAATCAATAACATCGAAGATAGAAACCTGCAAATGACACGGATGGAAGAAGAAAGAGACTTGAGACTTAAAAGAAATGAAAGAACTTTACAAGAACTTTCTGACTCCACCAGAAAGAGCAACATAAGAATAATGGGCATACCACAATGGGAAGAAAGAGAGAAGGGAACAGAGAGTATATTCAAAAAATAGTCGATGAGAACTTCCCAAATTTGTGGACAGAACTGGATCCTCGAATCCAAGAAGCAAATAGAACACCTAATTACCTCAATCCCAACAGGCCTTCTCCAAGGCACATTGTATTGAAGCTGTCTAAAATCAATCACAAAAAAAGAATCCTCAAGGCAGCCAGGGAAAAGAAGACGGTAACCTACAAAGAAAAGCCCATTAGATTATCATCAGATTTTTCAGCAGAAACTCTCCAAGCCAGAAGGGAAGGGAACCAAATATTCAAACTATTGAAAGAGAGAACTTATGAGCTAAGAATAATGTACCGAGCAAAAATATCCTTTAGAGATGAAGGAGGAATAAAGATCTTTCCAGACATACAGAAGCTGATGGAATTTTCTAATACACAACCTGCACTACAAGAAATACTAAAGGAGGCTATTGGACCACCTTCAACAGGGACAATTTGTGGCAACCAACCCTAAAAAGCGGGAGAGTAAAGGCCTGAATCGAAATATGGGAATGGAGAAAGTAAGCGTGCTGAAGAAAATGGAATACTCTAAATATCACGCTTTCTTTTACATAAACTTAAGGGTAACCACTCAAAAAAGTCCAGAACTAAAATTTGTACTGTAATAAAAGAAGAAACAGAGGGAAACGTCATAAAATACCACCACAAAGAAATAATGGACAACAACAGACAGGCAAAGAAATAATGGAGACACAGCCTTACCAGAAAACTAAAGATAGAATGACAGGAAATCCAAACATATCAATAATCACCCTAAATGTAAATGGACTGAACTTACCAATAAGAATGCACAGAGTAGCAGATTGGATCAAAAAACTAAACCCAACATATGGCATATGGCAGCATATGACAGCATATGGCTGTCTCCAAGAGACACATCTCAGATACAAGGACAAGCATAGACTCAAAGTGAAAGGGTGGAAATTGACACTCCAAGCAAATGTTATCCAGGAAAATTAGATATAGCCTTACTGATATCAGATGAAACGGACTTCAGGGAAAAAAGGTAACAAGAGACAAAGATGGACATTTCATAATGGTAAAGGGGACTAGAGAACAAGAAGACAACAGTCATCAATATTTATGACCCCAATCAGGGAGCACCAAAATATACCAAGCAACTACTAACACAACTAAAGGGAGAAATTGACCAAAACACAATTATACTAGGGAACTTAAATACATCATTGACAGCTATGGATAGATCATCCAAACAGAAACTAAATAATGAAATAGCAGCCCTAAGTTACACGTTAGATGAAATGGATATGATTGACATATATAGAGCATTTCATCCTAAAACATCAGACTATACATTTTTTTCTAGTGTACATGGAACAGTCTCAAGGATAGACCATATATTGGGACATAAAATCAGCCTTAGCAAATTTAAGAAGATTGAAATCATACCAAGCATATTCTATGATCACAAGGCTTTGAAATTGGTTATCAACTGTAAAAAGAAAGCAGGGAAAAACAAAAATAGATGAAGATTAAACAACATACTTTTAAAGAACCACCAGGTCAAAGAAGAAATTAGAAGAGAGATCAAAAGATACATAGAAAAAATGACAATGAAAATCCACCCTACCAAAATTTTTGGGATGTACCAAAAGCAGATTTAAGAGGGAAATTTACATCATTACAGGCCTATCTCCAGAAACAAGAAAAATCCCAAATAAATAACCGCACGTTACACCTTATTATAGAACTAGAATAAGAAGAACAAATGAAACGCAAGGTCAGCAGAAGAAAGGAAATAACAAAAATCAGAACAAAACTAAATGAAATAGAGAACAAAAAGACAATAGAAAAAATTAATGTGACAAAGAGCTGGTTCTTTGAAAAGATAAACAAAATCGACAAACCCTGGGCTAGACTCACAAAGAGAAAAAGAGAGAAGACACTAATTAACGAAATCAGAAATGAAAAAGGGGAAATTATCACGGGCACCACAGAAATACAAAGGATCACCCAAGAATACTACGAAGGACTATATGCCACCAAAATCAATAACCTAGAAGAAATGGACAAATTCTTACAAACATTATAGCCTTCCTAGGCCAAACCATGAAGAACTGGAAAATCTCAACAGACCAATCACCAGTAACGAAATTGAATCAGTCATCCAAAACCTTCCCAAAAGCAAATGTCCTGGACCAGGTGGCTTCACTAGTGAATTCTACCAAACCTTTAAAGAAGATCTAATACCAATCCTGCTCAAACTCTTCCAAAAAAGTGAAGAAAATCCAGTACTCCCTAACTCATTTTATGAGGCCAACATTACCCTGATACCAAAACCTGGTAAGGACAACACAAAAAAAGAAAACTACAGACCTATATCTCTGATGAATACAGATGCAAAAATCCTAAACAAAATTCTAGCAAATCACATACAACAATGCATTAAAAAGATTATTCATCACGACCAAGTGGCGTTCATCCCCAGGGCACAAGGATGGTTCAACATCCACAAATCCATCAATGTGATACAACACATAAACAAAATAAAGGACAAAAATCATATGATTATATCATTTATGGAGAAAAAGCATTTGACAAAATACAACATCCATTTATGATTAAAACACTTAATAAAATAGGTATAGAAGAAAAATACCTTAACATTATAAAAGCCATATATGACAACCCTCAACTAATCTCATAATTAATGGTGAAAAACTGAAGCCCTTTGCTCTACGTTCAGGAACACAACAGGGCTGTCCCCTATCACCTCTGCTTTTCAACATAGTGTTGGAAGTCCTTGCAAGAGCCATCAGGCAAGAGAAAGAAATAAAAGGCATCCAAATTGGGAATGAAGAAGTTAAATTGTCACTCTTTGCAGATGACATGATGCTATATATAGAAAACCCTAAAGACTCCACCAAAAAGCTATTAGAAACAATCAACGAATACAGTAAATTTGTCGGCTACAAAATCAACGTATAAAAGTCCATTGCATTACTATATACTAACAATGAAATCTCAGAAAAAGAAATACAAAAAAAAAAAAATTCCTTTTGCAATTGCAGCAAAAAAATAAAATACCTAGGAATAAACTTAACCCAGGATGTGAAAAACCTATATGCTGAAAACTATGTACACTTTTGAAAGAAATTGAAGAAAACACAAAAAAATGGAAAGACATTCCATGCTCATGAATTGGAAGAATCAACATAGTTAAAATGGCCATATTACCCAAAGCAATATACAGATTTAATGAAATCCCCACTAAAATCCCAATGGCATTTTTAAAAGAAATAGAACAAATAATCATCAGATTTGTTTGGAACCACAAAAGACCCCGAATAGCCAAAACAATCTTAAGAAAAAAGAACAGTGCTGGAGGTATCACACTCCCTGACTTTAGCTTGTACTACAGTGCTTCAATAATCAAAACAGCATGGTATTGGCAGAAAAACAGACACAGAGACCAATGGAATAGAATTGAGAACCCAGAAATAAGACCACATAAATATGGACAGACAATCTTTGACAAAGAAGCAAAAAACATACAATGGAGAAAAGAGCCTCTTCAATAAATGGTGCTGGGAGAACTGGAAAACCACGTGCAAAAGAATGAAACTGGACTGCTATCTGTCACCATGTACCAAAATTCAAAATGGATCAAAGGCTTAAGCATAAGACCTGACACAATAAACTGCATAGAAGAAAACATAGGTACTAAACTTATGGACCTTGGGTTCAAAGAGCGTTTTATGAATTTGACTCCAAAGGCAATGGAAGTAAAGCTAAAATAAACGAATGGGACTAAATGAAACTTAAAAGCTTCTGCACAGCAAAAGAAACCATCGACAAAATAGAGGCAACCACCTGAATGGGAGAAGAGTTTTGCAAACAGTGCCTCTCATAAGGGGCTAATATCCAAAATATACAAGGAACTCATGCAATTCAACAACAAAAAACAAACAACCCAATTGAAAAATGGGCAGAGGACCTGAAGAGACATTTCTCCAAAGAGGACATACAAATGGCAAATAGACATATGAAAAAATGCTCAACATCACTAATCATCAGAGGAATGCAAATAAAAACCACAATGAGATATCACCTCACCCCAGTGAGAATGACTATCATTAACAAGACAAATAGTAACTTGTGTTGGAGAGGCTGTGGAGAAAAAGGAACCCTTATACACTGTTGGTGGGAATGCATATTGGTGCAGCCGCTATGGAAGGCAGTGTGGAGGTTCCTTAAAAAATTAAGAATAGAATTACCATATGACCCAGCAATCCCTCTCCTGGGTATCTACCCCAAAAAATCTGAAAACATTTATCCATAAAGACACGTGTGCTCCAATGTTCATTGCAGCTTTGTTTACCGTGGCCAAGACATGGAAACAACCAAAATGTCCTTTGATAGATGAATGGATAAAGAAGTTGTGGTATATATACACAATGGAATACTATTCGGTGGTAAGAAAAGATAATATAGGAACATTTTTGTCAACATGGATGCATCTTTAGAGTATGATGCTAAGTGAAATAAGTCAGACAGAAAAAGCAGAGAACCATATGATTTCACTGATATGTGGTATATAAACTAAAAACAACAAAAGAACAAGACAAACAAATGAGAAACAAAAATCATAGACACAGACAATAGTTTAGTGGTTACCAGAGGGTAAGGTGGGTGGGCGATGGGAGATGAGGGTAAGAGGGATCAAATATATGGTGATGGAAAGAGAAGTGACTCTGGGTGGTAAACACATAGTGCGATTTATAGATGATGTAATACAGAATTGTACACCTGAAATCTTTATAATTTTACTAACAATTGTCACCACAATAATTAAAAAGAAGTTATATGTGGATTTTCGATTGCATGGGGTAAGAGGGTTGTTGTCCCTAACCCCTGTGTTGTTCAAGAGTCAACTGTACATATATGAGCACACGTGTGTTTGTGTGTGTATGTACCTATTAATAAAAAGTTTATTTTACTGTTTCCTCTTTTTAAAAACTATTTTTAGAGGAGTTTTAGGTTCACAGCAAAATGAGCGCAAGTTAGAGATTTACCTTATACCCCCTGCATAGCCTCCCCTCTATGAACATCTCTATCAGAGTGGTACATTTGTTACATACAATTAATGAAACTATATTGACACATCATTATCACCCGAAGTCCATAATTTACATTAGGGGTCACTCTTCGGTTTGTTCATTCAATGGGTTTGAACAAATGTATAATGACATGCATCCACCATTATAGAATTATACAGAGCAGATTCACTGCTCTAAAAATCCTCTGTGCTCTGCCTATTCATCCTTCTGCCCCTCCCCCAAAATACTATTTTTTGCTTCTTGCTTCCTCCAAGACCAAAACCTCAGCTTATGCATTTTAATAGCTAGAGGCACCTGGTATCATCTAACTCAATGTCTATTACCACCAGGGTAGACAGTCACCACCTATTGGAACCTTCTCAGTGACCGGAAACCTACTACCTTTGTAGGCAGCTTATTCTGCCATTCAATCTCTTTAGCTGTTGGGAAGTTTGTCCTTGTCTCAGGCTGGTAACTGCCTCCTTCTACCCATGGGCCATAAGTCTGCCCTCTGCAGTTGAACAGGGTGAGTTTGAGATTGCCAAGTGAATCTTTCAATAACTTGAAGGCAGCAGTCACATCTCTTCTCAGCCTTCTAAGAATTTCAGTATTCCCATGCTTGCTGACAATATAAACCCTTTATCTTCTCTTGATCTGTAAGCAATTTTGCTAAATACAAAAATCTTAAAAACAATAACACAAAACCTTCGTCGTTTATCCTTTAATTAAAACATCGAAGAAAAAAATTACTCTTGTGTTCTACATTTTCATTTATGAATGTAAAAATCAGACCTTTGTTAGGTTTAGAATAAGAAAAGAATGGATGAGGAGACGGTGACACAACTACCTAGTCATGTGATCCCAAAGACTACTGAAGAATACATATTGATTACAGACAAGTCCATTTTAGTGTTCCTTGCTTGAGATGGAATCTGGATAATCAGGGATAGGGGGCACAGATAATATCTAAAAAGGCAAGAAGGGGCCCAGTAGGCTCTAGATCCCTCCACCCACTGGCAAATCAAAGGTCACTACCATCATCAAATGTGTGGATAGCTTTAAACAACTGGACGCCCGAAACAGAACCACTTCAGCAAAGCAGGAAACCTCCTTAACGTATCGTTAGAGAGTTTGGGGCTGTCTTTTCCCCTAGCCCCAATCACAAATGGCTTAGGAGTGGTTGGCCTAAATTTGTAAAGACCTCCTTCCCCCTCCCCCAAGCAAAGCATGGCACATGTGAGAAAGCATTGTTTTTGCTGGGGTACACAGGAGGCTTATATGCGTATGTCTGAGTTGCACTGTGATCCTGAAGTCCAGACTGTGAGCCAACACTAGATGGCAGCTACTCTTTGGTTATTTCCAGGCTGTATAGTGAGGAGAAGGGTGCCTGTGAGTGGATATAAAAATATATCCCTTTGGCTGGGACTTCTTGAAGAACTACAACAAAAAATGTTGAGCCCAGGAAATAAATGTGCCTATCTGCCCTTAAAACAGACAGAACACCTAGAGTAATTTACTATGAGAGATTTTGGATAGTCAAGCCGATTGAGTCACCTTTCAAAAAGCACGGTGACCAGTAGACTAGCACTGTTTCTGAAACTTCAGTGATCTGAGACACATGGCATGAAACATATTTTTTATTGTGACCCAGTACACACACACACACACGTACACACACACACACACAAACTGAAACAAAAGTTTCACAAAATAATTTGTCTCCTCATTGTGACATTTTTCTATTCTATTCCATTTTAAGGAAATGTTGGTCAGGACCCACCCAGCTGATTTCATAATGACCTGAAGTTTGTTCTGAAGACCAGAGCTTTTCAGCCAGCAACTTTAGGATATACTTTGCTCTTACATGCTGAGGAATGTTAGCTAAGCCATTGTCCACGCATAGCCTCTCAAGTGAGGCAAATGTTGAGCAAAGACTCGCGGGGCAGGGTTGATATGGGGGGCCTGGAGTGAGCGGATGGGGCAGAGTTGAGTCACAGAGTAACATGGATCTTAAGGGCCACCCTAGGGCTTGGCTTTTCTTCTGAGGGAGCCAGGAGCCTCTGGAGGGTTTAGAGCAGAGGGTTTAATATGATTTAATTTACATTTTAATATGATGGTGCAGGCGGCTGAACTGAGAACTGACGGTGAGGAGGCAAGAGCAGAAGTAGAAGCTTCTAATGCAGGGAGAGGACCAGGGAAGTAGCTGTGGAAACACAAGAAGCGGTATAAACTGGGAGGCAGTAAACCCAGCAATCGCATGGACTCTAACCACCATCCATTGCTCCCAGAGGAGTCCTATAAATAATGTCCTTATAGAAGGTTCCTATTACTTTTGTATAAGACTCACATGCCTGCTAGTTTATAGGGCTGAGGTCAAGGCTTGGGCATGGTGGGAACTTGTATGAAGCTGTTAACTGAGAGCTGTTAAGCCTGGTTGGGGAGGGGTAGTAGTGGGGGGCGGAGTTCCCTGTACCTAAACTCAGTGCAAATTTAAATCTCTGATCTTTACCAGGCTGAGGAGATGGCCAAATTGTGGTTCGATGGAATTCAGTCAGGGCTGCTATTCCCTTTGATGCCTGTGGCCATTCTTATCTTGAATTACCAAGGTTAGAAGGCAAATTAACTTTTGAGCTACCTGAGGTACTTCTGCCTGGTGGTGAGGCTGGTCTGCTGACACAAACTCTCAGCTCCCCCACTTTGGAGCCTGCTCTTCAGAGACAGGGTAGAAATAAAGATGTTCATGTAGAGCCCAGAGTAAGGAGTTCCTTGGTGAGTAGAACAAGAATGTAAACAGGGTTATTATAGAAATTGGGGGCACAGAAGCTTAGGCTCAGTGTGTGTAAATTGGTGTACAAGCAGAGGAAGATTTCAGTTTGCCAACAAAACCTGCTGTTGGATTATGAGGATGCCACAGCCAGCATGCATTGCACAAACACTGCCCCATAGCTGCACAAGATGGGACAGCTCTGGGCGTGGATGAGCCACTCTTTGGCCAGCCAGGAGATGACCCTCCAACAGTGGAAATGAGACGTGTATAAAATGACACAACTATTATGCCATCACACAGGTAGCCAGAAAGTCTTCCGAAGTGAGTCCAATTCTGATTAGGGTAAGCAGAAATGCCTTTTTGGAGGAAGTGACAGCTGAACTGTGCTTACCAGATAAGAAAAACTTTCAACTGTGCTCCTGGAAATTTCTGACTTCCCAAGAACCCCTTGAGCAGGGTGGGGAGGGTGAGAAGAGGGCAAAAGTGTCATGGGTGAGATACCCAGTGCAGTTCTGATCACTTGTTTTGATGTATATATTATTAATAGGTTTGGGGGCAAGATGTCATTTGAGGAAATGGATTCAGCTGCTAAAAACAGTGACTGCCAGGGGTTTAGGGCTGTCAGGGAGCTGTTTCTGAGCACAGGAGC
This sequence comes from Rhinolophus hipposideros, assembly GCF_964194185.1. Lineage (NCBI taxonomy): Eukaryota > Metazoa > Chordata > Mammalia > Chiroptera > Rhinolophidae > Rhinolophus > Rhinolophus hipposideros. The sequence continues at coordinate 35,957,020 of NC_138059.1, forward strand.
AGGGAGAGGCAGGATAACAAGGAACAATCCTGACAGAGGAGGACGGGGTGAAGGGGAAGGTGCTAGGAAAAGAAAACTGGCTATAAAGCTATCCTAGCAGTGTGGGTACTGAGGGCCTGAAACAGAGATGTGTACCGATGGAGGGCAGGCGAGGGCAGGCCGAGAGGCTATGAAACAAAGGTCAACGGGAAGATGGTAACCAGGTAGTGCTGAGAAGGGTCAAGAGTTGGATGACACCTCCGACTCTCCTCCTCCTGGAAGGACCCTGTGCTACATGGCTGTGTTTATCCTTAAAAAAAAAAAAAAAAAAAAAAAAGAGCCTGGAAGAAGAAAAACAATTATAAGACATTGTGGACGGGAGAAAGGGGTGGAATGGGAAGGCAACAAAGGAAACCCAGAAGAAACAGAAGAGTAGGAGGAAAACCAGGGCAGCTGCTGCAGGAGGAAGAGAACAATTGTGAGATGGCATATACTGTGGGGAAGACAGGGGAAGGTGAGGATGGAAAGAGGACCTGCTGGTTTGGAACTGCGCTGGGAGAGAACAAGTTAGAGCAGCAGAGACTCCAAACGCATTGTGATGAAGCACGAGTTGGGTTGGGATGACAGGAAGCCAGGAAACTCACGGGATGAAGGGCAGTTCTGACAGCGAGGTGGCGCCCAAGCACAGTCCATACTTACCCAAACCCTGAAAGACCAACCCAGGAACTTTCAGGAAGGAGGAAAGCCACTCGCTCACACTAAAGCCAAAGCTTGGATGCCTTCCTTCCAGGGCCAAGTAATCAAACAGCTTTTCTTTATAAACCATGCTAATTCAGGCACAGAAGCTCAATTATAACAAGGATGGAGTGGGGAGAATGACGAAGATAAAGACAATATAAAGAACATACCAGGGGGATCTGTTCCTATCGGTTTGGCCCTCATACTCCCACAGAGCTAAAGTAATGGGATGTGACTTTCTACAGAGAGGAGAAGCCTACTTCTTTACACTACTGCCTTCTCCCTGGTGGGTCCTCATTCCCTAGCTGGACAGAGTCCTATCTGTGCTGGGCACAGCACGTTTAAGTATAAAAGGCTTAAAAGCTCAGATCTCTGGCACAACTGTAGGGGACCATATTGTTAAGTCTGTATTTAGTTACATCAGTGAGTAATTAATACAAACTTTTTGAGGGTATAACATTTACAGAAAAGAAAACTTCCCTCTTTGGGAGAAAAAGATGTAGAACTGTGGGAAAGACGCCTCAGGAGGTCTTGCTTAACCTTCTCCCCCATCTACCCCCGGCAAGCTCCCCAAAGGCAAAACTCAAATGTCACTAGATAGACCGCTCCTGCTCTGTACTCCCACATCTCCACACCTTGCAAAAGCCTGAATTACTCCAGAATTAGTGAAAAAAGCTGTAAATCAGTTACTAGCTATTAAAGAAAATTAGACATTTAAAAGTTTGCTGTTTTGATAGGAGATGGAAAAAGACAAAATAAGGGCAACAAGGAGGTGGGGGAAGGATGGGGCAGAAGAGGGGAGATGGTGGGCTCCGAGGGGCAAACACTCAGAGATGAGAGACCAGAGACTCAGGCCTCCTGCGTCCCCTTCACCAACTGTGCACAGGCAGCCCTGGTTCACGCAGCCAGGTGGACCTGCTGTATGTGATTTATGGAGAGGAATCTGTTCTTTTTCATCATGGCCCACTCGTTCTCAAGATTCATTAATCTTGACATCACCAGATTTGGAATTCTCAATTCTCAATAAAACATACTGAATTAGCCAAATGATTTCTCCTCTGCATTTCCCTTTATCACTTTTCAACAAGGCGCAACTTTCTGTAGCAGCATTTTCTGCCACTCTGGCCTAGTTTATCTTCGCCACTTCTCCCTCTAAGGGATATTTTTTGACTGCTCTATTAAAAACAAACTTTACTGTAACACTACCTCTCTCTGATCCACATCTCCTTTTCCACAACAGGTAGACAGATAGTTCTGTGGAGAATATATCCACTCCACAGTAGAATAAGACCTTGCCAAGGATTTTTAAATATGAAGAGAAATATGCAAGTGGAAGGAACAGGTAAGTGGTAAAGAGTTCAAATTCAGGAAAGATCACTGCCTCCTTGGAAAAGACAATAAGGAAAGACAAGAAGAAAGTCCCCACCTGCCTCCCTCTATGACTCCACAATTGTGCCTTCACACGGCCTTTGCTCAATATAGTAGAAATCTTGCAGATGTGCAAATTCTTTCTCCTGCTAGATCACTAAACAGAAATCTAATCCATCTTATCACCCTTTAAGCTGAAATCATTTTAGGTAAGAAAATCAGTTTATATCACAGAATTTATGAGACACAAATGACAATGGCCCTTTGTCTTTAGGCAAAAGTGGACTTGCCTAAATCTAACTTGAGTGATCCCTCAAAATCTGGAATGGGAGCTGGACACACACACACAGAGAGAAAGAGAGAGAGAGAGAGAGAAAGAGAGAGAGAGAGAGAGAGAGAGAGAGAGAGAGAACGCGAGCAATGTTTGAAGGGAATGACACTGCAATGTTAATAGCAATTATTTCTAAATGACTGTCGTTTTGGATGACCTTTAGTTTCTTCTTGAACTGTTTATCAATGTACATGTATTACTTTTTAATTGGAAAAAAATGTTATTCCAACTTTTTAAGTGGAAAAAAATGTTTAAAACTCTGTTAAAAGTAGTAATTTATTCCCTACTACAAGTTTTCATCAAATTTTCTATACACCATCACATTCAATTTAGAACCTAGATTAGATCTTGAATCTAAACTATGTAAGGCATTAAACTTCGTGTGCGGATTTGTAGTCATCTCTGGAACTTTGGTTGCTAAATGGCATGGTGAATTGTTGATAGTATTTAAGCAGAACCACTTACCTGACATACTGAAGACTGTCTCATATTCCACATGAGGGGATATAAATCAGATAACCTATGGTTTCTTTCATCACTTAATAGTAAATTCGGATACAACATTTGTATCCATAACAACACAATAAATTGTGACCATGTGGCTATGTATTAGTTCTCTTTGGAACAAAAAAATTATACCTTGGTATACAGCAAGTAGCTGTTTTGCAGGTTCTTTTTGATGTGAAAGTAACATGAAGTGTGGGTAAGCCCATCACAAGATGATATCCCAAACTAATTCAGAGGAAATTTGAACAATCCGTTTTGTATCTAATTTTTATTTCATATAACAGGGTCTATTGTTTTTTAGAAAAAACAGTTTCTGTACTCTCTATAATTTGTCAATTAACTATTCTAAACTTAAATAGACTTAAATCAGAAAAGGTGATGTTAAAAATGAAAGACATATCAAAACACCAGATAGCCTTCATAGGACAATTATACTGAAAGGCACTTAATGCAGGGTCAAGAAACAACCAAAGAAATTTAGAGGCTTAAGTGTTTCTTAAACTCCACAATAATAGATTACTCACCCAAATACCCAGCACTGTGTTCCCACGCGTTTGCATTGTGTGTCGGTGAGGTAAGCGTAGTATTGTCTGAAAGGACAAAGGTGGAATTCACTGAGAGCTTCTGTAAGACCAATAAATCAATACAGAATTCAATTACTGTCACAGAGTGAGTATAAAAAAATGTCCTGCCTTCTTTCACATACTCGAGCTGCCTGGTCTAGTGCTAGTCAAGGGACTAAGAAGCTGGTGCCTGCTGAAACATTCCTGTGATAAGTTAGGAGTTCAGGCTGGGTTGTAGAGAGAGGAACATGGTTTAAAGAGCCAGATTATTAGCAAAGGTGGTCTTGATTTAGGGACAGGCTCCCAAAGCCTCGTGCCAATGTAACCCCAACTTGGTACTTCAGTCTCCCTCTCTAGAGGTGAATTCGAGGGTCATCTGCACTGTCATTAACTGTCTCTCTCTCTCCAGGACAAAGGTTGCTGATTGTAACCAGGCAACAAAGATACACAGTTTTGGCTCTCAGAAACTGGAAGAGGAGCCCGTCAGCACCTCACTGTCAATGAATGCCAATGACTTTGAATGTTACTGACAAGATAGGAAAAAAAGAGGCAATGACATGGAGTTGAAAGGCTTAGAAGATCACCCACCCAAAAGGAATATGTAGTCACAAATGCAATTTAAAATTGTCCAGTAGCCATGTTAAAAAAGTAGAAAGGAACAGATAAAATTCATTTTCATAATGTTATTTATCCCAATATATTAAAAACATTATAAAGAAGCATTTTATATTGTTTTTGTACTAAATCTTTTAAATCTGGTGAATATTTTATCTTATAGCACATTTCAATGTGGATTCACCACATTTCCAGTGCTCACAGCCACATGGTGAGTGGCAGCCATATAGGATAGCGAAGGCTTAAAGTCTCATGACTACCCAGAAACTCAACCCATCCCTTTAGAAGTAGCATCTAAACCAGGAGCTCATCGTCTTTTTGGGGATTTGAGGATTTGATGAAAGCTATGACAAAGGCATATAAAACATGCACACAAAACTTTGCATTAATCTTCAAGAGATTCACATACCTAAAGATCATCCATGAATGGTCACCTCCTCATCTCAAAGACCCCAGTGAAGAAGTCTATCTATAAAGAATTCAGGTTTTCCTCTAACTTCACATTTTCATTACCTACTTTGCTTTTACCAATTCAGCTACTTTACCCTCTGATGTTTCCATTCCCTTATGCTGTACTTTATATTATCAGATTAAAAGAATGTTCACGGATATATTTTCTCAAAGCAGAGTCGTGTGAAGTCTAACCAAAGATAAAGAAAATGGAGACGTGCTGTGAATGATTTATCCTGAAGCCTATGAGCTTTTTCTCCTTTAGGGCCTGCTGTTTGCTAACTGGAATGGATGTGATAAAACTCATTAGAGCATTTCCATTTTCCCAAGAAGCTTGTTAAAGCATCTCCTTACATAGGAACTGCCTCAAGTGGTGTAAGAACACAGAAAGTAGCTAATCTTTTTTACACAGAAAAGAATCGTGAGGAAATTCATAGCATTTTGCAAAAATTTTGAAGAGCTCTCAAAAGTCAAAACTTTGGATTTTCAGTCTCTGGTTGTTTTGAAATGTTTAACATTGAAATTTCGTGATAAATCAGATGTGATTTGTTACTGTTTTATAAGAGATTTCTTTCCCCACTTATTGACTTACTGGTTGCTACTAACTTTATGAAGAAACTGACTGTTCCTGAAAATAACTGTGGGCCTCAAATTAAGTTAAATTTTAAATAGGGGAGGGAGGCTCTAATCTACCAAAGAAAAACAGCATTTATAAGATAACTACTTCAAGGGCTGCTGGCTTACCAACTGTTACTTTCCTGTTTGGTTCAAAATACATGCAAAAAGAAGAAATGGAATTTTGGACCTAACTCCACAAGACCCACTGTGTCTTTTTTTGGTTTTCTCAATCCAGTATTTGGGGTTATATGTAAAGAGATTATCTGTATATCTATCTATGTATCTATCTATCTAATCATCTATCTATCTAATCATCTATCTATCTATCTATCATCTATCTATCTAATCATTTATCTGTCTATCTATCATCTATCTATCTATCTAATCCTCTCTCTCTCTCTCTCTCTCTCTCTCTCTCTCTCTCTCTCTTTCTCTCTCCATACATCCCCAAATCTTATATTACAAATATAATTGTAATAATGGATGAGAACAAGAAGAGGTGCTGGATGGGGATAAAAAGTATGTTTGACCAAGGAAAATACTATTCTCCTTGTCAAGTAAGGCCTCTGCTTGTGTAGTCTACAAGCACATTAAAAATTATAAATTAAGTTACCCTAGAGCTTCTGAAAGCTAACCATTTTAACCGCTTAGTTTGTATTTGTATCAGCTATGCAGAGATTTTTGGTGCTTCTACTGATCAATGCCAGCTCTAAATAGAAAAAAAATGAAAAAAATGACAATGTTTTGCTTTGAGGTTCACTGGGATCAGTCAATGTGAAGAGACAATCTGGAGTGGATAATGCCTCATCTCTATGACACTATAAGAATCCAGGGGAATAATAGCATGAAAATTCAAGCTTATTTCAGTTGTCTTGGTGGACTACAGGAAGAACATTTTTTAAAGGAAATTGATTTAATTGGCTCCAAAAAAGGTAATAAAGTCTCATTCTAAAAATAGTATCATTTATGACTTCTGATCCACCATAAAAAGATTTGTAGTTTTTAATGCTCTCATTAAAAAAAACTTCAGCATCACTGCTGCTCATTTATTTTTTAATAGGATGCTACGGGGGGGAAAAGAACAGCAGCAAAGATTGTAAAGGGTGTTGATTGTTCACTTCATGTTACTGAGGTCTCAGAGATAGACATTTTCTTCATTGTATGGATATATAATTCTTTAGAATGATATTTTAATGGAAAACCTGCTGGTGTATGTGACTTCCCTTATGCTAAACAGGAGGATACAAAGCAGGCTAACATGCTCAAAAGATAGTCAAACTTATATAGAATTACCTCACTGTGGGAGCCGTGATGCCACCAATAAAGAGAATTCTACACCAACTTAATGGATGACTGGCTTGGAACACAAAGATATGTTTCAGGAAGAAGGTATTCAACTCAGTCAGCTGAAAAAGAAGGAGGCATTAGTCATAATCATATATTCCCTTAAATGGATATTCCACAACTAAAAATAATTGGTATGTTCAAGGCATTTTTAGAAAATACATTGGATCTTCCAACGGCTGCTGTTTAAACTTGGTAAAAGCCGGTACAATATGGGCACCAAATAATCGGGGGTCCAGGAGGAGGTACGGGGGTGGTGGGAAAGGCACCAGCTGTTGTCATGTTTCCTGGTTTGCATAATTGTCACTTGGGTCATGTGTGTGATCTGCTGGGATAGTTGGGAAAGACATGCTATAAAAACTGCAGAAATCATGAAAACCTGTACCATGGGAAGCATGTACCATGGAAAACTTTCTGCAGCCTTACAGAAATCAAGCCAGGTCTAAAAGAATTGCAACTACAGAAAAGTAAATCTTTAATAACCAAAAGAAGCTTGAGTTATGTCACTGAGGGTGACTGTTGACTAGTTCAGCACAAGCCTGGATGCCTGGGACCCAGCAGATCCTCAACCAAAGGCAGCTCTTAGAAGTGGGTGCGAAGGGCTGGTCCAAGTTGCACCTCGGGGTAGTGGGTATCTCCCCTGAGCTTAGCATCCAAGTACATCTCACAGAAGAGTCCTTAGCAGCACAAAAGAGACTTCAGCAGGGACAAGCTCAATGCACAGAGCCTGAAGCCTACATTGCCCCTCCAGATTAAGCAACAGGCAGAGACTAGGAAAGGTTACTACTACTTTAAGAATATATCATATGGACCAGTAGGTTCATTTCAGTGACATAAAACATGTGTTTCTTCCCATAGCACTGATTTCAAGGATATAGAATAAAAAATGGTCCACTAATTAACACCACACATGGAAAGCCGATTCATAGCACAATGCTCGCACTCAGGGAAGGTGTACCCTGTGGAATGCTTCCATTCTAGGAGCACACTGCTATCTTTCCTGAAAAAAATCCAAAATCCTTTTCAGTTCTTGTAACAGAAGAAAACCTATACCTTCCCTGACATTGCCCTGATAAGGTAAAACTTAATCTCAGTCCATTTACACTCCCATTTTTATACATACTGACTTCCCCAAACCATGGTGACTAATTACTTACATACACTTCTATATCCAAAAACTCCATTTTTTGAGATGGGCATTATTATTCGCCATGTGTGGACAAGGACTGTCTTTTCTGAAAGTGACACATACTGATTTTTTTCCTTATGTTGGGAGTATTTTGTGCATATGTGTTCAAATTATAATTTCTCGTGATTCTGAAAGACTCATCAGGTGAAAAAGCTGGTTTCCCTCAGCTAATCTTCCAAAGTTGTGAAACAATTAGCCTGGGCAAGGAGGATCAATTAAAAAGGACTGTCTCTGGAAAACAGAGATGTTTGATAATTCTTTTCCAAGACCTTCACTCTCTGAAGTACCTCAATCATGCAATGGTCTGCTTATGACAAGAGCTTCTCTCCACTGCAGACACCACTCTGCAGGACCCATGTCCTCCGGGGCACCAATTCCCACAGGTAGCAGAGGGCTTCTTTATTTAGTTCTTTACAAATTACCCAAAGTGAAATAGCTGAGGCACAATTTTAAAAATAAAACATTGAATTTGTAACATAAAAATAGCCTTGCATTTGTTCCTTTGGTCATGAAAATGATTATTCTAAAAAGCAATCCAATGCCCAACTCACTGGGTAAAGGATGCTGACATGAACTTTTTCAGGGAATTTTAATCTATTTCTTATTTGTAATTCAAAGATCCATCTTTTAAAATGCCTTCATGATGAAGCAAGACTTTAGGCGTAATAACATCACTCTGCTTAATTATCCCGTATGTCAGCTACAGAACATTAGCTCTTCTGAAGCATCTAGCTGGTAAACAATGTGAACTAGCATTACCTCTAAATTCCCGCGTGGTTTTTAGACTTTTCCTAGTTCTGGATATCTAAAAAATTACCTGCCAGATGATCATGAAAAGGTATATTCCAGCCACTCTCTGAAATGAGGATTTGGGGTCAAACCATCGAACGTAGGTCCAACTAGCAGGAGTGAACTGGAGCACAGCTCTTTTGATTTTCCCGGTGGTGGTGTGGATGTCCCTGTAAGAAGAGAACAGCTGCAGTGAAAATCCAAAGCGATAAGGAAGGGGGAAAAAATATATACAAAAAAGAAACAAAACAAAACAAAACCTGTGCATTGACTATTTTACAACCAATACTCCCAACAAAAAGATTCCTTTCTATTTGAACCATCTCTCCAACAATGGTCTCTATTCACAGGTGAAGCACTGAAAGCAGCCTACTCGTTGGGGAATTTCAGGGATGACAGGCACAGCACAGACGTCAGGTCACTGCAGAGCCAGGAGAGGCCTTAATTTGCAAACTCGTGACAAAAAAAGCTGAGAGGCATTACAGAAAACCGTCTGGAACCAGGCCAGGAAGATGAAGGGTGCCAGTGAGGATCCGATTCCCACTCACTGTTCGCCTCCCAGGTCAGAGCATTTTAGTAAAATACAGAATACACACTCTTGAGGTCTCCCGCATCATTTCTTCACCCTGTTTCTTCCTCAGAAGAGTGAGCAGCTTGGATTGATGAACAGTGATTTTTAACCTTTCTCAGTTTTAATCCTAGAAATGACTCAATTAAAAAAATCTCATACTCTCACGACAGACACAAACAGCCCACAAATTACAAAGGAGAATATTTAGGCTCAGAGAGAACAACTGGCTGGTGCAGGCTCACTTTGCAAGACTCAGAGCTGGGTGTGCATTCCAGCCATCACTAGTCCAGGAGAGCCGAAATCCAAGGTAAACAGCATTTAATAACCGAAAAGACTCTTTAATTCAACAAAGACTTACATCAAGGAACTTTATGTCTCAGATACTGTGCTAAGTGCTGAAGGCACAAGTATAAACAAGCCAGGCCTTTTATTCTTTTTGTGGGGAGGAGAGGGGAAAGAAAGGAAACCAGGTTCGTTCCTTCATTCACTCACCTTCCCATCAACAAGTACATAGTGAGAAAATCTCACAGCAAGTAGATTTGAAGCAGAAAAGCAAAAGCAACAAAAAATACAGACTACCCCAAAATAAACAAGAACTAAAAAGGACCTGTATTTTTAAAAATGGCAAAACTTCATGGAAAGAGGTAGAGAAAGATGGGAATAAACAGAGTAATACAGCACGATCGAGAATTGGAATATTTTAATAGAATGAAGAGGTTGATTCAACTTAAGTTAAACTATATTTGTTTGTACATTTAATGTAACTTAAAAAAAACACCAATGGAATTTTCTGTTTATTAGTTTAGTTTATGTCTTGGTAACCTGACAAAATGACTCTCAAGTCAAATTTGAAACATAAATATATGAAAGTAGGGAAGCATTATGGCAGTGTTCAAGGAGCCAGACAGTCTGATGCAAATTCAGACTTAACTGCTTGCTAGCTGTGTGCCCTTAGGCAAATTACTAAACCTAAGTCTCAGTATCCTCATCCCTACAATGAAGAGAATAGTGTCGACTCTAGGATTGATATATAGCTCAAATGAGATACTGTTTATAGAGCTTGCTTGGAGTAATATCCAGCACAGCTACAATTTTTTTTTTTACATTTTATACTGCCTTAAATATATTTAAAAGCATGCTTTCAAGTGACTAGCCAAAGAAAGAATTATTAATAAAATGGATGAGGAAAACTGGTTAATCAACTGCAAAAACACAAATCTCCCGTTTACATCATATTCCAAAATAAATTTGAGATCAATTCAATAAGTTACTTACAATAAAAAGACTAAACCATTTAAGAACTAGAAGAAAATACAGTTAACATTTACCTAAACAAAAAAATTTAAAGCTTTTAAAGTTTAAATGGCAAACCTACCACAAACAAAATTAGAAGATGACAAAATGAAAAATAAAGTCATATTTAGGACAAAATGTAAATATCCTTAATCTAAAAAAATTACTAACAAAAGAATTCAATAGAAATAGAAATGAAATTCACACAATTTCACACAAATATCACACAATTTCATGTGTAATAAAACTGGCAAAGGTTTAAAAATAAAATTCAAAGCAATAGTGAAATGAACACATATATACGTTGGTGTATACATGTGAGAATATAAATTGGCATATTGTACTTCTAAGAACTTATTTTTTTTTAAATCACACAAAGATGCACACAAAGAGATGCACACAAAGATAGATGTTCAAGAATGTTCACTCTAGACTTCATTATAAATATGAAAACTATGAAACAACTAACTTGCTGTAAAATTAGGGAATTAGTTAAATACATTATCATTTGTCCATAGGTTGGGACACAATGAAACCCTTCAAAATCATGTTTTAGAAGAATATTTAAATGTTGGGAAATGCTCATACTTTGTTATATACATAGCAAAGATTTAAACACAATAAAAACAACTACTACTTTCATTATCATTACCGTTGTTCTTTTCCTCTTTATCAATGGCAGGGTTCCTGCCACAGTCAAAGTGAGGTACAAGTTCAGAAAGGCAGGATAAAGAACGATGGAAGTGTGCACTGTCCTCCACAGAAGCAGAGGAGGAACATGCAGCTAGGTTATAAAATCAGAGACGACTACCTGAAGAGTTAACAAGTGACCCGAGTCAGGAAAGAAAAGGACCAGCCAGCCTGGCCCATGGGAAGACAGGTCAAACTCAGTAAAAGAATATGTACACGGGCTCAGGAGAGTGTGGAGAAAGGGACCACAGATGTACACTTTGTCCTGAAGACCATGAGTAGCGATCATGGGGAAATGACATGAAGAATCGGACATTCCTAAAAAGATCAGTCAAGCAACGGTGTGAGGCTTTGAGGGGTTATCTGGGTACAGGGGACTAATTAATCTTGATTGCAGGTGAGGCATAAGAACAAAAAGGAGGGGATGGATTTGAGAAAATAGTAATGATTTAGCATTTTTTGAATGAATGCCTGAAATTAGGTTTACAATCATTTATGAGTTTCAATTACTAATGTATAATTTATTCTTCATCATCAAAGCCTGTACTAACGTTGCATGCTACTACAATAGTTAAATATACAGTGTGAAAAACTGTAACTGATGTCCAGAAAGAAGACAACTCACTTGAAGCTTGCCCAGTGGTAAGTCCTCATCTCTAAAAACTGGCAAACGACCATGCCCAACCAGATGCCGCCGCCGTTGCACAACAGGATGTCCAGAATGACCTGATCCCACCAGCACTCAGCAAAATTGGGCAGAAGATGCATGAAGAAAAGCTGAGAAACACAACAGATGATGGTTGTAAAAAGGAAAATTGGGATACCACATGAAAAGATAAATTTCCCTTTAATAATACCAGGGGGTGCCAAAAATACATATATAAATGGCTTATTTTCATCTTTTGTTATCGGTATATATTGGGTATCACAATTTTAATACAGTTTTTTTCCTTTCTTAAAATGTGTATACATTTTTTTGGACACCCTCTGTATATTGTTTTAGGAAATGTTGTTGACATACTAGGTTTTACTAATGTATTAAAAAAAAAAAAACATGGTCTGTATTCTGGTTCTTGTTTTTCATATTGTGGATGGTTTGCAAACAGTACTAATTCAAACAGCTCTTCTTCTGACGTAGGGCTTTAAAGAAATGAAGGTCCCTCTAAAAAATTCTACTGATGAATTACATTGGCTAATGACAACATGACAAGGACCCAGGAAGGGAAAAGGAGAAAAGTTTTCATATCTGCCAACAAAGCATGAGCATAATACTCACAGTTATCAGCTTTATATTCAAGCTGTGCATTATAGAAATATTCCAAAGATATTTGGGTAAAAAAGTGAGTAAGCTATCAAAGTAGAAAGGTTAGGTCTTGATGACATGATGTAGGAAACTGATAGCTTAATAGGAAATTTCACACTAACCAATTCACAATAATAATAATCTTTTATTAAGCTCCTGTGATGTGCTACTAGGTGGTGAGACAAAAAGGAAGTCAAGATTCTTGATCTCCAAGGCAAGAGTCAGAATGTTATCCAGAACCACCAAATAAGGTAGGCTGTGGCAACTATTACAATGGTGACCTAAATGGAACACGGTGGGGACAAGACAGATTCATTCTGACAGATGGCAATTGGAAAAGGCTTCTGGAAGGAAGACATATTGGAGTGGCATCATTGAGGACAGAAATGAGTGGTTTTGAGAGACAGAGATGAAGACATTCCAGAAAGGGGAACAGTAAGATCAAAGGTGGCACTGAAGTCTATTGTGGAAATCCTTTTGTTCAAAACAAAGGGCCTATCAGCTGTGTACAGAGCAGAACGCTCTGTTGTGGGAAGGCTCATTTTAAGGTCTGCAATTACAGAGACATCGTCTGGGAGTTCTCTGGAGAGAGGCAACCCGTAATTACAAATGGCTGAAGTAATATAATGAACACTACACCATGAAACTATTCATGAAAGGCTTTGGTAGACTGTAAAACATTACAAATATGAGGAGTTTGCCTTCTTAACATGCCTGCTGACCAGAAGATGCAAAACAGCTACTGTATGTGATGGTTTGCGGCTGTGTTCTGACCCCAGGAGGGCCAGTTACTTCCCATGAGATACAGTCCCAAGTTCCCAGCTATGAGATGGAGTATTAACTCTTGCCCTTAGGGAAGAAAGAAACTTCAGCAAGAGTTGATGACACATATTTGCTGAAATGAAGCGATACAGGGGAATGGGCTGTGGTGGACATACTTCCGCCTAAGGGGCTTTCCTAGAAAGTACCAGATTCTAAGGATGAGATGGGTCCCTGAGAGACCTGAGTAGGAGGACCTGGAGGTAGTAGTAACATTCATTCCTTCACGAGGGATTTGGGAATTATCTGCATGCTGTAGGCAGAGCATCTGGGACTATGCAGATATGGGCCCTGCCCTCTCAATGCATAATGTTTAGCAGAAAAGAAGCACTTATCAAGTATCTAAAACGGGGGTTCCAAACTGCGGCCCACGGGCCAACTGCGGCCCATAATCCATTTTTAATTGGCCCGCAGCAAATTCCAAAAATATATTTAGTTTACTTAAATAAACCAGGTGAGGCAATACGTACTTCACCTCGAGTGAGTGGCCCGGCTGTTTGTGTATTTTACTGCATATGGCCCTTGGTAAAAAACGCTGAAAAAGTTTGGACATCCCTGATCTAAAATGTGCTGAGCATCTCAAAGGAGAAGGTCCAGGAGCTCTATTTCTGGTGTACCAACATGGAGCATAGCTAGTGGAGAGAGTAGGGAAGAGAGGTAACAGCTTGGAGGAGGGCTCTGTGGGAGGAAAGTACACAGTCTTTGAAACAAAGAAAGCAAAGATGGCAAGAACACGGAGAGCATGGTGGAGAGGGGTCTCGAGGAGGATGGAGAGGTGGGCCAGGGCCAATTAACATCAAGCCTTGTAGGCTGGGTAACAAGTTTGGATTTTGTCTTAAGAGTAATGGACAAACACTAAATAGTTATTATTAGGACAAGAACTAATCCAATATGACTGGTGGCATTATAAATGGAACGCCATGTGAATGCACACAGGGAGAATGCCATGTGAAGAGGAAAGCACAGATTGGGTGATGAGCCATAAACCAAGAAACACCAAAGATGACCAGCAAACCATGAGAAGCTAAGAGAAAAGACTGGTGTAGATTCTCCCTCACAGCTCTCAAAGGGAACCAAACCTGCTGACATCCTGAACTTATAATTCTAGACTCCAGGGCCATGAGAGGCACATTAATAAAAGCTATATCTAAGTGGCATGCTTCTCTAAGTTGGGGTCAGGATAATGACTGCTACTGAGAAACATACTGTGCACATAGCCAAATTTTGTTCCTTGGGAATGAATAAGAATAACTCAACAATAAATGAATTAGTTCCCAAATTTCATTTTGCTAACAGTTTTTCAAGAATATATCTCTTTCATTCATTAAATGAGAATACTTTCAATTACTGAGATATTAGAGCTATATGGAGAATCCATTTTTTAGTTACAAAGTATCATGGATGCCTCTATAATTCCTAAACACCACAATCCTTTTTATCTCAAACTGGAAACTAGTTAGTGGGTAAACTACGTATTTACTTTTAAGCAGATCTCATTACGTACCCTTTATTTGTCTCACTTGTGATTTCAACTTCATTCTTTAGCTTTATTTCACTTTTTTCTCTTTAAGATTTGTGAGATAGAAGCAGATTTTAACAAGGAGTTACTTTTTTTCTCAGAAAGCTATAAAATATTCCTAAGGGGTGGTTTAAAAACAGTTTTGTAACACCGGGGCTGGAGAATGGACTTGACTGTTAACTAACAGACTTCCTTCTTCCTACAATATAGACTATCCACACTGCAGGGTCTAGATAGTGGCCCATCCCTACTTCTTACCTCAGTTAGCTCCCATGTAATACTGATGGTCCAGCAGAGACCATAACTACGGATCAACAAGGCCTTCATGGCCCAGCCCCAGAAATGTCCAAACGCAAATATATCAAAATGACTGATAATCCTCTCCCAGGTGATAACATGGCAGTTCACAGCATACTCCTGTTTAAAGTAAAAAGGAAAATAATTAATGATACTCTAAAAATCAACTTGCTTCCAGGATTCTGATAATAAATGGGAACTGATATGACCTTGACGACTGACATATGTCGTCCTGCCCAATAAAACAATTTTAATAACTGAAGATTCTTGAGGAAAAATGGACAAGTGTTAGAACTTATAAATTAGAACTGTTTTGCTTTGAATTGCAAAACCTGGGTTAAAATGAGAAACAAAATAATTTTACAAAGGCTTAACACATCCTAAGGAAGCTATGTCACCCGACCATAAGGTAGCTATGCTAAGGCCAGTAACAAAAACATAATAAAATGCCAATAAAAAAAGGAATAAATCGAATCCCAACAAGTTAGGAAATTTAAAAACACATCTCTAAATATCATGGATTAAGGAAGAAATCATAATAGAAACTTAAAATATATTCGGTATTAAATGATAATAAAAATACCGTATTATCAAAAATGATGGGATGCAGTTAAACAGAGCTTAGAGGGAAGTGTAAAGCCTTAAATGCTTATACTAAAAAAGCTGAAGCAGTCAACTTCAGAAACTAGAAAAAACAGAATGACCCCAACTCCAAAATGTATCAGATATTAAATAATTCAAATATTAAAAAATTACAGAACTTTTAAGAATTTTGGTTCCATTTTTAATATCTTTTTGTTTTTAATATATCCTTAAGCAATTTAAAATCAACATTACTTAATGGAGGTAACAGAAAACTCTGCCTACCTCCCAACTGGTCTGAGGGCTGATCTCCATGGCTCCATCCTCACCCCCACTGCCCAACACTTAGCCCAATACCAAGTCCTATTCATTTTACCTCCCCAAGCATTTCTTTTCTCCATCTCACCAACACTATTATTCCTTGCTTAGATGTCCACGATAGTTTTGAAAATTATGAAATATTTCAGGTATTCAAAAAAGTACAGATGATGTTCTAATAAGTACCTGAGTACCCACGTCCAGGGTAAGACTATAGAGATTTTTAACTGGTCTCTGTATTCACCTTTGCTTCCTGTAATTGATTCTCTATGAACAAAATGATTTCTCAGATTATGAATCAGATCATTTTGAGTGTGTGTGAGTGTGTGTGTGTGTGTGTGTGTGTGTGTGTGTGTGTGTGTGCCGGGAGCTGGGTATGGCATCCTTCTCAGTGTAGAAGGATCTCCATACTACACGCTCTAGGCCTCCTGCCCCACTCTCTCACAGTTGGTAACCGTGGAAGAAGAACATATGAACTCCAAAGTCTTTGGACATTATTTGCCTACACATGCCACAGAGAGTTCTCACCTGCTCCCTCCTTTTGAGGAAAAGCTTGTGGTTGTCCAGGAGGATGGGGAGGAGAAGCCTGACTAATTCAGGGGAAAAGGGGATTTTATTAGCAAGGCCACATGGCCCAAGTCTAAAGCTATCTGCTCCACTGTGCTTTTTCCAGGAAGAAATCAAGCCAATATGCTGCACTTTTTTTGTTTCCAAACTCGACTGGTGATGGGGGTATTATTAATTGACGCCCTAAATACCAACTTTCCATGGTCTTTTACGGCCTTTAATTACATTTAGAATAACATCCAAATTCCTTATCTGAATCTCGCCAGCCTCAGAAACTGCCCTCCTCTGCTTCTTGATTTTTACTCTCCTTTAGCTCTTGACTGATCTCAGTTCCCCCAAGTAAGGGCCTCCTCACTGGCTATACTCCCTTCCTGAATAATGGCCCCAACCCTCTACCCTCACTTTGGTTGGCCAACTCCCATTCACTTTTCAGTTATCAGCTTAAACATCAGATCTTCATGGAAGCCTACCCTGACTTCCCAGACTAGATTAGGTCCCTTTTGTAAGTTCTAACAGCACCCATTTCTTTCCCTTTATTGTCCTGCACACATCATGCTTTCTTGGTTCTATGACACATTCTTTACACACTGGAATAGTTAAAGAATTGGGATGAAAATTCCAATATATTACAATGTTTGGTGCATTTAATATAAGGTTTCTTTTTTTCCCCCTCCCAAAAGCCATACCTATAATTCATGGCACATCTTAAAATTAATGTTGACTTCCTGACCCCCAATGATCAATCTTAATGTTATGAAAAGAGAGACAACCAGACAGCATGTGCCTCCTAGTGTGACACATAACACCACCTATGGAGTAGTCCCACCATAGAACATAGAACTAACTGGAATCTGGAATCAGCTTCTACATCTAACATCCAGTTTCCAGGAAATATGGGGCACACGGAAATATGTTAGATGATACCCTGCAAATGCAAGTTGCAAAATCCAGACGTGAGAAACTCTATAGAATAAACAGTATGGTTTCTTTGACAAATGAACTTCAAGGTAAAAAGAGGTGAGGCGGGACTATAGATAAAAAGAGATTTCAGAACTGTAGCTAATGCAATGTGTGGACCTTGTCTGGATCCTATTTTGAACAAACCAACTGTGAAAAAACCTTTATGAGGTGATTGGGGAAATTTGAACACTGCATACTGTTAACTGATAAACAATTGAAAATGACACTGCAGTTATATTGAAGGAAAAAAGAAGTCCCTATATCTTAGATATAATATCTGAGAACTGTTGGAAAATAATCCAAGATGTGAGGGGTAATAATGAAATATGATTAGGTAATGTGTTGATAAAATTTTTTGAAAGTGTTGAAGTTACCTTGAATATAAGAAAAGGAGCCAACAATTATTAATATTTGCTCCATTTGTTTCTTGGAGGCTCTACGCTACAAGAGGACAGGGAGCGTTCCTACACTTTTCCCCACTACCACCAGCATGGTATCTACCACACAGGAAAAGCTTATTTATTAAATGGAAGACTGCTGCTTCAGACAACCCAGTTTACAAATGAGATGTGCTTTCAAAGCTTGTCTGAAGCTTAGAACACATATTTTTGAGTAGGATTAATATTTAGAAAAGTAGGAAACTTTCCAGACAATTATACAGACACACACACAAAACTGCCTCTACTAAGGTTTCAATGACCCCCCCCCCAAATCCTATTTTATTAATGTAATTGTAAGGGAAAAGGGAATCTAAATTTCAACGTGCGGTACCCGGCAAGGACTCGAGCCTATCAAGATTAGGAGTAGGTAGCAGCACTGAGGAAGTGAGGAGAGCAGATGATCCTGGGAACCAGGGAACTATAGACTCTCTGTCTTGCATGAAGATCTTTCTCCTTACCACAATTCTATCAAAGGGAAGGTGTTTCTCTAGAGCCATCACAGTCCTTAGAACTGTGAGAGATTACTATAAAGTAGTAGAAAGTGATTAGATATTAGAGATACAGACTGAGGTTTTCTAGCACCAGCTGGAAGCCTAAAAGCTGAAAACAGGCTCATGCTTCTATTTTTTAGCGAGAAAGAATTTGCCAATACTTGAAAACTAGATTTCAAAAGCTGGTTTCAGGTCTTTTGGGGCTGTCATTGTGACAAACGAATGTCCTTGTGATGTCAAATTCCTAAGGAAGCTAGATGTCAAAAGCATTATTAGATTTAACCCCCCCACCTTGCTGTGAGAATGGGATCAACAGAGACTCACCTGGAAATCCACATACAAGTCAGTTTATTCAAAAGCCCAAGAAAATTGTGAGGGAAAATATCTTATCTGAGGTATCCTTCTCCTAATCTCTATTTCACAGACTTCTGTGAATGCCAAAGCACTTAGAATTATAACTATATACATGAACTATATACTTGAAGACCAGTCCAAAGGGAAAGTACGGGTTTCAGAGACAAAGGGATCCTACCAGCCTGTGCTCTGAGTGAAATACTCATCCTTTTTAGCTTCTTTCCTCATGGGTAAGATGGGGATATTAATGTCGGGCATGCATGTGAGAAGCTTATACAAACTCAATATAAAGCCCAGCATAGCACCTGGCAGAATTGACAACCCACAATCAGTCACTGCTATCGTCTTCACCATAACAGTCATAATTGTTACTGTCATCATTAGAAGCTGTAAGTCACCCTGTGCCAGCCTCTTCCTTAGAGTAAGAAACCCCAACAGACTTTTCTCCCTGAGATTTTAAAGTAATTTTTGGCATTTTTATTTTTGGCTATAGTATGTCTTTTATAAAAGTTAAAGAAAAAATTCTAGAAACACCATTCCAAGAGTCTGACCAATCTCAAATACGGTGGAAGGATTATTTCTCAGACCTTTTATTAAGTCCCTTCCCATTGTTTCTTGTTTGTTGAACAAGGGCCTGTTTATGGCCCAAAAGTGTGTTCTCCTTTTCTGAGCATCACTAGCTTTTTCTTCAATCTGTACCAAATGTTAGGCATTAAAAAAGCGGGGGCAAGGGGAGGGCAAGGGGGGAGGAACAGCATTATAGTATAAAATAGTCAGTAGTTTTAGATAAGAATAAAGTTATTTTCTGTGGTTTAATAAAAATAATGAGTGCAGTGGACTAAATCATTACAACTGGCCCTTCATGTAAGCAGGTAGGAAGGATCATGGCATCAGGGCCAGAGTGGGAAACAGAGGTGCTGAGGGTGACAATGATGAAGCAGCTGCCGCCACCATCACTGAAAACTTGGTGTGTGCAAGTCATCATGCTCGGCTTCGTAGATAATGTTACTTCATTTCATTCACAGTAAACTCCCAAAATAAATATTATTTCACTTTATTAAAAAGAGAACAGGCTAAAAACTGCGTTGCCTAAAATCCTACAGCTAACAAGTGACAGAGGCACAATTCATACCCAAGGCCATCTGACGATAATGTCCACTCTTCTTACCATCCCCCTTAGCTCCAAGTGAGGATTTCAGTTCCCTGACTATATCACGTACCTCATCAACCTGCCGAGACTTGGTTTTTATATATCTACACAAGAATTACGGCAAAAGAACAATTTAGAACGTACAACCAACTTCCTCCTACAACCAAGAGCCCACCAATTTCTCTGAGACCACCGACAAGTACATACCATGATATCTGCTTCCCTCGTGGCATAACGAAGATTCGGATCTAGCCAGTACATTAGGGATTTCACCTGCTCGAAGTTCAGGAAGAGGAGGAAAACCAGGAACAGGAAGTAGAGCACACTGAGTCCTGAGGGAAGCAGAAACAACCTCACATTGAGAAAGATCCAGGTGTCAGACACACAAAACACATTAGACTCAAATCACTTATGGCCAAAGCAGACAACTGATTTGTAACAAAGCGTGTTGAGACTCCCATTACAATCTTATATTCCCTTTGATGAGAGTCTGATACTCAGTCCTAATTCAGATTGAGAGGGTCAGTGATAGTTGATGAGAAAATGATGCTTAAGCTGAGATCTGAAGGACGGGCAGACAGAGGGTGCGTGGGTGGGGGTGGACGGGTGGATGCAACATTCAGGCAGAGAAAGGTATGTAGGTAAGTCCCTGGAAAGAGAAATATCTGGAAGCTGGCATGTGGCTGGGGTGATGGCAGAAAGGGGAAGGCAGTAAAGTGACACTGAAGTAAGAGTCAGATAAAACAAGGAGCACTTGATGGGTTTTAAATAGGGAAATAAGATGATCTAGGTAACATTTTACAAAGCTGATTCTGGTTGCTGTGTGGAGGGTGGATGGAGGTGGGCAAGGCTGAGTGTGGACAGCATAGTCTGGGGGACACTTCAGTAGTGACCAGCGTGAAGTGCGAGAGGTGGCCCAGGGCCACTCATCCACATCTTAACACTTGATATTAGCCCTTGCGGGCATTATGTTACTATCACATCATATCATAATTGGTATCCTAATCATCCCAGGTCATTTAAAAATAAAGTTAATCTATTTTAAGAAGGCAAAAGCCTGTTAATATATTTTAGAAAGGTTTAAAAACCAATCACCAGTGGCTTTGTCATTTCTTTCTGTCGAACCTGCTGAATGAAAATGTTAATGTAAGACATCTAGATACTGTGATACAAATGACCTTGGATCACAGCACCCCATCCAAATTTGGCTCAGCGCTAATCTGCAAAGAGCCACTCCAGAGGAGAGAATACCCGTGGCTGGAATGGAATCCCCTGTTAATGGCCGCCCGTGCCAGACCTTCCAACAGGGAGCTCCTGGTCCCTGGAGAGCTGGAAACAGGGGTTTGAGAGTAGCATGGCCCACCAAATCATGCATCCCAGGGAACAGGGAGCACGTTTTTAGGCATGTAGGTATGTAGTTCTCCTCAGGTTTGTCCTTACGTACCAGCTATTTTTACAAATTTTCACCTCAAATGCTCCCCACTATACTTTTTTATTATAGTCCTTTCAAAATAATTACTTTATGACAGAAAAAAAGTATCTGTGGAGCAAGGTTCTTAAACTGGAGTTCATGGTTGGACTTCAATGTCTGTGAAGCCCAGATATAATATGCAGAATTGTGTGTGAGAACATGCATGTGTGTGTGTGAGTCTATAGTTATCAAATTATCAAAGGGCTCCATAATCCCAAAAAGATCTCAGGTAAAAAATAAAACTGCTCATTACCTATAATGGACCACTTGAAATAGAAAAAACTCAGATGTAGTCAACTAGCTGAAAATAACTTTTAACTTCAATCAGCAATACTATTAAGTTCAATATTAAGATGTAAGTATGATGCAACCAGGATTATCTTTTTAAAAGTGTAAATGAATCATGTAACTTCTCTGCAAAAAATCCTCCCATGACTTTCCACTGTTCATATCTACAATCTTTACTGGCCCACAAGCCCGTAGGCTTCCATCTACACCCAACTCTGACCACTCTCTCACTATTCCCCAGGGAACTGCAATGCCCTGGCCACAATGGTCTGGAACACATGAAGCTTTATCTAGCTGGGGACCATTTTCGTAGCAGTTCCTTGGCCTTGCCTCCCACCTCCCATTTTTGCATGCTTAGATTCTTCTTTGCATGCAAGTTTCCGATTAAGCATCCTGCCTTCAAGCCTCCTGTCACGCAAAAGCAGCTATCCAGTCACTATCACCTCATACGGTTTTAATAAATGTCCTAACATTTAAGCAACAGCTGATATTTTTGATTATTGATTTGTTTAAGTTTGTTTGCTATAGTTGTCTCCCCTCCTTGGAGCCCCTCCAGCCTGGAAGTGTCACTCCTGGGCTGTTTGGCCCTCTTGTGCAGCCTCAGGGCCAGAGCAGCCTGCCACACAGAGGTACTCAGTGAACACCTACTGAGCAAATGATGAAGACTGACCACTAAATTCAAAGAAATTTACTTATGATCTCTGAATATTGAAAGAAAAACAAGCAATCTTGAGCAAAAATGTCCATCTTTAGGGTCCTTTTGGGTAAGATTACATTTTCATAAGTTAAAATAATTTATTTGATATCTTATTTAGGCAAGATGAAACCAACAGCTACAGTTTTGAGGATCTATTTTAAAATCCATTCAGGTGATTTGACTATTTGGACTAGAAATCAAATGAAAATGAGACATCCAATATTTATATTAGATGCTTATCACTAAACCTTAGTTCAAATCAGGGCTCTTTGTCTAAAGACTTCTCCCTTTTCCAAGTTCTTTCTCATTCATAACTGAGGAGATTGCTGGGTTTTCAATCCTACTGGTGCTGAGGAGACCAATGTGCTCATAGGATGCACTTGAGCTTGCACTAGCAAAGAGAAACACGAAGATGCATGAAGAAAACCAAGCCTTATGTATTCCCCATGTCAAATCCTGTATATATTAAGAGACAACAGCATAAGAAAGGGGTTAAGTGGAGTTGAAACACTCCAAACAAAACTCTAAACAAAAATGTATTAGAATTTTTGTTATCACCAGTTTTGTGGCAAAGATTTTAATAAAAAATTTACATTAGGAACACCAAGAAATAAAAAGCTATAAAGTTTTACTGTAGAGTGGTAAATAAAACTGTTTCGATGATATACAGAAAAAGATTTTTTTAAAGTAGAATATATTTTCAAATCTAATGGGTAACTCACCAAAAACCATTCGCCATAAGGCTGGATGAGGTCGAGTAAACGGACCTGTGGAGAGAACATTATAAGGTTAGAACAAAATGATTTCAAACAGAGACAAGAATATATTGCCGGTCTCCATAAATAATAAAAAGCTCTCCACTGTTAAAATTCTTTTTCTACATAGATATTTTGAAGTCAAAGTCTAGGTTGAAATGTTTTATCCACATTGTAACAACCACAGCCAAAGTCATAACAGGCATCAATCTCCACAAAAGGTTTTTTGTTTGTTTTTTAATTTTTTCTTTAGACTCAGATCATTATTTCCCATGGAAACAATGTTATAACAGTGAGTAGGTTACCAGGCTAGCCTTTAAGTGTATGTAATACATATTGTACTTAACAAGTGAAATCTCCCTGCTACCCAGGAGCTCTGGGAAAGAGGTTCTGGACATTGTGTGTACTTGTGGTGGGAGAGGGGTGGATTGGCGGACTCTGACTCTGAAAATGAAAAAGAGAGAACTACTGTGCTTTGAAAATCAGTGAGGTGGGAGTGAGACTGAAAACAAACCCTTTGAGCACTTGAACATGCTAGTGCAGTAGCTTTTGATCATGAACTGTGGTAACAAAATACCTTATACCTGGCAAACAAGTTCCTCTACACAGATGCAGATTCCACACAATTAACTTTTACTGTAAGTGATACACCGATAGATTTTATTTTTTATCTTATTTCATTTAAAAAAAAAAAAAGTAGAAGAAACCAAGCAAGCTGGGCCTTAATCTGCCACATTGATTTATCACCAACTGAAGGTTACAACTTGCAACGGTTGAACACTGCCATGGGCATCTGACCCATCTGGGGCTGCCCACACTTTTGAGACGGCCTTCCTACACTTGGAGAATTTCCAGCATTATGGATCCCATATCTCCAGGGGAGATGCCACAGCTTGCTGCCCAGCCTTCTTTATAACCAGAGCTCAGTTCTTTAGTTGTACACATGTCAGACTTAACCTCCGGAGCTGGTGATAGTAAAGGCCAATATGTACAACTTTTCTTTCCTCTCTCCTTTTCTCTCGGGCCCTGCCCAGCAGGGACAGTAGTGGGGGAAGTGGCGCTGCTCACACGGGTGAAGGTGGTACTGGTGATTGTGGCAGTAGCAGTTCCATTAGAATTTGCTGAAGAAGTGACAGTGGGACAGACTGTGCTCACTGGGGTTTCCTCATTAGGCCAGTCTGAGTGACATGGAAGTTTCTAGAAGCTTGCCTGAGACCTAGTTTCCTAGCCTTCTATGATTCCTCCTGGAGCCATCCAATATCCTATAATAGGCTTTTTAATCAGCAGAGTTAGTTTCTGTTGCTTACAACCTGGAATCCTGTCTGAAGCAAATATTACATTGTAATTTTCAACCTAAAACTCACTCTAAAATCTATCTCTTCTTACAAAGACTACATTGAACCATATTTTAGCAGCTTTCTTTTGATGAATCAAGTTCATATCAGGAAAATCAGTTACAAGTATCCCCGTCATCCAATTCTATTCATTCCTGAGTTTTAGACGGTAAGAGTTCAGAAGGTAGGTTAGGATCCTGAAAGACTGCTTTATCTAAATTAATTTGGTGTCTGAGTTTTAAATGGCAAGAGAGGGATTTATTTAAAAGTTTATCCAAATCTGTTCATTATCTGGGTTCTGATAGCAAGGGCTCAGACAGCAAGGAATACCTGTGATCTATTTAATCATCTGCTCTGTCACGTAGGGTGTCATGTGGGTCTCTGGTCCCGCTCCCCACATAAGAATGCAGGACATGGCGAGGCCAAAAAGGAACACCCACGGAGCCACAGATAGGGGACTCATACCATTATTATATTCTCGCTGGCGGCTGGGTTGGAGACACAGGAGGCAGGAGCAATATGATCCGCAACCCGTCGTCCACTTGTCTCTGCCAACCAACTTGCTAGCTGCAATCCGCCCACTTGCTAGCCCACTTGCTAGCTGCAATCCGCCTCTCTGCAATCCATAATCTACACTCCGCCACGCCACACCACCACGCCACACACTTTGCTAGCTTGGCCACGGCAGTTATATCAGTGACAAATGGCTAACAGGTAACAGCAGATGGCCAACTAGTCACAGCTGAGGACCATCTACTACCTGAGCCAGCACCTTTCCATATGAGGCCAAGAGCCTGGAAACTGCTGTCTGGAGCTCTGTCCCCACAGCTCCTTTCTCAGAAAAGCACAGTGAAGCATAGAAACTAGAATCCTCTTTTAGGTAACATAATGCAGTTAACTTGCTTCAAAAGTTATTAGAAAACTGATGGCTAAAAATGCTGTCTTTTAAGTAATTTTATGTTCCTGATACTTTTCTTCACTGATTTTTGGTTGACGTCTCTTGACTTGTCATCATGAATAAATGACTTTTGTACTATGATGGCTGTCTGGCTTGAAAATATTACTTCATCCGTACCACTGAATTAACCTTTCAGACCTAACATGGGACCCCAGCTTTCTCAATGGTTTTGTCTTACAAGGTCTGACTCTAAAATTTTATGACCTATTATTTGCTTTGCAATAAAATTCCATGACCAAACAACACTTAAAAATCATATAAGTAATGTTATTCTCAAGAGCAATCATATTAATTTATAATAGTCAGCAGTACTTTCCTAAGCACAAACTGTGTACTAGGCTGGGGGCTGAGTCACCCCACACATTATCTCTTAGTTTTCCTGACAGCTGGGTGGTGATGGTGGTACCATCATCCCCATTTACAGAGAAGGACACTGAGCCTCAAGGGGTTTGCCCAGTCTCATAGCTCACAGGACTCCATTCCAGTCTGAGAGCGCATATGTACTTTCCCATCAACTCTGTCAGGCCTGGGCCAGCTCAAGAGGGGGAGCAGAGGGTCTGAGCTACGACCGTGTCAGGGCCAGGGGAGCAGGGAGAGAAAAAAGCTGGTGAGTGGTACTGAGTTGCTGTAACCTGGAATTGATAATAAGTTCAGGAAAAAACTGGAAGGACAAGGAAAAGACAGGGAACTGATGGAAGATCCCTCATAGCAACCAGTAGAAAGGCCTCTTCCACCTGCAATTACTTTAAGTGAAGCCTGTTGAAAACAGACCCAGCCCTTGCTTATCTGACCCTAAGTAGTACGTTCCAGAGTAATTTAGAGGATAGGATGGTTGAGGAATTTGGGGGTAGGGGGCCTTACAGCTCTTCTTAACCTAGCATAAAACTGCTTCAGCCAAGGGTCTTTCTCTGTCACCCAGTGATGCCCTGTGACAGGCACACATTGTTCCAGAACCTGAAAAGAGAATTTTCATCTCACTGCAGTGCTGTTTGGTTTTCTTTTTTTTTTTTTAAGCCTTATCTTGACTTATCCCTAAATGAATTCTTTCCTCTTTTCTTTAGATTTCCCACTTACACATCATATCATATCACAATGTTTCTCAAAAAATACAAGATTTAAAAATGTCCTTTCAGCTTTGCAAATTGAAATGCATTGGATTTGAAAAAGAATTCAGAAATCTGATGTGGTGGGTTTCAGAAGAGGACAGAGGAGTACCAAGGTCTCTGCCCTGAACTAGGTAGGTGGGAATCATCTACGTCTTTTACTCACAAAAGGTAAGGTAAAGCCCTGGAATGTAAGGTGACCCTTTCAGGAGTGAACTTCAAAAACCCAAATGCAGGTTTCATTTGAGTCATCAAATCTGCCCACTTCTTAGAAGTGCATTCTAATAGCATTACTGATTAAGCGGACCATCTTTACCATCAAAGAGAGTAATTCTGCTAAAAGTATTATTATACTTTTTTAAAAACCTAGGATGAGGCTGGTCTTTTTCTTTAACGAACCTTGATATTTATGCTCACTAGATCACCCGCACTTGACTACTCCAATCAAGTCACCTGTTTTAAAGCCATGCTTTCCTCAGCAGGCGTCTACCCAGGCATATTCGCACGACCGATAGCCTTCCTGAACATTTGCTTTACCACACATCTTACTCCCAACTAACTGTTTACAAGTGTTCCAGTAAAGGGAGGATTCCTTCTCTTCCTCTGAAGTGCTCCATCTCAGGTTATGTTTATTATCTATACTTTATTTCTAATCTGATAAAAGCTGTCAGGAAGAGTCTGGATGTCTAGTTCAGGGACTCTTCTCCTTGATCATGCAGAGAAATGCAGAAGGCTTCTTAGAGTCATGGTGAAGAAATGAGTGCTGATTTTGTTTTGGATTGTGTTTTCTTACTAGGCACATTTAAAAACTGCATGTTTTACCTTCTTCATCAGTCCCTACATCTAGAGTACATAATTTTAATCAGATATTAAGAGCAAGTTTAATTTCAAAAGAAATAGAAATCAAATGTCTTTGTCATAAGAGCTAGTTAGCATTGAAAAAACTACCTCAGAAATTGGAAATAAGGTCATTGCTTGACTTGCCAGCAACAGTTATACCTATGAATAACAAAGTTTAAGGGACCCAACCTTAGGGAGGTACAATTCTTTTAACAAGAGTTAGAAGTTACATTTGTGTCCTCAGGCCCTCTTAGTTTGCTTCTTCCCTTATTTTTTCACTTTACTGAGGTATAATTGACAAAAATATTTGATTTTATTTTAAAAGTTTAAATGTCTCTAGAAAAAAAACCTAGAAAAGGTAAAATTATTTCAAATAAGCAAATTTGAAACATAAGAAATAATTTAAAAAAAAAACAACAAAAAGTAGTGGAACAGGAGACAGAGAATGAGGGGAGACGAGAACTTTTTTAAAAATTTTATTTTATTTTATTTTTTAATTAAGACTTATTGGGGTGATAATGGTAAGTAAAATTACAAAAAATTAGGTTTCAAGTGTACAATTCTGTACAATCATCTATATATCACATTGTGTGTTCACCACCCAGTCAGTTCTCCTTCCATCACCATATATTAGTATTTAACCCCGTTAACCCTCATCTACCACTCCCCTCCTCACTTATCCTCTGGTAACCACTAAACTATTGTCTGAGTTTTTGTTTCTATTTGTTTTCTTATTCCTTTGTTGCTTTAGTTTTATATTCCACTTATCAGTGAAATCATGTGGTTCTCAACTTTTTCTGTGTGACTTATTTCACTTAGCATAATAATCTCAAGATTCAAACAACAACAAAATTTAGAAGACAGCGAACCTTCCAAATCACCTTCAAACCTCAAAAAAATGTAATTAGCACCATCTTTAGCTCAGAGAAGCAAAATGAGCCCAAAGGACAAAGAAGGATAAATATCAGGAAAATCAAGAAGTAACCACTAGTTAGCTCTCCTCAAAATACTGTAAAGTTCTGAACGGTGTTTCTCTTGCAGGTAAGTGAAGCAAAAGAGAGGACTAATTCTGTGAACTCTTTTGCTGACAGATTCATTACTTAATTAACATATACTTATTGAGAGGCCACTGTGGGCCAGGCACTGGGGGTACAGAGAAAGTTTGGGTGAGGTGGGCTGGGAGGAGGAGGAACAGTTCAAGGAAGCCTTCAGAAGCCAGAAAAGTACACTAGAAGGTCACCTGTTGAAAGAAATCTCAAAGCCAACTGGAGACTGAAATAGGTTTCTAAATTTCACTCCAGGGATACAGTGATACACTTGAACGTCAGTTGCTATAATGAGATGGAAGTAGTATTAAAAAAAAAAGAATGTCAAGGGGACCAAAAGAGAATGGGAGAAGAGACAATGACAGAAGAGAAGTATGAAGTGGTTGTCAGACCCTTTCCTTACCCAGTCTCATCTCGGTCTCTCCCCCCATGTCTATTTATAGGACTGAAGAAAGGACCTCTTAAACCTACGCTTGGCAAAGGAAATTTTGTTGAGTGTCCAGTCCTATCCCATAAAACTCAGGGGTAAATTCTAAGCCAATGGAGGTAATCCTGTTCTTTTATTCAGTCCATTAGACATACTAACAATCTACTATGTGCCTATTCCTCTAGACACTATAAATTCCTGTCCTGGGTTCTGGTTGGAGAGAGGCATGTGGCCCAATGTTAGACAAAGAGAACAGAGGGCTAGTCTGCTGGAGGGTTTCTAAGAAAGGTTTCTTCATGCTTAAAAAAATACACAGAAAGAAATGATCTGTCCTTCTGCTGGCATTGTTCAGGACTATATGTCCAGCACTGTAACAGTGACCTGAGGATCATTAGGGAAGCAAAGCACAGGTTAGGATCAACATGCTAAAGACGGTGGATCAAAAAGAGGTAAAGAACTGGGGTCTTCATGTCACTGAGATACTGAGTAGATGGCCAACCCTGGAACTATCTATCTCGGAAACTTCTTAATAATGTACAAAAGTAAACTTTTCTTTATTCTTTAAGCCATTTTGAAATGGGTTTCCTATTGCTTGTCGCCAAAAGCATCCTATTATAAAACCCTATGGAGAAAATCAAGAGCTTTCTTTGTTATTTAGACTGTACAAAAAGAATAATAGGACCCCCTCCTGTAGGAGTTAAGCAATTCTACCACGCAGCGTATATAAACTCATACACATGAGACATATGGATACAATCAACTTAGGCCTATACTCAAGCATGCATGGCAGCCTTTACTAGGTCAAGGATAAATTCCTTTGAAGTTGCCAAAACAGAACCATTCTGGGAATGCTATCCACTGCAGATACTTCCCCAAAAAGTGCCTTTCAAGGAGAAAACAAATGTTGGGCTCTGTTTCTCTGATTCATTTTCATTACTTAATTTGAGAATATGTGCCAAGGGTGGGGGAGAACAGAAAATACCATGTTTCCCGTAAAATAAGACCTAGCCAGACAATCAGCTCTAATGCATCTTTTGGAGCAAAAATTAATATAAGACCTGATAATTATATTATATTACACCCAATCTTATATTATATTAAAATAAGAGCTGATTATCCGGCTAGGTGTTATTTTCGGGGAAACACAGTAAGGAGACAAGACTGGAGCAAGTAGAGGCATGTGTATTCCACTCAGAGAAGCAGTCATCCAGCATCATGGCTCCTGGACTACTGGCCTGAAGTCTGAATGCTGGCTCTGGGAGAGGACAAGCACACAGCTCAGAAACACCATTTCCTAGTGGTCCAGCCAATTCCCCCATCATTTCTATGGCAATTCCCAAAGCCACGCCAAACTTAAAAATATTCAATAACATTCTTTAAAGTGGAAAACTAATCTTAACGTAAAATGTAAATAAATGGATCTTTAGAAAACAAGGTAGACCCAATGTGTTTGCTATGTACACAAGGCTTCAAGAGACTCCCTCTCAGCACTCCCTTTCCTAACATCCTAATCCTTCTTACAGAGAATATTGAATTGCTATGGTCCTTTTCCATGTCTGTCTGAAACCTTGTTTGGGGCATGTTCTGCCTTCAGATGAGTGGTAAATGAGAGCATGCGCACATAGACTTGCATGTGACCCATCACCCCTTCCTCCTTCCTTTCCTATTTCTTCCTTTCGGCACAAGAATGTGTTCCAAACCACATTCTATCCTGTGCCCGTCCCACTATTTCGCTCTGGAAACACATAACTTGTCTGGTTTCACAGGTTCACTCCAGGAGAGGAATTTTGCTTCAGGATGAATCTTCCATTAAGTCACCCAGTCTATAATATTCTGTTAGAGCAGCCTGTACTGACTAGGACAGCAGATTTCCATATCTTGAAAGGTTTTCACAGAAAAAAAAATTTTTTTTAATCTAAAAGCTTGAGTGGTTGGAGAGTTAAACGCGGCTCCCCAATAACTTGGCTATCTACAACAATTCATTCTCTTAAGCGTTCAGGCTTGGTTTTACTGGTTGGAATATGCTATCATAAAAAAACAAATAGTGCTACAGAAAGATCAGCAAAAATATAGCACAAAATTCCACTAATACTGTGATTTATAATAAGAAATATGTATTTGGAACAGGGTCTTTTTCCCTGTATCTGACACAGAGCTCCTAAAACTCCCGGAATTTCCTAAGTGATGAGACCAATAAAGTGTTTTGTTATGTTAATGAGGTGACTACAAGAAAGCACCTAAGTATGGGGACTGGTTGCCAGTGGAGCCAACCATGTGATTAGCGGGTTGGAAATTTCAGTCCCATTCCCAGGCCTTGGAGAGGGGAGAGGGGCTGCAGATTGACTTCAGTCACCAATGGCTGATGACTTAATCAGTATTGCCTATGTGATAAAGCCTTCATTAACCCCAAAAGGATGGGGTTTGCAGAGCTTCTGGGTTGCTAAACTGTGTAAATGCCGGGAAAGCAGTGCTCCTAGGGAGGACATGGAAGCTCCTTACCCTTTCCACATACTTTGTATTTCTTCATCTGGCTGTTGATGAATAGCCTTTGTAACAAATTGGTAGGGTAATTTAGTGAATAAACTGGTTTCCTGAGTCTTGTGAGCCTATCTAGCAAATTAATGGAACCCAAGTAGGGGGTCATGGGAACCTCTGATTTATAGCCATTCAATCATATAAGTAAGTGCAGGTAAAACCTAGACTTGCAATTGGCCTTTGGAGTAGAATGGGGACAGACTTCTGGGACTAAACTGTGGGATCTGATGTCTCTGGGTAGACAGTGTTAGAACTGAATTGAATTGTAGGACACCCAGCTGTGGTCAGAGCATTGCTTGTGTATGGGAAGAACCCCACCACCCACTCCCCAACACACACACACATTGGAATTGGTACTAGAACTTATTATCATGGTATATTTCCAGGTAGCAATCAGTAACATTCATAATGAGCTTTGTATATTACACATTGTAGTCTACTGAATAAATAGGAAGATAGAGAATAAACACATCTTAAAATATCATATTTAAAACTTGATTGGGGACTACGGAGCATAACTCATAAGAAAGACTGAGACAATTTCAAAATATCACAAGTGTAAAAGAAACAGGATACAAAAAAATGAGCATTTAGAAATGGTTACAGAGAATAAGACTATTCTAGGGAGAAGGTACTGAAGGGGAATAAGAAAAATTAAAGCAATTGGTAAGGGACAACTGAGATGAAAGGATGAATGGCAGAATACCAAACTAATTTTTTAAACGAAGTTTTTGCTTCACTCTATAATCATAATGGGGGGTAAAATTCATAGTAATAATTGTCTTTTTTTACCTGCTGATAAAAACTCATACCCCAAATGTATAATAAGCAAAGTTTACTGTGATAAAAAACATCACTATGACAATAAATTATTAAGTAATACTCATTATAGCACTAATCCCCATCCTTAGCAAAATGGAGTAACTAATACTTGAGTATTTACAACTCAGCTAATAATAACAAAAATAGCAACTGACATTCATTGAGAGCTTGTAATTTGTCAGGTATTATTCAGAGAATTTAACATGTACTGAGTTAACCCTTAACAGTCCCTACCTGTTATCTCTATTTTATAGAAAGAAACTGAAGCACTCTTAAAGAGACAACAGAGCTAGGAAGTAGCTGAATGGATGGTCTGCTTCAAGAGCTTATTCCCCTAACCACCACACTAAACTCTGATTATTTTTTTATTCCACCTTTTACTTTCATCTTCCAGATGACATGCATCTCAAAAATACCAAAAGGGCATAATGCACAGGAGAAATGTGATAAAGTAGCACATCACTTACCATTGGGGAAAGCCAATACACTGATGATAAGAAAGAAGAAAATAACAGAGAGGATACCCCTCCAGATGTTGTCTTCTGGGACTGAGTCATCCCTGAAAACAGAAAAAGAATATTGAGTATTCATTTTCAAATCTATGTTATATGTTATAAAAACTAGGGGATTGCTATGGTAATTTATTCTGCTGAGCAAAGTCATTACCCACATACTATTCATTATAATTTCCTGAAATAATACAATCTCATAATAAAGTGCAGTTCTTACAAGGCAATTATCAACTTTACACAGCAACACACATTCTAGTCAGAAAAAACATTTGAGAATCACTGTTCTTTTTTTAAAAAATATACCAGAATGTGAAAAGGTAAGGTTATTTTGGAGAAATGCCTTTTAGTTTCAAGAATAAGTAAAGATGACCTTTATGATGCAGACTGTGGCAAAGAAATTTTTCAGGAATCATAAGATTATAAGGAAGGCCATAGTGCAATGAAATTATATAATAAATTCTTAAAAGTTGGTAGTTCGCTATCTAAGGGATTAATAAAAAGAGGGGAAGAGAACCGCCCGGTGGCTCAGGAGGTTAGAGCTCCATGCTCCTAACTCCAAAGGCTGCCGGTTCGATTCCCACATGGGCCAGTGGGCTCTCAACCACAAGGTTGCGGGTTCAACTCCCGCAAGGGATGGTGGGTTGTGCCCCCTGAAACTAACAACGGCAACTGGACCTGGAGCTGAGCTGCACCCTCCACAACTAAGACTGAAAGGACAACAACTTGAAGCTGAACCGCACCCTTCACAACTAAGATTGAAAGGACAACAACCTGACTTGGAAAATAAGTCTTGGAAGTACACACTGTTCCCCAATAAAGTCCTGTTCCCCTTCCCCAATAAAATCTTAAAAAAAAAAAAAAAAAAAAAAAGAGAGGGAACGTGTAGTAAAAAGAAAGTACCAGTAAAAAAAAAAAACAAAAAAAAACAAAAAAAAGCATGTTAATAGAAAACAAAATATAAGATTTAAAATTAGACCAGAAGGCAGAATTGTAAAGAAAAGAGATGAGCTTCCTTTCTGTCATTCCTGGTCATTTCTAATTTATTACTGTATTCATCTCCTCTATAACTCCAGTAACTGAAAAGATTCCATTTGTTGGTTTATATGTTGTCTGTCTTCCCTATAGAATATAAACTTCTGAAGGCAGGGAATTATTCACTATATCCTTGCAGCCTGGCACATAGTAGGCCCTAAGTAGATTTGTGGACTAATTATTGACTAGGGAGAAAATTTATTGTTTAAAACCAAATAAAATTTCCCAAATGGAAAATTTCTTAATGTTGATGATGGAGAAAAATTAGGTTTTGACAGTTTACATAAACAGAAGAAGAAGGAGAGGGAGAAGGAGGAGGAGGAAGAGGACAAGGAAGAGGAGGAGGAGGAAAAAGAGGTGGAGAAGAAGGAAGAGGAGGGGGAGAAGAATCTAGTAACATATTTGGGCTCAACAGAAGCAAACAAAGGAGGGAAAACAGAAATATAACAGTAAGATTTTCTAAATTGATAAGTACTGAGACACTTGGGAGAGAGAAGTTCAGCGTTTTACTTTAAAAATATGTAGGATGTATAGAGAAAAGGAAATACACCAAAAGTTAAAAATGGTTGCCTTTCTGTGGTGGGACTAAGTGTTTTTTGATAGTACTATGTAAACAATTTTGTATTCTGTTCTGTCTACTGGGAATTATATAAA
The DNA here is from genome assembly GCF_964194185.1 of Rhinolophus hipposideros. NCBI lineage: Eukaryota > Metazoa > Chordata > Mammalia > Chiroptera > Rhinolophidae > Rhinolophus > Rhinolophus hipposideros. The sequence goes on from NC_138059.1 coordinate 35,991,339, forward strand.
AATGGTATTTTCATATTTAAAAAAAATGTAGGATGTGTAGACAGAAAATAAGAGATGAAACAGAATGGAAGGAAATATTTTAGAGATGAGACTAGTAACAATAAATTTAAAAATGAATACAAAAAGATGAGTTTACCTGAGGAAGGAACTTTCAAAAGACAAATATCAAATTAAGGTTAATCATTACTAAAGGAAAAGAAAGATGTTTAAAAAAATGTTAGAAAACCAAGTTACCATAGATAAACATTTTAGAGTCTCAGAATACATGAAGAGGTATGGAATGAAAAAATAATGAATTACATAACTAAGGACTAGATCCTGGGATATTGTTTTAAAAACAGAAATTAGACATCAACTTCTGTTTAGACTAATTTTCTGCATCCAATTAAATAATTTCCAGACTTATGACAGGATTGAACATAAGGCACTAAAATAAGAGATCATACAGGTCATAAATGTTTCTTAGATCTTCATATTGCCAAACAGCACTAAGACTGATCCTGGACAAACAATGCTTGACTGTTAACTTTATACAGATATGATTACAAAACCAAACTACAGAGTCAGCCATCCTCTTGCAGTGAAGTACAATCTTATTTTAATGGACACTAACAAATTAACAATTACATTAACAACTTGCCCAGAAGTTATGAACATGGCCCTAAGAATGCCAGCCTGATAAAAATACCAGCCAAATATTTACTAGGGTACTTGTGATGCCCTTTGGCTTAGGCAGGGAATCCCCAAATCCAATTTCAAGGAACAACAGCTTCTACTGAAGAATGGCTAGACACAGAGAGTGGTAGGACACAATGTCCTCATTCAGACCAACATCACACTACTGATATTGGTAATGATGATGATAATAATAATAGCTCTTCTTTATCAAGTATCTACTGTGTACCAGGCACTGAAACAGGCAGTTTATAAACACTATCTCTAATTGTCATAACCCATTTACAAAATGGGGTATTATCAACCAAATTTTACAATTGTGGTAACAAATGCGCAGAAAGGTTATATAACTTGCCCAAGGTTGTGTAGGTAAGAAGTTGAAAAGTCAGCATTCAAAGTCAGGTCTGACAGGCGCTGAAGATGATGCTCTTCATGCCAAGCTGCCTCCTGAAAAAATTATGTCATGCTAAATCAATGTGGCTCATGTTAGATGCACAGGGATAGTATCAAGAGAGTTTGACAGGGCACACAATTTGTACGGTACAAAGTAAAAGCAAGTCTGAAATGAGCAACTGTTGCCTGGAAAAAGAAGATTGATTCCATAACTCATACTCTATACCAAAATATATTCTGGATGATTCAGAAAATAAAAGTAAAAAAAACAAAACAAAAAACCATTTCTAGAAGAAACAATGGGAGAATAAAAAACCAAAACCAAAACACACCATTCTCAGAGTAGGGAAGACTTTTTTAAAGTATGACACAAAACTCAGAAGTCATAAAGGAAAAAAATGAATAAATTTGCACAGCAAAGAAATCAGTAAAGAAAAAGTGATAAACTTGGAAAAATTACTTGCAACTCAGGTCAAGGCAAAGTGTTAATTTCCCTAACACACAAAGCACCCCCCAATCAATTAACAGAAAGAACAACAAATGGTCAAAGAAAAACAAATAGAAAAATGGGCAAAGGATATGAAGACACAGTTCAGAGTGGGAAATCCAACGGCTCTCAAACAAGTGAAAAGATGCTCAACCTAGCTCATGGTAAGAGATGGAAAAATTAACACTAAGGGACCATTTTTTATCTACCTTATGGACAAAGTAAGAATTGAATGACTGAGCTGGTAAGGATACGAAGAAAAAGGTAAACAGGCACTCACACATTGCTAGTGGTAGTATAAATTTAAACCACTTTCATGGAGGGCCATTGGCAACATATTAAATTTACAATTGCATATACCCTGTGGCTCCACAATTCCATGTATGGGAATTTATCCCACAGACATACCCTCAGTTGTGCTAAAATGACGTATGTACAAGCTTGTTCACTGGTACATTACACATATTAGCCCAAGATTATAAACAAGCTGAATGTCCACCAAAAGGGGACCAAATAAATAATTACCCCATCTCATAATGAAATACTAGGGAGCCATGAAAAAAAGCAGCTTTTATGAATTAACTGAGAAGAACAATTTAAGAGATATCCTGAAGTAAAGAAAGCAAGTTACAGAACAGTGGGGATAGTAAACAGCTGTTTGCGCAAAAAAGGGGGCATGTATGAGGTGTGATCAACAAATACAATGAATGTTTAAATTTAAAAAACAATTATTACAGTAAAAGACACATTGCCATTGATCCCCCTCAAAATACCCCCCAACCTCACTTCAAACAGACTTATCCCATCCTTCTTGCCACTTTCTGAAGCAATTCTGGAAGTCCTCTTTCCTGAGTGTCTTTAGTTGTGCTGTCATGGCTGCCCCCATTTTGACTTTGGGGAAGAGCCAGAAGTCGCAGGTGTCAGACCCAGTGAATAAAGTGGATGAGGACACAGTGTAATGTTTTTATTTGACAGAAATTGCTGTATACCAGAAGCAATGTGTGACACAGCCTTTCCGTTGTGATCACAAAATATGGTGAATGCTGCTGCCAAGTGCCATCCAATGGAAAGGCAGGGATCTTCAATACAGGAAGCGGCGCATCAAACCTTAGTAACAGTGTGTGACAGGTTTCAACTTGTTCGGTGCAGTCAGTCGGGTTTGAGCTATTGCTGAGAGAAGGTATGTTTTAAAGTGTGCCATAAGTCATCCTCCATCATGACAACGCTTCGTGTCAAACATCGCTTCTGGTACAGCAATTTCTGTCAAATAAAAACATTATGGGGCGTCCTCATCCATCTTATTCACCGGATCTGGCGACTTCTGGAACTTCTTGCTCTTTCCCAAAGTCAAAATGATTCAGGACATGGAGGCAGCCATATCAGCGCAATTAAAGAGGACTTCCAGAACTGCTTCAGAAAGTAGCAAGAACGATGGGATAAGTGTTTTCGAAACAAGGGAGAGTATTTTGAGGGGATTAATGGCAATGTGTCTTTTACTGTAATAATTTTTTATTTAAACAGTCACCATACTATTTGATTAATGTGTGTATATAACTTGTAACTTGAGCTTACAGCTGCAAATAATGTCTCCGGGAAATCTTACAGCTGCAAATAATATCTCTCGAAACCTACCCAAGAAACAGTGATGCAGGTTTTCTCAAGAGGAGAAAAGAGCAGAAGGGAGACCTTTCACAACATACCCTTTGGTATATCTTGCATTTCAAGTAATGTGGATACATTATTCTTTTCAAAAAAGTTAATTAATTTTAAATAAATAGCTATGGTAAATCATCCTCTATTTAAAATGATCTACTAGTCAAAAATGCTTGAAAATACATATCAACATTAAATTTAAAAGAACTTAAGATTCAGTAATAAATATGGATATAAACCCAATGAAATGGCAATTTTGTAAATGTTGAGCAATTTTATTAGAGAGAATCAAATTGATGGCTATTTTCAGGAGAAACAAAGAAAACGAACTAAGCAACCTGAATAAAACAGCAGTCAGTCTGAAATTTGGAAGTTTTATATTTTGTCTAGTAAGAAAAAAAGTATCAAAGATGGACAGAGAAGTTATTAGATAAACTGAAAATACACAGAACAGATAGATCAACATCTGTGATCAAAGATTGGAGAGCAGCTGGCTGAGCTTAAAAGAAATTTGAGTCACATCAGACTAGTAGCCCCAGCTTCACACTGAGCTTCTTGAATGGAGACTGTGTGGCCACAATCCCTTATCGTGGTACATAGAAAGAACTGAATGCATGACTGATGAGGCCACCCAACCTGCCCCTCCAACCTCCTGACAACTTGACCACACATGGCCATTCTCTAATGCCTGGTTTGAGTTTATCCTCTCTAAACTCCCAGTAATCCAGAGACATAACCATACACTGAGGTATATAGAAACTTTCCATAGTTAATCATGAAAAGCGACTTGGCTGCAAAGGGCACAGGACCATACCAGTGACTCCAGAAACCCCAAATTAGGGGTAATAAATAGTTCTGGATATCCACCATATCAGTGCCTCACTCGGAACGCCAGCTGCTTTGCACGTTAGCTCTCTTAATCTTTATAACACCCTGAAAGGGAGAAATGATCATTATCTGTATTTTACCTAAGGGGCCTGGCTCCAAACACCAAGTATTTTTTGGTCCGTGACCAGAAGTACAGACTTGGGGCCAGACTGTCTGTGCCAGAATTCTGGCTTCAACATTCATCAGCCTGTGTGACCTTGGGCAGATTACGCAACCTCTCTGTGCCCTAGTTCCCTCCCTAGTACATCAAGGATAATAATAATTTCACCTCACAGGGTTGTTGTGCGAAAAAAATAACCCAGCACATGTAAAGTACTTAGAACAGAGCCTAGCACAGAGGCAGTGTCAGTTATTATTCACTATGTTTGAATGCTTTTCATGTATGTCCACTCATCTTATTTAGCTAACACCTGTCGTTGGGGTAGGTACTATTCTGGGGGCAAAGACAGAGATGAACAGACACGATCCTTATTCTTGAGAATCAGAATGAAAAGGAGCAATGAAACATAAAACTAAATTATTATCTTAGTATACTTTTAGCCCAGGAGAAAAGTTTTCTTTTGTATTTGTTGGAACTATCTCTAATTAACCTGATAACCCTCAGAAAAGCACTACTCGATTGTTCACAATATGACTGGCCCTGTTCATGGGGATGTTACTGTTCATAAGGCTTTTCGAGGGGGTAATCAGGTTCCCACTTTCCAGGGAAGAACTTGCAGTCAGGACTACCTGATCCCATCTCGATTTTTCCTGACCTCAGAATTCTCGCTCAACTAAGTCAGCAACAAATCAAAAGGACTTCAAGCTTTCAGTTGTAACACTGTGACAGCTCCCTGACTTCTCAAGTCCTAGGTCTACTACAGTTCCTAACAACTGTCTCAGTCTCTGATGTTCTGAACTTTTCAAAGAACTTCCCCAACTGCCAGTTTATTTAACTGTTCTACAGTTTGGGTGGGTCGGGGAGGGAGGTATTATCTTTACTTGAAGAATTTCGAAAATGAGGCTCTTGCTTTGTCTTGCCCATAGTTATACACAACACAGATCCAGGCAGAGTGGAAGTAGGAGCCAGGGCTTCTGGAATGCTGACTCTAGGTCAAGACTGCTACACTGACCAATATGATACAAACAGACACTTTAGGGAAGCAAGCTCCTTTTTTCCTCACTGCTAAATTTAGGAGATGCTCCAGAAGCATGCTGGGTATCCCTGATGACATACAGTGAAAATATGAATGGACAAATTACAACAAAATCATAATTTAAGCTCCAGAAAGCAGAGGTCCCATCTCACACCAAGCCTAGCACAATGCTTGGTACACAGCAGGCATACTCAACATAGTGGGGTGCCAGAAAACGTGAGATGCTATGGTTAATTGGCCCCGTGACTCAGGTAACATGAGGATGAATCATAGCCTGAGCCCACAGGGTCCACTGATAGTGATTTTCCTGTCCTGATGCTCAGTGACCAATCAAATATTCAAATACCACAACTCCTTCTGTCCAAACACTGTTTCAACCAGTACAGGGAACTACCCAGGGAAGAGAGACTGTCCTAACAGCAGGAAAATATAAGGAAAGTCCTGAGTTAAAAAAAAAAAAAAGAATTAAAAAAAAAGGTTGCACTCAGAAAAAGTTTTAGACTCAGATTCTGTGTCAGTTTAATGTCTGACTATAGGCAGTGGGGTGAGGAGACTTCAGGAAACCACAGCAAACTCCATTCACTCACTTACAATCTTTAGATCAGGCTGTATCCCTGGGTTGGGCAGACAAGAAAGTCCAACGTTTATCCTGACTCCTAAGACTGCTAAGCTGATTTTCCCTCTCTCTCTCTCCCTTCTTTTCGTTCCCTTACCTTTAATATAAGTCCTTGAGAAAGCTGTTCCTCCAGCCCTTGCCCTGCAGCCAGACAATTCAGTTCCTCCTAACATGTCCCAAGCACCTTTCAAGCTGCTGCCCTAGCACTGGAGCTCAGAGCGAGTGAGTCCGTCAATTAATAGGTCCAGGCACAGGCCCTTTAAGAGGAATGCCTGGGACTCCAGCCACTCTCCGTCTCACTCAGCCACAATTTCCGCTGGTTTTCACTGCCAGAAGTTATGAGGCCTTCTCTTCCCAGAATTTGGACTCTGGGCTGGAACCCTTCACTCCTCATGGGGTACCCCTCCTGATTTTTAACTGCCACATGCAGGTGTGGGACCAGCCTGTTTCACATCTCTGCCCCTCCTACCAGTCTTGACATGGCTTCTTCTGTATTTCCTTAGTTATAGCACTTCTGTTCAGCTACACTTCAGGCAATTCTCAGTGATGTGGTTTAGTTGTAATTTTAATGTGGTTGAGGGAAGAAATAAGTATAGCTTTACTTACTCTGCCATCCTGACCAGAAATCCCATCCCATAATTTTAGATACACAGTATTGTCTTACAAAAATTATAAACTGGCCTTATGTTTTTTAATCTATTGATAAACTTGTTTCCATAAAACATTGTAAATAGTTTTTCAATCTTATGACAAAATGTAGAAAACTTTGAACATTAACTTAATTTTGTTTACTTCTGTAACTTGATATTTTTCCCTGATTATATGATTACAGATTTTTTTTCTGCTCCATTTTCTGTAAACCTGAGAAATCTGACTATGACATCTAGTTGTGGGACTCTTCTAAACAACTTTGTTTAGAATAGAATAATGTATTTTGCTTATTTCTTGTAATGACATTATTTAACTGTATGACATTTACTTTGATTTCTCAGAGTGATTTCTATTTGATATCTATCTGTTCAGATACCAAGTTCTTGTTTTGTTTTACTATTTGTGCATTTTTTTAAAACGTTTGTTTCATTTTTTTGTCCAAGATTTGAACTGAGATAATTTTAGTTTATAGACATTATAGGCTCATGTTTAGAATATTTAGTACCAGACACAGACAAGAAAAATTGGTATTTTCTGTGATTTTATTTCTCTAAATTAATTGGCAAAGTATGGCCTGCAGGCAGGTCAAAACTGCATACAGCCTGTTTTTGCAAATAAGTTTTTATTGGAACACAAACATCCCCATTAAAAAAATAATACTATGAGTCCTTGAAACTGAGACACAAAGGTAAGGTCATGTTTATGAGGCTAGTCACTATTTAAGAATCCTCTCTTCTAATGGAAAACTTAGTCCCAGGTTACAACGTAGACCGATGTTAATTAGCTTTGGTATTAATTTTGAAGACAACTTTCATTTTATTTTATACAAAGTTATGATCCTTCTCAAGAATTACAGCTGAGAAATTAACTAAAGGAGAAGAATTATATTTTTTAAAGTTCTTATTGGATAACTCTATTTCTTGTATTTAATTCACTCAGCATTTATTGGGTGTGTATCCTGGGAAGATTAAGATATTTGGCCTCAAGAAACTGGTATAGAAACATATATTACAGTATGAGAGATATAATAATAAAAGGTGTCTGGAGGTATATAAAAAAGAGGTGTCTGGAAAGGGGACCATCCAGGTGGATTATGAGGTATATAAAAAAGAGGTGTCTGGAAAGGGGACCATCCAGGTGGATTAAGCAAGCAGTGCAGGGAGGTGTCTCCATTCAGAGAGTGAGCTGCTGGCCAGGCACTGGGTGAGGGGCTGGTGAACTGTCTGGGCTTGCTGCATGTGCTTGCGTACAGGTAGGGACTGGAAGCCGACCTAGTCTAACATTAGGGTCCAGCTAGCACTTCTACAGGTGACAGGAATTCAACAAAAAACTGTAAACAGGGGACAGATAGGATCATATTTTTGTCTTTAAAAGGTCATGAAGGCCTCCCTGTGGAGAATGGATTGAAGGGAGATGAAGTTGAGGCTGGTAGAGCGTTATGCTAAGGGGTTGGGTGTTTGCTAAGCTAAGGCTTGGGCAGGGGAAGAGGAAAACAGCTCTGAAAGCTACAAGGCCCAGTTAGACCTGGTGAAGAAAACTAGATGAACTCCAGGATGGTGGGGACCTGGGCTGGATGGAACATGACTTATTAAAGTGCTGAAATGAATTTAACCAGATGCTGAGGAAGCAGTCCTGTCTGACTGGTCGACCCTAGCTTCTGGATTTGTCAAGAATGAAAAATTCAAATTTCCCTACAGAAATCTGAGGCTACAGTGATTATGTCATAATTGTATTACACTTGGTAACAGAACTATACCTAAAATGCTAAAGACCAGTTGCTAGGCATGTAATCTTTCTGAGGTAAGGCATCATCTAAACCAAATAAATATTTTAAGTTACTCAGGTGCCTATTTACTACAGAAGACCGAAAAGCAATATATAACACGTTTTCTCCTTCAATAAATTTATAATCTTATTAGGACATAAAACACCAGAAATGAGTATAAAAAGGGATTAAAAAAAGATGCTTATTTAAATCCAATAAAAAATATGATTCAAACAGGAAGTAGGGAAGAGAAATGTTAAGATCACTGTTAACTGGACCTCTTTAGAGGGTGCCACCTAACACAATGTGCTCTGTTCACCTCAGAGGTTTGTTTAATCCCAGTATACAGCCTCTATGGACCATCACGTAATGTAGCTAGTGTCAGGGAACAAGGACATCCAGGCCTTCTGTTACTGGGAGAGAAAGAACATGACGTATATAAAGGAAAAAGGACCAAGAAAACTGAATCAGCAGTATCAGAGATGTTTTCTAATGGGACCTATAGGATCTAAAAGGGAAAGAACAGGGAAGGCTGGCAGATATCCATTATGGAAGTGATTTAGTAGATTTTGGCATCTCAAATCTAAAGCTTGAGGTTTTAAAACTAAGGCCATTCAACATTTCCAGGTTTACCAACCTCTGAAAGCAGAGCACATATGATGCACCTCAGTAATTACTACACTCTGAGCTAAAGACAAAGATTCTCCTTGACCCACTCTGGCTGAACAAACTTACAAAATATATGCCAAAGCATTTAATTCGTTAAAGTTTTTATTCTAAAAGGTGGCAAAGTGAGTTTTTCCAAATCTTGGGGAGAATGATTTGACAGCATCTGGATTTATTGTTAATGACAGCAATAGGGACAGGAGATTTAATTGTTATGATTTAACAGTAAGTAGGCCTAGTTGCTATTAAACAAAAGAACCACCTGACAAATCCAAACTTGTCTCAGACTCCTGTGAGGTATCTTATCCTTCACAATCCTAAATTCTTGCTGTGCCTCTGGAGCATGTGACATAACACAAGTACTGTTGTTCATACACTGGTAATATGATACCCCAAAAGTATTCTATCTCCTATTCTCTTAGACTACTAGTCTTTGCAAAACAAACTTCAAGACATATTTTTAAAGTTTAATGAAAGAATTGCAGTTAACAGTCATGCAACTAAAATCCTGTTACAAAGTAAGTTTCAGGTACTAGAAATAATCATTACAAAAGAGCACAGAATGGATAATTTTCATTTAAGAAATCGCTACTTTCAATCTTTATGGAGGAAGATAGAGCTATCACTGTAATGTTCCACTTTAAAAGGTCACAAATCATTACAAAAAAATGAGTAAGATATAGTAAGTAGTAACTGTATTAAATGTGCTTATGATTTTACAGAAGGTGAAACTTAATATTAATTAGTTCTTCAATGTATGATTTCTGTCTCTTTATAAGATTAGTGGAAAAAATAAAATTATTATCATTTTTGGAAAAGGTCATTGTTTGAGATTCAAATTATGCCTTTTCTATTACTTTTGAAAAGCTGTTAAAACTCATATTCATTTCTTACATTTTCATTGCTGCAATTTATCAACTGCTTTGGCAGAATACGCTGTAAAAGGGAAATTCCAGAAGAATGACTTCCTATGTTAGAAAAGAGGAAGAAAGATCTATTCTGAAAGGGTCTAGAATAATATTAAAGATAAAAGGTTGAAACAAACTGTTCATTCTTGTTTCTCATTATTTAAAGTAAAATACCATAATTACTTTTCTAATTTCCAAAGAAACTCCTGCACTAATTCCATAACTGCCAACCAGCACATGAGATGAAGTTAAACTGAAGTTAATATGAAACAGGAATGTATGTTATCCAAGCAAAGCAATATGCATTTTTCCAATGCCTTTATCCGTTTTCTCAACTATGGAGGATACTACGTCCTCACTCAACAACAAATATAATTTAGAAGGTATTAACATACAATGAAATGATGTAATGATAACAACAGCACTTATTGAGCACTTACTATTTGTCATGCAATTAGCTAAACACAGATTATCTATAAAAAATGAACTGAACTCTCATGACAGATAGCCATGTGTGGTTTTGCTAGGCATTTTCATACTACATACAGATAAGAAAACTGAAGCTTAGCAAAAATAAGTGGCCACACAGCTACTAAATGGTAAAATCAGAGGATAGGATAAAGTATTTGAGGGTAACCATAATTTGAGACAAAACTGATTTCTCTCCAAAGCTAGAAATGTGTTCTTGCTTGGACACTGGAAAGGTCTGGTCTTATCCCACAGCAGAGATTAGCAAAAGACTTTACAATAGTAGCAGTATCCCTCAATCATTGAGTATGTAATTGTAACATATGCTTTATACCCTTAGGTAAATAGATATATGTGAGTAGATCAACACTTAAGAAATAAGAACCAAGAATCAAATGAATTATGGAGATGAAGAACAAGTGTAATGGGAAGATATTATTAGTTTTATGAAAATCTGAAAAATTGCAATGATTCCCAAGGGAGGCACCACTGGCACTTGTGCATATGTGTACACATGTGTATGTACACATACATGCATGTGTAGAGGACAATTCATTCTTTTTGTACAATGCTGTCCCATGCTTTATAATACATTTAGCATTCTTAACCCTCACCCACTAAATACCAGTAGTTCCCCCAAAGCTTGTGACCACTGAATATACCCCTGTACATATTCTGCTGACCTGGACTGAGAACCACTGATTGCTGCACAAAAATACTAGGAGTAACTGATGTTATACTAGATATTATACTAGTAACTGATAAAAATACTAGAAGTAACTGATATTAATTGTGCATCATGTACCAGGTACTCTGCCAAGTGCATTCACACATATTCAGTTAATGCTGTTATGAGGTTCTTCATAATGCTGTTATGAGGTTCTTAACATATTCATAACATATTCTTCATAATGCTGTTATGAGGTTAAGTATGTATTTTATCCCCATTTTACAGAACAGAATCCTGAGGTTTAGAGAAAGGTTAAATAACCAAGAACACACAGACAGTTTTGAAACCAACCATGTGACTCAAAAAACACACTTCTCTGGGTGGGTTGTTTAAGCCATAATGGTGTGGTAGGCATGCCTTTCTTTACTAAGGTTCATTCAGAAAATAGAAATCATTGTAAGTAGGACCCATGGTGTGTGTAGTTATGAACCAGGGGTGAATTAAGTTCCCTGGGCTGGGGTTGAGGAGCCACTTGTTCAGTGAGGCACAGCTACAAGATGTGGGTGTCAAGAGTTGGGCTGGGTAGCTCCTGTGCACAGGTGTATATTAGAGTGTGTATGTATTTGTGCACACATGTGTGTTTTCAGGGGAATAAGAGAATTGTGCTACATAGTGTTAGGTTTACGTGTTTTAACAATTCCATAGTGTTCACTATGCACCAGGTATTGTTATAATTGCTTGACAAGATCTCATTTCAGCAAGTATATTAGCTGATTAGCAGGGCAGACTGTGCACTGTGTTGTGTGATGGGCTGGTGTCTGTTTAGCAATGTATACAAGAGGTGATGGGTACAGTTGTGCTAGAAGGGGAAAGGTCCACCATGATGTGTGTGTCTACAGCGGCAGTTTGTATTGTGGTATAGATGGTCGTGTTTGAGGCTGAGGGAAGGGATATGCTACATGATTTGTGTGCAGTGAATGTAGGGGTGCTGCACGGGAAAGTCTGTAGTGCACCTCACTTCACATGTGCTTTTTTGTATGGCGGATAGTGCTGAAAACTGGAGTTGTTCTACAGGAACGAGTTTGGGTTGTGTTATTGACCTGGGTATGGTGAGTGGAGACGCCGTGGACTGGGGTGTTTTCAATGTGTAGTGAATGATATGTGCTGAAAGCGGTGCATACGAGATGATTCATGCGGTGTGCTGGGTAGAAAGCGGGACTGGAGAGCAAGCGGCTGGTGTCGTGATGTGTGTGGGGAGCGATGCTGAGTGTGATAGGAGGGAATCATGCTAGATGCCCCAGGAGTGTTCCTGACGTGGTCTGAGCAGCTGTATGGGAGAGGTGGTATAGACAGAGGTAGGGTGGGGGCGGGAGGGTAGGAGCGAACGCCGATCCAACGAAGCTGCAGAGAAGTTGGGTGTGCTGCGAGACCCCGGACCGCGGAGAAGCTGCGTGAGTGGGGGGCGGGGGGTCTGCTAGAGTACGCGAGGAGCAGCCAGCCCGCTTCCTCACCCGGAGCCACACCGGGGAACGCTCCCCGCAGGGCCTCCCGCCCGCCCCTTCCCTTACCCAAGGGCGTCCCCTTCCTCCCCATCCCCCGCCCGCACGGCGGTCCCGCTTCACCTGGTGAAGGCAAAGTACATGAGGCTGACGATGGTGAAGCTGAGCAGGGTGATGGTGTGCGGCCGGTAGAAGAAGTCGATGGTGATGTCCTCCACTTGCTGCTCGTTGATCATCCGGAAATGCATCTTGTAGTTTACATCATCTTTGCTCAGGGTCCGGCTCCCCACGCAGGACGCCATGGCCCGCCTCCCCGTCCTGCGGCGGCGGCGGCGGCCCCGGCCCTTGGAGGCTGGGACCCCGGAGGTGCCGAGCCGCGGTGGGTAGGCGGCCGAACAGCAGGGCCGCGTCTGGAGCGGAGCACAGGCTGAGAACCAAGGGAAAGACAGGAGCGGGAGGGCGGGGTCGCGTCGCCGCCAACGCGGCCTCCGGCGGGAGACGCCGCCGGCCGTGCCATAATTGGCGTTTTGAAAGAGGCATCTCTGTGGATTCCTGATGTTTTTAGATTCCCAGTGGACCAGCACTAAAAGAAGTGGCTAGTGGAAGAAGGAAAGCTGTGGCCGCTAGCTCGCGTTTTCCCCCGCGTGCCGACCGCTCTCCCCCCGCGCAGTCTCTCAGATGGTCTCGCCCACTCAGGCCGCAGCCCACGAGGGCTAGGCAGCGCCGGCGCGCAGACCTGGCAGTAGGTTGAGCGGAGGTGCGGCTTCGCTGGCGGGTAAGCGCGGCCTGGCAGCCTGGCGGCCATCGCAAAAGAAGCTACGAAACCTAGGCCTCACCACAGGTAAAGGGAAAGCTGCTGGAGAGCGAGGGGCGCTGCCCAGTCTGCATTCCAGGGCCTCTCATGGCCTTTAGGTCTTCGCGGGGCAGTCGAGGGTGATTTGTTTTGTTTTTACCCCTGGATGATGAGACGAAAACCTTTCTTATTGGCGCGCTTTGCGGAGGACACGGAAGCCCAGCGTCTGGCTTCCTACGAAAGTTCGGTATGGGGAACTAAAACGGTCTGGTTATTAATACAATGGCCTAGGGAGGGCGTGGAGCAATAGGAGACGAGAAGCCCTTATTAGTTATGAAGCCGTCTTCCAGCAGCCTTTCATCTCCTGATTTCATTTAGTAAGAGGTAGACATTGAATCTTCGAAAAACAGTATTTCAGTGCCTATTCCTATTCCTAGCGTATTGTTAAGGCACATAGTTGAGAATTAGTACTTGATATTTTAATGGACTAAAGAATTCTTTAAGGCTTTGTTTTCTTTAATATTCCTGATGAAAGAGTCGTGTTATAAGACTTATCGCTAAGTAGTATTTTATACACATATGCAAATGTCCTATTCGCTGTGTAGGCAAATGAGTTAACCGTAATTGCAGTTGATGTATTAATATTTCTGTCCAACAGACAGTGGAGCAGTGCAAGGCTAATGGAGAATCACTGGGAGGGTGGACCAGAGATAATACCCAGTCCTGCTCTCGTGAACTAACAGTTAATTATTAAGAGGTATACACAGCAATAAAATGATGTAAATAAGGTAGTGCGCTTGTAAATAAAAAACAGAAGGATAAATATTAACTGTATACATAAAGGTATTTTGATGAATCTGGATAGAATTCAAAAGTTAATCTGCCTTATGTGGGAGGAGTATTAATTTGAGGCTGGAAAGGCTTCTGAGTGAATTTGGGATTTCAGGAATTTGCTTTGAAGTAAGACGAAATTCTTACACAACCTTAGAAGTGAAAACATTTTACAACTAATAGGGATTTTAAGAATTATCTTATTGTACCTGTAACCTTTAAAATTTTGTTTTTTAAAGAATGATTATTGAACACCCCCTTCATGGGCGATACATTGTGCTAGACCACCACAAGAAGCTTAGTCTTGTTAAGGTAGCATAACTGAGGTCTTCTGGCTTCCAGCTTAGTGCCTTTATGACTTTGCTGTGCAAAGAATGAATATTTTATGTTTGAGAAAAAACTTGACAGGTTTGGAGGTTCATTTCCTACCAAGAATTAATAAAAATCACCTATCTCAGACTATTGTGAATAGTTCTTTGCTTTCTAAAACCATTTCAGAATGTCAGTACGACTTTCACTTTTTTAAATCCCTTTTAGGAGACTTCTCTACATATTTTCGATTCAAGAATCTGTATGTGAAGGGTGGGCTTAAGTTATGTGCAGATATTCCACTGCACGGTGATGGATGCCCCAAACTCCCAAATTGTGCAGGGATCAACTGTACAGATCTCCAAGAGAAGATTAGACTCTCAAGTATTTGGTCTAATTCAGAGCATAAATAAGCTGAATTCCAGTATGTAGAAAAACAGTAAAAAGTTACATGCAATTCACTGATATTTGCTTGTGTAATCAATAGTAATAACAGCTAACATTTGTGGAACATTTTTAATATGCTAGACTCTGGGTTTTGTTTTTTATGTATTATCTTATTTAAAGTGAAATTATATGCATCAAATTAACCTTTCTAATTAAGCTGGCTAAATGTAAAATTCCTTCGTATTTCTAGAGTTTAAAGTAGTGACAGCCTTTCCTAATGAAAATCGTCTTAAAAGCAACTGCTTTTCCATAAAAAATATACATGCACCCATTGCTGATTGCTTATGTATTCTCTCACATCATTTTGCTATGACTTTTTTTTTTTAATTTCTTAGTTTCAGGTGTACAGGACAAGGTAATACTTAGACATTCATCATTTATATCCCTCACACTGTGAACCTCCCTCCCCCATCCACTATCCCTCTGACCTCGCACCGAGCCATCACATTATATATATAAAATTATAGTTGGCATTCATTATTGTTTAGCTTCTGGTGTACAGTGCCATGATCAGGCATCTACAGTATTCCTGAGGTGGTCTCCCAAATGGGACACGTGTCCATCGGATACCCAACAAAATCTTTACAACATTATTGATTATGTTCCCCCAAGTTAATTTTCAAAAACCCTGAGGCCATCTTGTGGTTACCAACTGTTTCCTAATCCCTTCACCTTTGCTATGACTTTTTTTGAAGGCTTTTCGTTTTCCTTTTTCCTACAAACAATTTGATAAAACTCATTTTGTTCAATGCCATTTTGAGTAACAGCTTTAACTGTGAAATAATCAACATTATTTAGCCCTGAGGATGAAGCAAGAAACAACCTACTAGATCACGATGATAATATTTTGTTGATTCATTTAAGACAAAGTAGATTTTTTCTTGTTTTTGATTTTGTAATGACTGTACAATTGACCCTTCGACAACACGGGTTTGAACTGTGCAGGTCCATTTATACATGGATTTTTTTTCAATAAATGTATTGAAAAAAATTTTGGAGATTTGTGATGATATGAAGAAACTTGGAAGCTAACCACCACATAGCCTAAAAATATTTTAAAAATTTGGGAAAAATTTTAGCTATGTCATGAAAGCATAAAATATATGTAGACACTTGTCTATTTTATCACTTACTACCATGATATATACACAAATCTATTATAAAAAGTTGAAATTTATCAAAACTTGTGCACACAAATATACTTATAGAGCGCACATAGTGCCATTCGTAGTCACAGTCAAGAGAAATGTAAACAAATGTAAAGGTGTGGTATTAAATCATAACTGCATGAAATGAACTATAGTACAAATTACTACTGTAAAAATTTCATAGCCACCTCCTGTTGCTTTATGATGAGCTCAAGTGTTGCAAGTATCCACTTAAAACATGTGACACTGATCGTCTCCACATGGGTAGTTCATCTCTCCAATAAATTCATATCGTAGTAAAAAGTGATCTCTTGGCAGTTCTCGGGTATTTTTTATTGTGTTTAGTGCAATACCATAAACCTTTAATAACACCATGAAACCCATATGAAGTGCCATTAGTGATACTGGAAGTGCTCCCAAGAAGCAGAGGAAAATCATGACATTACAAGAAAACGCTGAATTGCTCAATATGTGCCATAGTATCAGATCAGCAGCTGCGGTTGCTCGGCATTTGAAGATAAATGAATCCAGCATAAGGACAATTGCAAGCAGAAAAGGAAATTTGTGAAGCCATCGCAGCAGGTACAAAAACTTCACTTTTTGCAAACTACCTTTTTATTTTGTATTGAAAATGCAGCGTTTACATGGGTGCAGGATTGTTTAAGAAAGGCATACCTATCAACTAATATGATTCAAGAAAAAGCATCATATGACAACTTAAAACAGAAGGAAGGTGAAAGATCTAAAGCTGGAGAATTTAATGCCAGCAAAAAGATTTGATAATTTTAGGAAGAGGTCTGGCTTAAAAAATGTTACGGATAACAGGAGAAGCAGCATCTGCTGACCAAGAGGCAGTACACAAGTTCCCAAATGTCATTAAGAAAATAATTGGGGAGAAAGGATATCTGCCTACACAGGTTTTAATGCAGGTGAAAGTGCCCTATTCTGGGGGGGAAAGAATGACACAAAGGCCATTTATTAATAAGGAACAGAAGGGATAAGGGGATTTCAAGATCTTGGAGAAATTCAAGAGCTAATAGACACCACACCAGAGGAATGAAGATGACTTGATGGAGATGAGTGCTTCCGAACCAGTGCCAGACAATGAAGAAGACACAAAAGAAGCAGAGCCAGAAAACAAACTAACAATAGACAATCTGGCAGAAGGGTTCCGATTATTCAAGACTGCTTTTGACTTTTTTTGCGACATGGACCTTTCTATGACACAGGCACTGAAACTAAAACAATCAGTGGAAGGATTGGTACTCCATAGAAACATTTTTACAGAAATGAAATAGCAAAAAAGTTAAAAATTACAATGTATTTCCGTAAAGTTACACTGAGTGTGTCTGCTTTTCTGGCCTCCCCTTCCACCTTCTCCACCTCTGCCAACCCCGGGGACACCAAGACCAGCCCCTCTTCTTCCTCCTCCTCAACCTACTCAACGTGAAGACAACAAGGATGAAGACCTTTATGATAATCTATTTCCACTTAATGAACAGTAAATAATCATCATGCCATACAGTTAATGAACTTATCTGTTGTGTATGTGTCTGTCTTCCTGTGAAAATCTAATAACTTCAGCAAGAATTGTATGAGACATTTTTGTTTTATCATCGCCTTAGTATTCATCATGTATAATCATGTGCAAGGCTTTTATGGAATTGGATATCCTATCCTGACATAGCCACATGGAGAGTGATATTTAATACAAAATTAATAATGTGTTAGTTTTCTTACTGTTTTATAACTTTGCTTTCAAAGAGCTATATTACCATTCAATGTGCCTGTTCCTCTCCCTCTCCCCCTCCCCCTCCCCCTCCCCCTCCCCTTCCCCCATAATTGGAGAAACTGCCTATCGGCCTATTATCACAGGTAAGTGGTTTTTTTAAAATGTAACAATGTTTCCAACACTATTATGAATATGACTGTCATACTGTATGTCATAAAAATTTTATAACGATTTGTTAATTGGTGTATATGCTTGGCTACCATAAAACAATTATATTGATGCTTCTTCATGATCAATACATGAACTTTTATACCTGTTAATAAATATGAATCTTTTTCCTGTTATCTTTTTATTTTTTATGTCTAGCATTAGTAATACATATGACGTCTACAGTGTTTTATATCATGTAAGACAGTATTGATGTTGGTGCTGACATAGACAATGCATCTTGTAAACAAACGATGTAAACTTGTGGTACTGATACAGTACAGTACCGTAAATGTATTTTTTCTTTCTTATGAATTTTCTTTTTTCTAGGTTACTTTATTGTAAGAATATAGTATATAATACATATCAATACTAATATATCAATACTAAATTTTTGTTTATCAACTATGTTATCAGTAAGGCTTCTAATCGACAATAGTTACGTTTTTGGGAAGTCAAAAGTTATATGAAGATTTTCGACTGAGGGAGAGAGGGGATCTCGCACCCTTAACTCCTGTGTTGTTCAAGGTTCAACTGTATATACATAAAATATATTTGAATAACTCAGTGTTGTTTTGATCATCAGTCTGTATCTTTTAAATTATTTTCAATTACAGTTGACATTCAGTATTATGTTGTATTAGTTACAGGAGTACAGCTTACTGGTTAGACATTTATATAATTTATGAAGTGATTTCATCCCCCCCATTATTCCCTACCCACCTGGCACCATACATAGTTATTTTAATATTATTGACAATATTTCCTATGCTTTATTTTACCTTCCCTTGACGGTTTCATAACTATCAGTTTGTAGTTCTTAATCCCGTCACCTTTTTCACCCAGCTCCCCAAATCCCCTCCCACCTGGCAACCATCAGTTTGTTCTCTGTATCTATGAGTCTATTTCTGTTTTATTTTGTTTAGAATCCATATGTAAATGAGATCATATGGTATTTGTATTTCTTTCTTTGATTTATTTCACTTAGAATAATACCTTCCAGGCCCATCCATGTTGTCACAAATGGTAAAATTTCATTATTTTTTATGGCCGAGTAATATTCCATTGTACATGTGTACCACATCTTTATTCATTCATCTGTTGATGGGCATTTAGGTTGCTTCCATATCTTGGCTATTGTAAATAATGCTGCAGTGGACATAGAGATGCATATATCTTTTCAAATTAATGTTTTGGATTTCTTCACGTAAATACCCAGAAGTGGAATTGCTACCTTTCCTGCTACTCATAAGGCAGCTCCATTTAAAAATTTTTGAGGAACCTGCATACTGTTCTCTGTAGTGGCGGAACCAATTTGCAATCCCACTAACAATGCATGAGGGTACCCTTTTCTCCACATCTTTGCCAACTCTTGTTGTTTGTTGATTTATTGATGATAGCCATTCTGACAGGTGTGAGGTGGTATCTCCTTGTAGCTTTAATTTGTATTCGTCTGATGATTAGTGACATGATGTTGAGCAACTTTTCATATGTCTATTGGCCATCTATATGTCTCCTTTGGAGAAATGTCTATTCAGGTCCTCTGCCCATTTTTTAATTGGATTTTTTTCTTGATGTTCAGTTGCATGAGTTCTTTATAAATTTTGGATATTCACCACTTATCATATGTATCATTGGTGAATATCTTTTCCCATTTAGTATGCTGTCTTTTCTGGTTTTTGGTGGTTTTCTTTGCTGTGAAGAACTTTCTAGTTTGATGTGGTCCCATTTGTTTATTTTTTCCTTTGTTTCCCTTGCTGGAGGAGATATATCAGAAAAAAAGTATCACTAAGAACAATGTCAGAGAGTTTACTACCTGTGTTTCTTCCAAGAGTTTTATGGTTTCGTTTTTTACATTTAAGTCTTTTCTCTGTTTTGAGTTTATTCTTTTATATGGTGTAAGAAGATTAGATTTATTTATTTTTGCATGTATCTGTGCAGTTTTTGCAATGCCATTTATTGAATAGACTGTCTTTACCACAGTGCATATTCTTGCCTCCTGTGTCATAGATTAAATGACCATGTACGTGTGGGTTTATTTGTGGGCTCTCTATTATGTTCCATTGATCTATGTGTCTGTTTTTGTGCTTGTGTCATGCTGTTTTGATTACATGGCCTTGTGAGATAGTTTGATGTCAGGTGGCATGATACCTCCAACTCTGTTCTTATTGCTCAAGATTGCAGTGGCTATTTAGGGTCTTTTGTGGTCCTGTATAAATTTTAAGATTATTTATTCTAGTTATGTGAAAAATACCATTTGTGTTTTGATAGAGATTGCATTAAATTATAGATTGCTTTAAGTAGTATGGACATTTTAAGATGTTAATTCTTCCTATCCATGAGCATAGTATATGCATCAATTTATTTATATTTTCTTCAGTTTTTTTCCCAAAGTCTTATAATTTTGCAAGTGTGACGTTTTTACCTTTTTGGTTAAATTTATTACTACCATGTTTCCCCCAAAATAAGACCTAACCGGAAAACAAACCCTAGCATGATTTTTCGGGATGACATCCCCTGAACATAAGCCCTAATGCATCTTTTGGAGTAAAAAATAATGTAAGACCCGGTCTTATTTTTGGGGAAACATGGTAGGTATTTTATTTCTTTTATGCAATTATAAATGGGATTGTTTTCTTAATTTCTCTTTCTGATAATTTGTTTTTGTTGTATAAATATGCAACTGATTTCTGAATATTAGTTTTGTGTCCTGCTACGTTACTGAATATTTTTCTCAGTTCCAATAGATTTTTGGTGGAATCTTTCAGATTCTCTATATACAGTATCATGTCATCTGCAAATAATGACAGTTTTACTTTTTCATTTCCAAATTAGATGCTTTTTATTTCTTTTTTCTTTTTGTAAAATTTTTTCTTTCTTTCTTTTTTTTTTTTTTTGGTCTGATTGCTGTGGTTAGAACTTCCAACACTGTGTTGAATCAAAGTGGTGAAAGTTGGCATCTTGTCTTGTTCCTGATCTTAAGGAGAATGCTTTTAGCTTTTGCTCATTGAGTATGATAGCTGTGGGTTTGTCGTTATGGCCTTTGTTATATTTCAGAAGTTCCCTATTGTTTCCACTTTGCTGAGAGTTTTTATTATAAATGGTTGCTGTGGATTTTGTCAAACACTTTTTCTGCATCTATTGATATGGTTATATGATTTTTATCCTTCATTTTGTTTATGTGGTTAATTCACTGGCAGATATTGAACGAACCTTGCTCCCAGGAATAAATCCCACTTGATCGTGGTTTATGATTTTTTGAATGTATTGCTGAATTTGGTTTGCTAATATTTTGTTGAGGAATTTTGCGTTCATCAGGAGCATAGGCCTATAATCTTCTTTTGTTGTAATGTCTTTGTGTTGCTTTGGAATCAGGCTCATGGTGGCCTCATAAATTGAGGTTGGTAGCCTTCCCTTCTCTTGAATTTTTTGGATAAGTTCTTTGAATGTTTGATAAAATTCACCTGTGAAGTCATCTGGTCCAGGACTTTTGTTTGTTGGGAGTTTTTTGATACTGATTTGATTTCGTTAGTAGTAATTGGTCTTTCAGAATTTCTGTTTCTTCTTGATTCAGTTTTGGAATATTGTTTGTGTCTAGGAGTTTATCCATTTCTTTCAGATTGTTCAATTTGTTGGCATATAATTGTTTTGTAATATTGTCTTGTAATCCTTTGTATTTCTGTGTTGTCAGTTGTTATTTCTCTTTCATTTCTGATTTTATTTATTTTGGTCCTTTCTTTTTGTCTTGAGTCTGGTTAAAGGTTTAGTGGTTTTATCTTTTCAAAGATCCAGCTTTTAGTTTCTAATATTTTGTATTGTTTTTCAGACTCTGTTTCTTTTATATCCACTCTGATATTTATTATTTTTTTTCTCCTACTCTGGGCTTTGCTCTTCTTTTTCTAGTTCCTTTAGGTGTAAGTTTAGACTGTTTGAGATTTTTCTTGTTTCTAGAGATGGGCCTGTTTGCTGTGAATTTTCCTCTTAGGACTGCTTGTGCTGTGTCCCATCGATTTGGGGTCATCTGTTTTTGTTTTCATTTGTCTCAAGGTATATTTTTATTTCTTCCTTGATCTCATTGTTAACTCATTCATTGTTTAGGAGCATGTTATCTTCCATGTGTTTTTCAGTTGTTTTTTTTTCTTGTAATTGATTTCTACTTTCATACTATTGTGGTCTGAGACAATACTTGATATGATATCAGTGTTCTTAAATTTATTGAGACTTGTTTTGTGGCCTAACATTTGGTCTGTCTTAGAAAACGTTCCATATGCACTTGAAAGGAATGTATACAGTGGTACCTCGGCTTTCTAACGTCTCCATTGACGAACATTTTGGTTTATGAACGCTGTAAATTTTATGGATCTATGGTATCATTAGATAGTAAAATTCATGCTAACTTTGCTGTTTTAAGGGTTGATTTTGAAGGTCTGGAATGGATTAATCCATTTTGCATTACTTTCTATGGGGAAACTATGCCTCAGTTTTTGAACATTTCAGAATTCAAATGGTCTTCCTGAATGGATTATGTTTGAAAACCGAGGTACCACTGTATTCTGCTGCTTTGGGGTGAAATGCTCTAAAAATATCAATTAAATCCATCTGTTCTAATGTGTTGTTTAAGGCCACTGTTTCCTTGTTGATTTTCTGTCTGGAAGATCTATTCATTAATTTCAATGAGGTGTTAAAGTCCCTTACTATGACTGTATTACTATCAGTCTCCCCCCTTATGTTGGTAAACATTTGCTTTAAGTATTTAGGTGCTGTTATCTTGGGTGCATAAATGTTTACAAGGGTTATATCCTTTTGTTGGATTGATCCCTTTATCATTATGATGTCCTTTTTCTCTTATTACAGCCTTTGTTTTAAAGTCTATTTTGTCTGATATAACTATTCCTTCCCCAGCTTTTTTTTTGTTTCCATTGCATGAAATAATCTTTCTATTCCTTTACTTTCAGTTTGTGTGTGTCTTTGGATCTAAAGTGGGCCTTTGGTAGACAGCATATCTATAAGTCTTGTTTTCTTATCCATTCAGCTACCTATATCTTTTGATTGGAGCATTTTAGCCATTAACATTTGAAGTGATTGTTGATAGGTACATAATTATTGCTATTTTATTATTCACGTTTTTCCTCTTTCTTCCTAAAGAAGTCCCTTTAACATTTCTTGTAACACTGGTTTGGTGGTGATGAACTTCTTCGCTTTTTCTTGTCTGGGAAGCTCTTTATCTGTTCTTTGATTCTAAATGATAGCTTTGCTGGGTAAAGTAATCTTGGTTGTACATCCTTGCTTTTTGTCACTTTGAATATTTCATGCCAATCCCATCTGGCCTGCAGTTTCTGTTGAGAAATCAGTTTATAGTCTTATGGGAGTGCCATTGTAAGCAATCTGTTTCTTAAACGTCCTTCAAATCAAATTTGAAGAATATAATTGTATTACTTTATTTTCTTTAAATTATTAAATTAATAAAGATTATTGGGTTCAAGTATAATTTGAACATTTACAGATTTTTGTTTTAAATGTTTTTCTCACACCAGTGATTTTGCTTTTTGTTTTTAAATTATAAAGCATGTCTTTATTTTTCCAGTTTAGAAGTTCCTGTCTTTTGGTTTACACATGTGAATAAATAAGTTTCTCTCTTTTTTTTAATGGTTATGTTTCCTTTGTAGGCTACTTTAAGAAAAATGGCCCTTTTGACCCAGTGGATACCCAGGTGGTTCAATTCAACTAAACTGAATAGATTCATTACTTCTACACAACTCAGAAATTGTTTTCCGAGACCTGGAAAAACATTATTTCATGAATTTTCTGCTCAGCCTCGGATGTTCTCTGATAATTTCTTTCTCCAGTGGGGATTTAAGACTTACAGGACCTCCTCCATTTGGAATAATAGTTCCCAGTCTACCCTCTCAATTAGGCAAGAGATTAATTCTACCCAAAACACTATGCTTCCTTCCTTGAATGAACAGTCACTGAAGACACAAAAGATACCCAACTTTGATTCTGAGCTGTCTCTAGAAGGTAATTCTGAACTTACAGAAATGTCTCTTTTGCCTCACTTTGGTAGTTTGAACAAGCTACCTGTTTACATTACTAGCCCATTTCAAGTCTTATTTTGTACCAGGCAAGAAAAGTAACAATGGCAATTCTACTTATTTACTTCTATTATATACTTATTTTACTAAGAAGAAAAATTTGTATATTAATATGTATAAAATTATTTTATAGCTATAAGTACAGCATTTTCTTTCTAAATACTTTATTATTTAGATTCCCAAAAAAAATATTTGGTGATAAGTAGATGTATTAGGGTGTAATTTATATCAAGAAAAATTCATCATTTTTGGGTGTACAGTTCTATGAATTTTGACTTATGCATTTAGTTGTGTAGCAACCACCACAGTCAACAAATAGAACAGTTACATCACCCCAAAAATTTCCTTCATGTCACTTTTTACTCAGTCTTCTTCCCTCCTCTGCTTTCTATTCTAGGAATATTTCACTGAAAATGAGATAATATTAGATTAAGTAGAATATAAAAGGAAGCTGGGGTGGGGGTAGGAGGCTAGGTGGAGAGGCTGGCTGTAAGAAATGAGAAAGTGTTGTTATTAGAAGCAAAAAATTTGAACAAAAAGTCACAGTCCCAATTTCTTAAGGTATGTTACAGTTTCCAGTATTTTCCATACTATGTTTGATTTAAGACAAAACAAAACCTCAGAATCAAGGCTGTACTAGAGGGAGTCACTTAGCAAAGGATTGCAGGTAGTAGAAATACAATCACATAGAAGTTCTTTTAAAGACATACATATTTGAGAATAACTTGGAGAAAAGGGGATTAGATCAAAATGAAAACCTTTCAGGATGTGATGACTTTTTTATCCATGCAATTCAGGCTGGTAGAAGATGTTCTACTTTTGACCAAGTTAAACTATGGTAGACTCTATCTCTTTCTCAAAATGAAGGTCAGTCTATAAAATTCTTAACTGTTGATTAAAAATAAAGGAAAGGGACATTTCTATTCCTCCTTATGGAATAGAAATGAACCAAGAAATTTCTTACCTTGTAGAAAGAGTAGTTGATCTCTCTAAATAGTCTTAACCTTTCCTCAAGGTAGAAAATATTTGGACTTCTTAGATGTTTAATCCTGAAATGATCCCAAGAAAGAAGCAAAGTAGGGAAGAGGTTGTCTTTGTAGAAATAGCTTTAAGTATACAAATTGGAGAACTATCTTGCTTCTCTCTTTCTATGTGGCTGGCTTCAAAGGACTGGACATTGTGCCTCCACTGTCTCCATTGCAGCCAATTTCCGAGGAGGAAGCTGTTCAGATTATTGCAGCTCTCCCATTGCCCCCAGTTTCATTCACACTTCGAGACTATGTGGATCATTCTGAGACTCTGCAGAAGTTAGTGCTTCTAGGTAAGTCTGGGCAACCTATAAGTACTTGAGTATGCTATTCATTTCTCTCTTTACTTTGTTTAAATTAGCATTTTTAATCTTTATCAAAGTAGTACATACACATTAACAGAAATCAACTAATGTGAAGGCTTCTAATGAAAAACTACTCCGCTACATCCTTCCTGACCTTGCATCCCATTCCCTAGAGGTATCTACTGAACTTTTACATAGCTCTTTCTATTTGTATTTAACCTCTAAATGTTTTTGTAGTTATTTATAGTGCTCTTGATTGGTTCATCAGTTTTAGACATCAGTTGATCTCTTGTATATACACATATACTTTTCCCTGATTCTCTTCAATTCTCCCAATATGTTTATATTAACAAGTTTTAGATAAATCATTAGTCAGTGATTACATTATGACTATAAATATTGCTCACTGCTCTCCAGGAAGTACCCTGTTTCCCCGAAAATAATACCTAGCTGGACAATCAGCTCTAATGCAACTTTTGGAGCAAAAATTAATATAAGACCGGTATTATATAAGACTCAGTCTTATTTTACTACAAGACCCAGTCTGGGTCTATAGTAAGACTGAGTCTTATCGTAAAATAAGACTGTGTCTTACTAATTTTTGCTCCAAAAGACTCATTAGAGCTGATTGTCCAGCTAGGTCTTATTGGAAACATGGTATGCATGTATGTGTAACCCTAACTGAATACAGCAGTACTGTTTGCAGCTACTGAAGTGATGAGGTAAAGCCAAAGCCAACTTAGACTGTGGTCACCTAGAAGTTAGAATCATGTAGTATTCATTTTTTTTAATATCTGCAGAGCCTACTAGAAGTGGCTGAATTCCGTAGTAGGAATTCAGTGACTATTTTTTCAAGTTAATGAAATTGTGAGTAAGCCCAAGTGATTTGTGCTCACAGCAGTGTGCCCTCCTGATGAGATTCTGCTCTCCTATTGCTGTTAAAAGCAGCTTTTCGGGATTTCTGTTTCAGCAGTCAGGGTATGACAGCTCATGCTGAGCAAGACACTTCAGCACACTTGTAAGCTGTACTATGTAGTCATATTTGAACTCTGAACCCTTCATGTTGTTTTTAAAGCATAACCTCCCCCATTTATTCCAGATTTTTGGAATTAGTTTCTAATTTATTTATCCATTCAAAATTTTTGTTTATTTTTCTATTTTATTTTTAAATTATAAAAGAATTACATCTAGTTGTTAAAAATACAAATATTACAAAAGAAAAAACTCTTACCCTCTCTGCATCTTCAGTTCCACTTTGCAAGGGTAACCATCATTACCAATTTGTTGAGTAGCTTTCCGGATCTTTTTCTTTGCAAATATAGATCAATCAGAAAGGTGTACTTAGCTTTAATACTTTTATGTTGTCAAACATAATATTATTTTTTAAATTCTGTGTTTTCTTCTAGTAGTTTTAGTTAGCACACATTTAAATTCATATCTATCTAAAATTAATTTTCGTATCAGATATAAAAGGAATTCTTAATTTTTTTCAAGTGTTTGTATAGGTGGTGGTCCTGTTATGTTTTAATGAATAGTCCTTTTCCCCAATGGATTTGAAATGCCATTATTATTGTATGCCAGATTTTTACTTCATCCTGGATCTGTTTCTAGTTTTCATACCGTGTGTATGTGTGTTTGTGTATGTGATGTTTTCTGTTTGTGACCATCTTATAACAATACCTATTTAATATAAGAAATTTGAATTTAGAATTATATTTGGATCTAATATGGAATTATAATTTATTTTTCTAATTATGAATACCATTTAAAAAGCATGTTTTTATTTCATTGCTTTTGTATTTAAGACTTCGCAGTTACTGAACTGATGGGGTAAAGTCAACTTAGACTGTGGTCACCTAGAAGTTAGAATCATGTAGTATTCATTTTTGTAGTAACTTGTAGTAACATGTAGTAAACTTGCATCTAAAAATCAGTTTGAGGATTATTTTCAAGCTGAAGAAATATATTAAAGAATATGCAATTTGAGTGTAAACTTAAGGTTTAACATTATCTTCAAATATTTACTCTAAAGATAAGGAATAGGCCTTTCCTATTCGTGTTTTTTTTTAATCAAATAAAAGGGAAAATGAGAGCGTAAAGTGCTCAGTTTTAATGAGAATTTTGAATTACAGGTTACTTTGATTCTCTGCCTAATTAATGCTGACTTCTAATTATATTCATAACCAAAGAATGCTTTAAAATAACAGCTTGGATTTTCCCCCCTTCTTATTTTTTCTCTCCTGGCCCTCATTTACTTAGATTACCTACGTTTATAAGAATATGTGAAGGTTAAAGATTGTATACTTTCTGCTTTGTGGTGTACTTGAGGGCTGTGTATGTTCACCTGGTCTCACATAGACATTTCTTGAATTCCTTCAAGGTACTTGTCTCTGTGCTAAAGACCTGGAGATTACAATGATGAGTAAGGCATAGGGTCATTTTTACTCCCCCTGTGGAGGGGATCATAAGCATATTTTAAAATAATGCTTATAACAAAGGAAATGATTTAAAAAAAAAAACCTTCAAAGAAAGTAACAGTTTATGTTTGTTACCCTACAGAATTACCAATTAACTAGTTACTATGGAGCTCACTAGGGCTCATAAGCTTCCTTCAAACAATATTCGAGAAACCATAGATAAACATGATGATCCTAGGTCAATATAACTTAGTGAATTTGTTTTAGGTGGAAATTTAGCCAAATGTGCTGTTTTCCTCTATAGATTGCTTTGAAATAAATGCTGTATTTTCATTTTAATTTATTTTTACTTATGCAACCAATTTTGTTTAAAAACATTTAGATGTTTCTATGCCTATTAGTTCTCCTTTGTGCACTTTTATGTATGACGTTTAATAACTAAGTTAAACAGTTATCTTTAAACAGTGTTTGTAATTTATTATAGGAGTGGACTTGTCCAAGATAGAAAAACATCCAGATGCAGCCAACTGCCTTCTGAGAATGGATTTTGAAAAAGACATTAAGCAAATACTCCTATTTCTTCAAGATCTGGGTATAGAGGATAACCAACTGGGACCATTCCTTACTAAAAATTATGCTATTTTCTCTGAAGACCTTGAAAACCTTAAGACCAGGTAGGGTTTTTAGAATGATCCTCACATAACAAGAAGTGATTATAAAGGAAATGTATGTGTTATTTTTTTTTAAGTCTCAGCTGCACAAGGATCTGAACATGAATGTTATTGTTTTGTTTGGACCTTCTTTGATCAAAATTAAGTATCTAAAATATACTTTTTTATTTATAGTAACCCATTATTTTTATGTGAAAACAAAAACATGAAAATGTCTTTCTGACTTTCTTTTCAGAAATAGGAATATGATTTTTTTTAATCCATTAACAAATGACTGGATTATCTGAAAGTATCCCTTAAAGTTACGAAAGACTAAACTTCTAATGTTTTTTACTGGCTGGTTTTTGATGGTAGACATTTGACATTCTCTTGGCAGATTATTGCAAAATTTGCTTAATCATTTCCATAAGTTATTTTAGTTCCTTGTTTTCTTTAAATACCACTTCTATAAACATCTTAATGCTTCATTCAACATTTAAAAATTTATTGAATCTGTGATATCACTTCAGTGAGATAGTGTTGATCTGTGACATAGGAATGCTGTTAGGCATTGGGAACAAAACTGTGTCCCTGTCTGTAAGTTCCAGTTTTGAATTCATCATCACCCTCACCTCTCACCTAAATCAGTTCTTTCCTGTATTCCCAGCTTCACTGAATGAGAGTACTGTCACCCTGTTACCCTCATCAGAATTACTGGTGTTAACTTCGACTTTCTTCTTTTAGCATTCACATCTAATAAATCACCAAATCAATTTTACCTTTTTATATTTCTCAAGTCAGTCAATGCATTTCTCTTAATCTTCACTTTGAATACTTTCCCTCAGGGCCCCATCATTTCACATCAAGATTACTGCAGCAGTTTCCTGGCAGGTCTTCCTCTAGTCTTCTCCGCCAGATTATTCTCACACTGATGTCGAGCCTTACTGTATTTCAGAGAGCTTTGCAGTTCCTTGAATCATCAGTCTAATGGCCTTTTTTCCGAGTTAGGAAAAATCATCGCATTCCTTATATTGAGTCTTTATGATGCCTGCAAGGCACTGAGCTAGACTTGAGCCATGTAAGATAGTCATACTCTCTCCCTTCATGGGACTTACAGTCTGGTGTAATATAGAGTCTATTACAATACAGGGGAGAGAAAGTGATTCTAGGAAAGTCAATCTGACATATCCAGATCTGTTCCTCCTGGCTGCCTCGAACACTAATTCCCTCCCATTCAAAAACCAACTTGCTCTTCCTGCCCAACATTTATTCCAAGGAAGCATGTATACCAGGAGGGGGGAATCATTGGGGGCCATTACAGAGGCTTCCTACTGCACCACTATTATTAATATCCCCATTTTACAGGAGAGGCACAGAGGTTAAATAATTTGCCTAAGATTACATAGCTAGTGTAAGTGGCAGGCCTGGCATTCAAACCCAGTTAGTATAACTCCAGAGTCATAGTTACTATACAATACTGTCTCTGTACTTTTAATTCTGTGAAGGAAACGTAAGCTTAAAAGGAATTAAGTTATTTGCCCAAGATCACACATGCTCCTAACAACAAAAGAATATTCTCATATAGATAGTAGTCTAATAGTTCCTAAACCTGGCTATTAAACTAAGCTGTGGAACATTTTTTTAATTACTTTGAATTTTTTAATAGGTAGTTTACCCAATGTACTCAAAAGGGTATACAATGAAAAACAAGCTCTAATTGAACTTAGCTCTGGCTCTGGTTTATGTACAACATTCTTAGTATGTTCTATAATTTGTATAATAGCACTGATTTGATATACTTGTTTTCTTTTCAATGAAAAAAATTTAAATGTATAAAAACATTATTTGATTTTTTTGTAAGAATTTTCAAATGAATAATCTGCATTAATATTTTTGGGGGTTGGGCTTTATATGTTAATGTTTTATTTGAAAAATTATTATAATGTAGACAGCAGTTTTGCTGTTTTAATCAGATACCAGTCCTTGTTGCCCCCCACACACAATAAAGTAATCCTCCTTTCCACCAACTTGCTTCTATCCCTCATTGTCCTTCCAAGACCCATCTATGGTGACAGCTGGTATTATCAAGGTTTTGTTCAACCTGCTAAGAATGTTCTACCATATGAATACATAAGCATGTGTGTACACATATATCTATGTACACACATGCACATGAACACACATACATACAACTGCTAGCATTTATACATAATATTCTGCACCCCACTTTCTTACCTTAACTATTTATTGTCACTTCCTTTTTTTTCCCCCTGTGGATCTGTGTAGTCCCTTATTGGTAAACATGGTAGTTGTTTGTAGTCTTTACTATTACAGCAAGGCTGCAGTGACTCTCCTTGTATATACCTCATTTCATACTTATTGGTGTATATTTGTAGGACAGATTTCTAGAAATTACTAGGTCAAAGGATATATCCATTTGTAATTTTAATAGATATTGACAAATTATCCCTCATACAGGTTGTTTTCCAGTTTACACTCCTGCCAACAGTTTACAGTTGGCAGTTTCCCTATTATCCTCACTAATACAGTATTATCAAACTTTATGATTTCAGTTCATTTTACAGATAAAAATAATGCCTGGTTTTGGAAATGATGTTTGGAGCATCAAATATTTAGAGCATTTTTCATGTCTCTTTTCTTCTTTTTTTTGTAAGCATTCTTTTCAATATTAAGAAAATTAGTTTTCTCTCCGTGACATGTCGTAAATATTTTGCCCAGATTGTCACTTGTCTCTGGCTTTGTTGATAGCGTTTTCTTGCCTTGCATTTTAAATTTTTATATGATTAAATTTATCAATCTTTTCTCTTTTGGCCTTTAAGGGACAACTATAAAGAACTAATAGTCATTTGAATATAAACTATAAGTTCTGATACATGGTATAGAAATATCATAGGCATTAAAGATAGGCATATCACTTAGTTGAAATCTCAGCTTTGTCATTAATTAGCTGGTGGTCTTACAAGTTATTTAACTTCTGGATTTATGTTTTTTCAAATGTAATGTGGAAATTTTATCTGGATCACGGGTTTTTTTGTTTTTGTGGTGAGAGTTAAACAAGATAATATCCTGGTACATTTTAGGCATTTAATAAAACTGACTTTTACTATATTTATAGATTTTTAAAAATCAATAATGTTATTTTATAGTCAGACTTTATATATTTCACTATCTTATTTTGGTTTCCAGAAACTTAGCAGGAAATTTCTCAGTTGTTAACAAAATATATATTGACAGACTGCAGTAAAAATTAGTTATGAAAGTACGTATTTAGTAAATGTACTAAAATAAAATATTTTCTTTCAATGTCTCTGAGATACAAAAATAAAAAATTTCCTCTCACACTTGTCTTTCTTTGTAAAAAGAATTCTGAATCTGTTTTCTTAATTTGTGTTTTTTCTGTTTTTGGCCAAAAAAAAAAAATTCTTAAATCTATTTTTTTTTTTCCTACCAAGTAACAAAATAAGTCAGATTAACTGAAAAGGGAATCTGTTAGTGGATTTCAGAATTATTTTGTTTTCAAGTATAAATGGTAACAATTCTAGAGTTGGATGGATGCTTATTTTAACCATATTTGAGCCATTATTATAGAATGGGTTGTTTTTTTACCCCCTCTGTGTGTGTGTGTGTGTGTGTGTGTGTGTGTGTGTGTGTGTGTGTGTGCCTTTTTCAAAACAGTATTTTGGAAAGTAGCATGACACTAGTATAATAATGTACATGTATTTTTGTTTGTTTTCCTAGAGTGGCTTATCTACAGTCAAAAAATTTCAATAAAGCAGATATTACACAGATGGTCAGAAATGCACCATTTTTGCTGAATTTTTCAGTGGAAAGACTGGATAACAGATTGGGATTTTTTCAGAAAGAACTTGAACTTAGTGTGAAGAAGGTAAAGAAAGAGGGAGCATTTCTATATTTCCATGTCAGCTGCATTTAGTAACTGTCAAAACTCATGTTTGTAACAGACGCCTTCTATAAATGCCTGGTTTTTTCTGTACAAAAATGAATTCGCCTGCTAGGTTAAACATAGATGTGTTATTCTATAATATTCCATCAAATTTGTTCCTTAAGTTCTTTTTTTTAGTATTTGGCTTTTTTCCTCAACCAGAATTAAGTTTATGTATTTCTGGGGTTACCAGCACTTCCCTGATTGGGTCATTTAAAAATTTATAGTTTTTTAGTTCTAGTAATGCTTTGGTTTTCCAAAATAATTGGCTATGCATACATAGTAATGATAGATTGTTTTGTAACTACAGATTAGGGATCTGGTAGTTCGTCTCCCAAGGCTACTAACGGGAAGTCTGGAGCCTGTGAAGGAAAATATGAAGGTAGGATGACTTTAAACTTTTGAGAAATCAGCTTCTTTCTTCGAATGTTTAAGTCCTCTGAAGAGGATAAATTTTGCTGTTGTGCTATAATAAAGAAAACTATATTATAAATGAAGTTATTTCTAAAAAAGATGAAAATAGGAAATTATATAATAAACATCTAGGAAGCAATTTGTTTTAGTTAATAATATTTTCACATGTTGACGAGGTGTTATATAAGTAAAGCACCTTGTAGACATTGATGCCTGTAATCCTAGAGTAGACTAGGTATCTGGGTGGTACCTGGAAACTACTTCCATTGCCCAGTATGAGAGTCTGTGTCTGTGTCCCCCAGGTGGGAGATGAATTTCAGAGGCTGGATTCAGAAGACTTCTGTGAAGAGAGCAGTGGCTATCCTTATATAACATCTGTGTCGACTACCAGCGCTGGTCTATCACAGAACATACCAGACGCTCTTTACTGTTTTTTCTCCAGAGAAGAGCATAGAGCCAAAGGCAGCAGACTAGTTAATATACAGAGCTGCAGTAGTAATTGAAATTATTATCGAAAGCCTATTTTCTGAGGTGCTTAAAGTGTTTCATATTCAGTTGTAGAAATATTTGTTGAGCACCTGCCTACACACTATGCCAGGGAGAGAGTTGCTTCTCTTGTGGAGCTTACAGTCCAGTGGGGGATAGCGTGCAGAGTGATAAAAACAGGGGATTGGTGGGGGAGCATAGGCTGCTATGACTGCACATAGAGGGCCTAACTCACGTTTAGGTGTTTAGTTTCATCTCTGTCTGGAATTTTGACATCTAATTTGTTAGATAACACATTTAAATGTACCTGGGAGCAGAGGCTCAAAAAGCACTTTGAAAACCCTACTGCTGGTCTGTGTGGTGTAGCGCCCATACAGACAACCTTACCAGACCTCCCATACCCACCATCATTCCATCTCATAATTATGATAGCTCCTTTTGGTGTCCTCTTGATGATTGCCATGCTGTGAGTAGCTCATGCTCAAGAGAGGGTTTGAAATTCAGGTTACCCCAAAAGCAGGAAGCTGCGATCATTAAGGACATTGGCATAGGTGTCTTCAGATTTTAATGTGCTTATTTTCAATTTTAAAAGAATCAATGTGTCCTCTGGTATAGTACCAAAATAACTATTTGTATTTATGACTTATAATTACTCTACTTTCTTTTAGGTGTATCATCTTGAACTAGGTTTTAAACGTAATGAAATTCAACATATGATTACCAAAATCCCAAAGATGTTAACTATAAATAAAAGAAAACTTACGGAGACTTTCGATTATGTGCACAATGTGATGAGCATTCCCCACCACGTCATTACCAGGTTCCCACAGGTAACGGGTGCACAGCTCTATGTAAGAACCGTCCTTGCTCCATCTGAAGCTGCTGTCTGGGTGCCTTGTGCTGTTCACTTGTGAAAATGCTTTGCTATTTGTGAAGGAACTGGACCAAGTACAATCCAGTCCTGAGAGTTGTGTGAAGGTCATACTTCTTTTGCCCCTTTTTATCAAAAACACATGTAGCAAATAGAGTAGAGGGAGGGATCGTTCGTGAGAAGTGTATGACTTCTAGGCAAACATGTCCATCTCCAGAAGAGAAATAGTGATGAATCTATTTTCCTGTTTACCTGTTTGTTCCTTGTTATGCCTATTGTAATCTAATCTATTTTCTCTTGGTTTTTTCTCCATTTAAATTTGAAGTAGATCACTTCCCTTAAAGGTCCTTTCAGTGCTACATGTGCTTTTTATTCACTACCTAAGTCCATTAGTTAACACGCCATATTGAAATGATCTCCTACCTAAGCATAAAACAGTTCCAGTTTGCCATCATGCCAAAGCCATAATTTTATTTTCTAAGCTAATCAGACTTTCTTGTTCTTTACTTAAGGAGTGATATTATCTGCCTGTTTTCAAGCATGTTAACTCTTTTAAAGCAGAGATCTTGTCTGATTGATATATCCTGCTGAATTCCCAGTGCCTACAACTATACCTGGCAGTTAGTAGGCAGTAGGTAAATACTTGTTGAACAAATTAGTGATTGGATTTCATCAAAATCATCCTTCTTTCCTATTTGCCATGTGAATAGAATAAGTATTCATTGGAAGATTGAATTTCATTAAAGTGATCCTTCTCCATTTGTGACATGTTTTCTTGATATAAAGATGGGCAAAAGAAATATGACTTTAATATAACTCTCAGAATTAGACTGCATTTGGTCCAGTTCCCTCACAAATAGCAATGTTTATTTACCCATCATACTTAACTATGAATGGGCCCTTAATGGAGAATATTTCTGTTCCATCAAATGCATATGTATTCATTATAAAAAGTGTTAGAAGCCTGCAATGGTGCAAATTTGGCTTATGGAACAATTGTAAAACAAGTAATCTTCAACTAAAAAGCAATGGCAATTGGTTTTTTTTCGGTTTGGTAGATAATTCAGTTATAGTAAAGCATGATAAGAGAACCTGATAAGGAGATACAAAAATCAATCAGATATGGTTTGTATTCTTGTGGAATTTGTAATCTAATGTGGAAGATGGGTTTTAAACAAAATGTAATTTACATGAAGTTAGAGTCTTAACCACATGTCTGATAAAATTATTAATTTAATTCAGGAGATTTTGGAAAATCATAGAAATAATAACAGCTATTGAGTGCTTGCTTACTGTCTGCCAGCACTGTTTGTACTGCTTTACTTACTTTAATTCATTTAAGTCTCACAACAGCCATCTGAGAGGTAAGTACTATTATCCCTATTTTACAAATGAATAAAGTAACCATAAAGAGATTCAGTAACTTGTCTAGGGTTACCCAGGTAAAAAGGGGCAGCAATGGGATCAGAAATCTGACAGTTGAGTTTAAAAACATTTGCTCTTAACTATGATTTGCTGCCATTCTAAGAAGTAACATTTGAGTTGTCAGTAGATTGAGTGGGGTATCAAAGATGGACAGAAACTTTGTAAATAGAGGAAACTATAAACTTGACCAGATGTATTAAAATCACTCATTTAAAAACACAGATTTTAGGCACCTCAAAATCTAGGTTCTGGGAAGCCCCATTATAGAACTGTGGCTTTCATATTGGGACTCGCAGAATCCTAGGATCTGGGTTGTATTGCTGGGAGATGAAAAAAAAAAAAAAAAAAAAAAACCTTAGTAATGGAAAAATACATTAACTGACAGTAGGGTTGTTAGGAAACTGATAATAGACTAAATTTTTGGCTGGTACTTTAAAAGTTGGTGTGAAAGTAATTTTCTCATGCAAATAAGTTTTTGTTGGCACATACTCGTACATTTTATAATTAATTAAAAATGAGAAACAATTATAACTTAATAGGTATAGCTAATTTAGCCATTTCAAAGCAGCAATCATGGAACGTAAAGGATAACAAAAGCAGTTAGGATAATGACATAAGGAAATTAGTACATAAGGAAAGAAGTTATAGTCAGTATCCCCTAAAACCTTGTTTCTCCTCTCCTACTGTTGGTTTCTCTGAAGGCAGAGTTGGAGTCCACATTAAGACGAGCAATTCCCAGGGTGGGGATTTTAGGGTGTTTTTGTTGTTGTTGTTGGTGGTGTTGTTTTAATCCCTGATAATTTAATGGATCATTAACAGGATGAAATTTTTCTAACTGTGGCATAGTGACTCCTGGTGGTTAACAATAAAAAAAAACAAAAGAAAAAGAAAAACCCAATCCTGAACTGTGGCTTTTGGACTGGAAAGATCACACAAATCTCTAATAAGATAATAACCTTGAACATAATATCTGGTCATAAACTATGTAAATGCTTTAGTGTCTTTATATTTAGGAAATTTATAATTAATAGTTTAGGAGCTTCAGAGTTATTTGTGGTCTTGTCTGTATGTTGTATGATAATTTTGTAAGCCAAGAATCAAAGAAATACATTTAGAAGCTTCCTACGTCTTTATGAGCAGTAACAATGCAGTAATAGGAATTTAGTTACCAAAATAAATGCACAACAGCATGTAATTTGTTTTTGCAGAGAGAAAAAGATGTTTTGTTCCAAAAGCAAGCCAATCCCATGTTGACTTTGCACATCATAATTTTTTTTTGGTCACTGTACTTCAGCTTTCAACAATTGTTTTGCATATGTCTTCCCAAGTGATCTATTATTATTTTGTTTCCACTTGAATATAAGGAAAGGCTCCCAGAGGTTATGTGCCATGTGAAGTGTTCTCAGTGTACGTGAAGTATAGCCAAGAAAAGAACCTGAGACATAATACTGAATGTGGTTCATTTGGTTCTCATCAGGGCATCACAGATGTCTCTTCAGCTTAGCGCTCTCTTTCAAGTATGGCCAGATCTCCAAGTCTCCCTTCCTTCTTGCAGCTGGCTATAGGGACTTAGGCTGCTTCTGATTTCTTTTTAAAGTTGCCACTGCTCTCTTCTTTAGGAGTTTTAACCCTGAGGCAAGTAAGACATTCTAGTTGCTCCCCTAGATGCCAAGTTCATTTCATTTTTATACTCGTCAGAGAGCAGCAGGAATTGGAAGAAAAAAAAAATAGGGAAGCTTCACAGATTATGAAATTTTACATGTTTTTTGATGCCATAGACCTTGATCTCTAACCTTGTTTCCCAAGCTTGGCAGGTATCAGAGTCACTTGGAGGACTTTTGAGCCCCACTCTCAAAGGGTTTGGGGTTGAACCTGAGGATTTGCTTTTTTAACAACTTCTGCCCTGTCTCTGGATGAGTCAATGTTCTTTGCCTACCGTGTAGCCCTTTATTATTTTATAATTGTTCTGTTTGTGAGGTTTGAATCCCTTTTTAATCATAATTTCTTACTGGAAGCTATAGGGTTTAAACCCTGGACAGTTCGCATATTTACTGAGCATGTGATCAATATGTGTTAGCCTGTAAAAATTTTTAGCCAGATAAACATTTTAATAGTTCTTCTATAAAAATGAAGGGCACAATGTTTTTTTAAAAACTTTTTTTCTTTTCTAGGTATTTAATACACGGTTGTTTAAAGTCAAAGAAAGACATATGTTTCTGACTTATTTAGGAAGAGCACAGTATGATCCAGCAAAACCTAACTACATTTCTTTGGACAAACTGGTATCAATGCCTGATGAAGTATTTTGTGAAGAGATTGCCAAAGCCTCAGTACAGGACTTTGAAAAATTCTTAAAAACTCTTTAGTTTTTGATGAATGTTAAAATGTAATAATGTGAAATATATATATATATGAATAAATTAATATACTTTAAAATAAATGCCTGAAACCTCAATTGTTATTGGAAACAATTTCTTGGTATTGTAAATTTGGGTACACTTCTTGTAGGTCTTAAAAGTTCCTAGTGACTTAATTCTTCTGTAACTCAACCATTTCCTTTCTTTTGGGGGAAGGAGATAGCTAAAAATATAGGAAGCTTAGAGAAGGAGTTGGTTTAATATAGGCTG
This sequence comes from Rhinolophus hipposideros, assembly GCF_964194185.1. Taxonomy (NCBI): domain Eukaryota; kingdom Metazoa; phylum Chordata; class Mammalia; order Chiroptera; family Rhinolophidae; genus Rhinolophus; species Rhinolophus hipposideros. The sequence continues at coordinate 36,029,560 of NC_138059.1, forward strand.
GCCCATTGTCATTCTAGTGAAGATAAGAAAGTAGAGGATCTTCTTCTATTCACAGGTCTTTTAAAGTGGTTTCATCACAAGATAGCTTTATTTTCTTTGAAATGTTAAATGAGTTTCTGGAGCATACTATATTATTTATGTAACATCTACTACTCACTTAGATAATGCTACAAAACACATGCAGTTTTAGATTATCGTACTGTTGTCTTCCCAAGCACAAATTTCAAAATTACCCACAGGTGGCTACTGAGAATCAGGAAAGGGAAAGGATACGGAGGAAAGTAATTTGAAGGTAAGTAGAGGGCAATGAGACATAGTGAAAAACCAAAAAAAACCTTTGACTTAACTGCCTGTGCACAAAGATTTATAGCATGAACTGATAGTTTTTTTCCTATTTGCTGATTAGCTATGTAATCCTAGGCAAATGATTTAAACTCTGTGTCTGATTATTTGGAAAATGAAGCATCATGATGTCTGTTATCTGCCTTAGGATCTCAAGATTTAGTAAAATGATAACACTGGTGGCCCCTAAGGAACCAACACCTGGTATTTGTACTTTTGTGTAGTTTCCTTCCTACAAGGAGGAAACTCTGGCTCAATGCGATTCAGTCTATGGGACATTATCAAACCTCTTCTTTATAAGCACTTGCACATTGGGTCTTATCCTCTTGTGAAGAGGTCTAGTGTCTCTACTGGAGAAATAAGGTGGAAGCAGATTCCTGGCCAAATCTCAGCTTTGCCAGCAATGCCAGCTGAACACCAGACATGTGAGTGAAGAGGCTATCTTGGATTTTCAGCCTCAGCAGATACCATATGGAGCAGAACTACCCAGCTGAATTCAGAACTGGGAGAAATAAAGTGTTTTAAACTACTAACTTTAGGGGTACTTTGTTGTGCACCAGTATTTTGTTGTGTGCTAGATGTTCTGAAACCTCATGAGAAACTATAATTGGTGAAGGCCTTCCTGTTACAGATTTTACTCATTCACTCAACATACATTTGAGGGAACATACATTTGAGGCTGGAAAATCCAAGATAGTTCCTAGAATACCGTGGAGAGTGTGGCATAGATATGTGCCTTCATGGAGTTCTCTACTGGATGAGATCAATAAACAGGAAGGAAGAAGGTACAGCTGGGAGACAAAGCGTGGAACCATCCTGCCTGGTCTTACTATAGCTCAGAACCTCATGTTGCTTTTATTAACAACCTACTTATGTTAGTCAGAACAGGCTAAGCTGTGCTGCCGTACCGAATAGTCCTAAAACACCAAATGATTTAAAACCACACAAGTTTTCATCTCATACATGGCCAACTAGGGACCAAAAACGCTGCTTCACATCTTTAGTGATAGAGGTTGATGGAGCCGCCATTATATTGGGTTTAATCAGTCTATGGAAGGGAGAGGAATGTGGAGAATTGGTCTTAAAAAACACATTTTTCTTGGCCAAAGCGTCACATGGCCATGCCTAGCTTTAAGGGGACATAGAAGTGCAATCCTACCATGTGTCAGGAGGGAAACTAAAAATCATTTTTGAATCAACACTAATGACTACCAGCAAACATCCAGGTTCTCTAGGCTCAATACAAATAGGAGCTGGATTTTGTGAGTCTTGGGTATCTGATCCTTTGACAAGCTCTTCGTTCTATTGCACCTTCTCCCTATAACCAGTAAGCTGAAACTTAAGGGGTAAGGAGGAAGAGAGTTTACTGAATACTTCTCAGAAGGCAATATGCCAACATACACATGTATTGCATTTCTTCACGTTTTTCAGACTTTAGTGTAGTCTGGGAGCAACCATTCATTATTAATGTATGCATTCATTTAGTTACGCATCCAGAACTAATGTGGGATATTATGGCAGCACAGAGAAGGAGAAAGGAAGAAGGCAACAGAATTTTAGAACTGGGATGTGACTAAGACCATTAAATCCAACCTTTTGAACTTACAGTGAGATGTAAGCTCTCAGCTTAAGATCAAAGTAAACAAAAGATATTGGTGGGTAGTTACTATGGACTGAATTGTGTCCCCCCCAAAAAAAAAAAAATTTCTAAATTGAAACTCTAATCCCCAAAGTGATAGCATTTGGAGATGGGGCCCTTGGGAGATAATTAGGTTCAGATAAGGTCATAATGGTGGGGCCCTCATGATGGGATTAGTGCCTTTATGAGAAGAAACACGAAACAACTTGCTCTTTCCCTGCCATGTGAGGACACAGTGAGAAGGCAGCCTTCTAGAACCCACCGGGAAGGAGCCCTCACCTGAAACTGACAATGCTGGTACCTTGATCTTGGGCCTCCAGCCTCCAGAACTGAGAAAATAAATCTGTGTTTTTTAAGATACCCAATCTGTGGTATTTTGTTATGGAAGCCTGAGCTGACCAAGACAGTAATGATGGTAGAAGTTCACCAGTAACTGAATGAGCATCAGTCAGACTTAGTCTCTTGTTTTCTGTCCCTAGTTTTTTACACCTTAGACTTAACATGTTGGAACTGAGACCTTAAAACTGTACTTGCTGTTACGTTAGTTGCTTGCACATTTTTCTATGTGTCTTAGATTTAATATTTTTTTTTCCTGAACTGACCTTTAACCTTCCACTAAAATGGCTGGAAGTAGATCTTCAGCTGGAGAAACGGAAGGCCAGAGAGGGTTAGTATATCTTGGATTAGTAGTGTAGCCTATGGCCTTAGAATTAAGGAGTCCCAAAGTTTTATCTGAATTCTCAGATTCTGGAAGAGGAACCTGGGTCCTTCCTAGCTGTGCGTCCTTGGACAATTTACCCAACCTTTCTGAGTCTCAGTTTCTTCCTCTCTCCAAGGAGGATAATCATAGCACTTAAGAATTAGAATTAAATTTGAGAATTAAATTTAATATGCCCATAAAATGCTTAGCGCGTTGTTTGGCACAAGGGTGCAATTAATACTGCCCAAGCTCTCACAGCTCGTCAGTAACAGAACCCAGGATATAGTCCCGGTTTCCTAATTCCTTGCCTAAGGTTTTTCCCATCACGTCACATGATGGGAATGCTTCTTGGAACCGGGCGCGCAAAATGCCCAGCCTACTCCGTTGATAGAACTCAGGCGAGACAAGCAAGACAGGTGCCGAACGTCGGCCGTCAGAACTGCGCCTGCGCAGGCGACCTGAGGCGCCTGCGCACTGGGTCCAGAGCGCCCTCAAGGACTTACCCGGTAAGCAACGCTTCGTTCACGGGCCAAAATGGCGAGCAGGCCTGCTGGTAAGTAACTGATGTCCTATTTGGTGGGCAGTGCTGCGCTCAACCTTTTATTTTCGCAGCTACTTGGTTCTCTTCCTCTGCTCCCTCTTTGCCCAGCTTTGCGGCGTAACGGAAGGCGGTGGTTTCGGTCCAGCCTAAAGGACCCCTTTCCCGCTCCCCCTTGCTCTCCCCACGCCAGGCTCGCCTAGGGGTTGGGATGTGGACCTACTGTTGGTAAACGTGCGGGTGGTGGCTCCGACAGCCCTGGCGTTCCAGCTGCCTGTGTCCGGCAGTCCTTCCGCTCGGCCTTAGAAAGAGTTCAAGGGCACAAGGAGATACGTAATTGGTGGATGACTTTCAGCAAAAACGAACTGGGTGCTTACTGTGAGCCGAGCGCTGTCATGTGCATTAACGCGATAAATTCTGCCAGCTCGACGAGGGGGATATTAGTTTACCTTTTACGCTGATGAGGAGGCAAAGTAACCGGCGAATATAGGATTGGAAACTTCATTCCATCCCTAGGCGCTTCTCAAACTGGGAATTAGGGGTAGCTGAGCAAGGGTTACAGCAGATCTTCAAGTTAACCTTATCTGGAACGTCAGATTGATTTGTAGACTTGGAGAAATTTGTATTTTTTTGTAGGCACTAGAACAGATATTATTGAATAGAATGCAGAAATTGCTGGAATATTTCAAACAGAACGTGAGCATCAAATAGAATTTTACCCCCCTCTTTTTTGCCAATCTCTGCCCTCTGTCGGTATAAATTGGAGTAGCTTTTTAAACCCTTTCTCTCTGCCCCTAGCAATTGTGAAGCTATTAAGAAACAGCAGATTGCCAGAAAAATTCATTAACTTAAATGACATTGGACTTTTTGGGGTGGGGGAGACTCTTAAGAATTCATTATTTAATTAACTTTACAAATATTGAAGGCACTCTGCCTCTATGCAGTGTTTGGAACTAGGTAGGCCTGGTCTCAATTCTCTATCACTAGCTGACTTTGATCTTGGCTGGGATGACCTCTGTAAGCCTTGTTCCCCGCCGCAAGGACAGGTGTGCTGTAAGTAAACCGAGCTAATGTGAGCAAAGCAAATAGGATAGTGCTTGGCATAAAATAAGTATTCAGTGAATATTATTATCATCATTGGTAAATATATTTACAATTAATTTGCCATCTACAAGTATGTTTGTAGACTCGGGTATTTTGATACTTGTTTTGCTAGAAGCAATATTATATGTGGTGCTTAATTTCAGAGGATATTTATCAAAGTCTTGTAATCTGTGATGTACTAAGGAGTAGGGGTGAGGGGAACTGTTTGCTTTTTCTTTCCTCTGTAAGGGGCTATTCCTAGACAAAAATTTAAAGGAAATTTTAAACTTGGTCTACCTCCCCTTCTGTAATACATCTCTCCTTTAAAAATTAGTCATTATGCTGTAGCAACTACTGGGCTACCCTATCAGGTTCAGTCCTATGCTCTAAAGAATTTTAACATTACCTATTTCTTCTCATCCATTTTCAAATATGTATTCCCCTGGTGGAAAGTTTGCTGCTTGGGAGGAGGGAAATAGAGTTCTTTTGCTATTTCATATTAATGTTAAATGACTAACCAATGGCATCAAAATCCTCCCAGAAATAACATATACAGATTATAGCCAAGTGTAAAACAGGTAATGCAGAATAAAAATTTTGGAGGGTGAGGGTCTTTTAGACCCGCCAGCCTATCCTGAAATCCTTTTCCTGAAATTTTATTTTCATACAGCTCTACTCCCTTGAAAAGAAAAGTTTACACTATTTCCTGTAATCTACTTCTGAAACAATGAATGATGGAGAAGTTCCAAGTTCCTTTCCCCAACTCTACCCCTTTAATTTGTTAGTGGTGGGGGTCATAAAAGGATGGCATGCTTGAATTTGAGAGGCTTGAGTGGCAATAATTGTACCTGTCCATTAGATGTTTCAGTTTACTCTTTTTTTCCATGACTTACCCAAGTTTTTATGTGCAGTCACTTTTGCTCATAGATAAAGTAAGAAATTTTTATCTACAATATATAGAGTATATGCTTTTCAAAGGAAATTCCGTCCTATGTTTGCATTCTCTAACAGAGTAACTATAAGAGTAGTGGTTACTTGCCTATCAATGTTTTCATTTTAAATATAAGTGAATTGTAGCAACTAACAGTGTGACAATATCAGTTGCAGCATCAAGCCGGTGGCTAGAGGGTATTCGAAAATGGTATTACAATGCCGCAGGGTTCAATAAACTGGGTGAGTATCTCCTTTCTTCTGGTTTTTCTTTTTGCTTTTTCTGAGAATAGTGCTTTTGCAAGAGTTATTGTGTCTATAAAAGTAACTTTAACTAATTGTACTTGTGTACTTTAGAAGATTTTAAAATTCGGTCACATTTTAATTGTTATGTTAAATCACAGCCATTTTCTTTTTATTATTTTGAGAAGAGGGATGCTATCTTCTCAAATGTTTGAGATAGAAATAATTTATGTTCTTGAAATATGATAACTGGACATGATTCTTATTATATACTCCCTCTCCCAACTCCTCCACTTAGTATTTTAAAATTTAGGTTATATGAACTTTGAAAGTAGAGATTTTTTCAAATATTTAAATTGTCTGACATCTTTACAGTCATCTGATGCCTGAACTTTTTTAGAACTTTATAATTTGCCATGAATTTTATTTTTTGTTACTGAAGCTTGATGGAAGCATCATTAAATGTTACTGGTTCCTTAGTACAATATTATTTTAAGTTTCTTTAATACCTTGATTTCAGATTTGAAGTATAAGACAGTAGAGATGTGGTTTATTGATGTGTGTTTAAAAACAAGGTAAACATTTTAAATATTTTAAAAATTGTTTTAGATAAAGTGAATTTTGTGGCAGTGGACTTTAAAAAGCTCATACATTGTTTCCACAGTACCATTTTAGAAAGAATCTATTAAAGTAACACATTATTATGTATGAAATACATTGAATTTCATCATACCTAACTTTTGATATTCACCCATCTTAAATTTATAAATCATAAAGGTATTTTACTTATTTTTTTTTTAATTCCTGATTTTTGAGATACATACTTGGTACAAGTCTCTTGTATTTTGTTTTTATTTTCTCTTATTTTATTTTATTGGGGAGTGTTGAGGAACAGTGTGTTCTGCCAGGGCTCATCAGCTCCAAGTCAAGTCGTTGTCCTTCAGTCTAGTTGTGGAGGGCGCAGCTTAGCTTCAAGTCCAGTCACCGTTTTCAATCTTTAGTTGCAGGGGGCGCAGCCCACTATCCAATGTGGGAATTGAACCAGCAACCTTGTTGTGAAGATTTCTTGCTCTAACCAACTGAGCCATCTGGCCACCCCAAACTCTCTGGTTTTCTATCACAGGGTTAATGCGCGATGACACAATACATGTGGATGAAGATGTAAAAGAAGCAATAAGAAGGCTTCCTGAGAACTTGTATAATGACAGGGTGTTTCGAATCAAGAGAGCATTGGACCTTACCATGAGGCAGCAGATCTTGCCTAAAGAGCAGTGGACAAAATATGAGGAGGTAGAACAGATTCTTTGTATCTAATAATGTTGGCTATTAAGGATTGAGTATTACAAACAGAAAGACATTCGTTTGTGTGGCACTTTAGAGTTCGTAAAGCTGCAGCAAATAATATTCTTACATTAATATGGTGAGGTTAATACAGCAAATGCCACTTCCAATTTAGAGACAGACACATTGAGATTTAAAGGTGAAGAGACTGTTCCAAAATTACTAAACAAGTCTCTAATATAGAGATCCAGGGACTAGAATCTGGGTCTTCTGCCTCCCAGGCTATTGTTGTTCTCCCTCTACACTCTGCTTCCTGTTCAGGTGAAAAAATGGTGGTGTTCATGTAATCAGCGCATTAAGTGGCCCTCTAGCTCCCAGGAAGGATTCTGTGAAGCAAACCCTGCCCCTTGAACTGCATTGAAACTAGGCAAAAGCTTGTAGACTCTCTTTTTCTGTCAGACTTTCCTCTCATAATAACCTATCAAAGCAACCAATTTATGGGTTTTTACATTTTAGAAAGGCAGATAGTTCTTTGCTTGAGAATATTTTTTCTTAAGTTAGAAATTAAATATTTTTCCCCCTTTCTTTCGCCTCCCTGCCTCACTCCAATTCAAGCCGTTGTTTCTCAGTCTAGTTGTGTAGGACACAGATCCCTGGCCCATGCTGGCATTATGAGCCTTGCGCTTCCCCCGGCTGAGGCAGTCGGTCGTCTGTAGTCAGTCGGCAGCTCACAGCAGCTCACGGCAGCTCTCACTGGCTGCTGGCTGCTCACCATGGCTGCTGCCCACTCACGCTGGCCACCGGCCACTCATGGCAGCACACGGCAGCACACAGCAGTCTGCAACAACTCACAGCAGCTCATGCCAACCTCCGGATGCTCATGTCAGCTCAGCGCCAGGGAGAGCTGTTGTTCACAATCTTAGCTGTAAAGGGCACAGTTCACTGGCCCATGAGGGAATCGAACCAGCGACCTCGGCGTTAGGAGCATGGCACTCCAACCACCTGAGCCACCAGGCCAGCCCTGGAAATTAGTTTTGATGCATTTCTGATGTTTAAGACCTATTGAGTATGTAAGATATATCAGTATATGATGGTGGCATGTGATATTTTCCTTTTATTCGTTCTTTAGGATAAATTCTACCTTGAACCCTATCTGAAAGAGGTTATTCGGGAAAGAAAAGAGAGAGAAGAATGGGCAAAGAAATAATCATGTAATGGAAATGTTTGGATGCAGCTATCCTCAAAGTATTTTTATGATGTTGTGTAACTCTGAAATGTACAATTTAGAATTACATGGGCTGCAAATGCATTACTTTAAATAAATGTCTATTATAATTTTTGTTGGAGTTTTTTAATTCTAAACCTTATTCTTTTCTAATTTTCTTTTTCATTTTTAAATTACAGTTGACATTCAATGTTATATTACTTTCAGGTGTACAGCGTAGTGGTTAGACATTCATATAACTTAAGTGATTTCCCCATAAGTCTAGTACCCACCTGACACCATATATAGTTATTACAATATTGTTGACTATATTCCTTACGCTGTACTCAACATTTATTATATTGAGGTATGTTCCCTCTTTTCCCACTGTGCTGACAGGTTTTATCATAAATGGATGCTGGATTTTGTCAAATGCTTTTTCTGCATCTTGACACGATCATACTATTTTTCTCTTTTACTTTGTTTATGTGATGTATCCCATTAATTGATTTGTAGATACTGAACCAACCTTCCTCCCAGCAATAAATCCCACATGATCATGGTATCTGATCTTTTTAATGTATTTCTGAATTCCATTTGCTGATATTTTTTAGGGTTTTTGCACCTGCATTCACCAGGGTATTGACTATAATTTTCTCTTTATTTTTGTTTTTGGAGTAGTTGGAAAACCTTTTTTTTTTTTTTTAGGTTTATTGGGGTGACATTTGTTAGTAAAATTACATAGATTTCAGGTTTACAATTCTGTATTCCATCATCTATAAATCCCATTGGGTGTTCACCACCCAGAGTCAGTTCTCCTTCCATCACCATGTATTTGACCCCCCTTACCCTCATCTCCCTCCCCCATACCCCCTTACCCTCTGGTAATCATTAAATTATTGTATGTGTCTAAGTTTTTGGTTCTCATTTGTTTGTCCTGTTCTTTTGTTGTTTTTGGTTTATATACCACATATCAGTGAAATCATACGGTTCTCTACTTTTTCTGTCTGGCTTATTTAGCTTAGCATTATACTCTCAAGATCCATCCATGTTGTCACCAATGGTCTTATATCATATTTTCTTATTGCTGAATAGTATTCAATTATGTATATATACCACAACTTCTTTATCCATCTATCGAAAGATATTTTAGTTGTATCAAAAGCTACAATGAACATTGGAGCACACGTGTCTTTATGGATAAATGTTTTCAGATTTTTTGGGTAGATACCCAAGAGAGGGATAGCTGGGTCATATGGTAATTCTATTCGTAATTTTTTGAGGAACCTCCACACTGCCTTTGATAGCGGCTGCACCAGTCTCCATTCCCACCAACAGTGTATGAGGGTTCCTTTTTCTCCACAGCCTCTCCAACACTTGTTATTTGTCTTGTTGATGATAGCCATTCTGACTGGGGTGAAGTGATATCTCATTGTGGTTTTTATTTGCATTTCTCTGATGATTAGTGATGTTGAGCATTTTTTCATATGTCTGTTTGCCATTTATATGTCCTTTTGGAGAAATGTCTCTTCAGGTCCTCTGCCCATTTTCAATTGGGTTGTTTTTTTGTTGTTGAGTTGTATGAGTTCCTTGTATACTTTGGATATTAGACCTTTATCGGAGGCACTGTTTGCAAAAATCTCCCATTCAGTTGGTTGTCTCTTTATTTTGTCGATGGTTTCTTTTCCTGTGCAGAAGCTTTTAAGTTTCACATACTCCCATTCGTTTATTTTACTTTTACTTCCCTGCCTTTGGAGTCAAATTCATACAATGCTCTTTGAACGCAAGATCCATAAGTTTAGTACCTCTGCTTTTTTCTATGCAGTTTATTGTTTCAGGTGTTATGCCTAAATCTTTGATCCATTTTGAATTAATTTTGGTACATGGTGACAGATAGCAGTCCAGTTTCATTCTTTTGCACATGGCTATCCAATTCTGCCAGCACAATTTATTGAAGAGGCTGTCTTTTCTCCATTGCATTTTTTTTTTTGCTTCTTTGTCAAAAATTTCTGTCCACATTTATGTGGTTTTATTTGTAGGTTTTCAGTTCTATTCCATTGGTCTATGTGTCTGTTTTTCTGCCAATACCATGCTGTTTTCATTATTGTAGCCCTGTAGTACAAGCTAAAGTCAGGGAGTGTGATACCTTTAGTGTTGTTCTTGTTTCTTAGGATTGCTTTGGCTCTTCGGGGTCTTTTGTGGTTCCGAACAAATCTGATGATATTTTGGTCTTTAAAAAATGCCATTCTTTGAAAAATGCCATTGGGATTTTGATAGGGATTGCATTAAATCTGTATATTGCTTTGGGTAATATGGCCATTTTAACTATGTTGATTCTTCCAATCCATGCGAATGGAATGTCTTTCCATGTCTTTGTGTCTTCTTCAATTTCTTTCAAAAAGGTCTTATTAGTTTTCAGCATATAAATCCTTCCCATCCTTGGTTAAGTTTATTCCTAGGTATTTTATTCTTTTTGCTGCAATTGCAAAAGGAATTGTTTTTTCTATCTCTTTTTCTGAGATTTCATTGTTCGTATATAGGAAAGCAATGGACTTTTGTACGTTGATTTTGTAGCCAGCAACTTGACTGTATTCATTGATTGTTTCTAATAGCTTTTTGGTGGAGTCTTTAGGGTTTTCTATATATAGCATCATGTCATCTGCAAAGAGTGACAGTTTAACTTCTTCATTCCCAATTTGGATACCTTTTATTTCTTTCTCTTGCCTGTTAGCTCTGGCGAGGACTTCCAACACTATGTTGAAAAGCAGAGGTGATAGGGGACAACCTTGTCATGTTCCTGAACGTAGAGCAAAGGGCTTCAGCTTTTCACCATTAATTATGAGATTAGCTGAGGGCTTGTCGTATATGGCCTTTATTATGTTGAGGTATTTTCCTTCTATACCAATTTTAGTAAGTGTTTTAATCATAAATGGATGTTGTATCTTATCAAATGCTTTTTCTGCATCAATTGATAGAATCATATGATTTTTGTCTTTTATTTTGTTTATGTGATGTATCACATTGATGGATTTGCGAATGTTGAACCATCCTTGTGCCCCGGGATGAACCCCACTTGGTCGTGATGAATAATCTTTTTAATGCATTGTTGTATTCGATTTGCTAGAATTTTGTTTAGGATTTTTGCATCTGTATTCTTCAGAAATATTGGTCTGTAGTTTTCTTTTTTTGTGTTGTCCTTACCAGGTTTTGGTATCAGGGTAATGTTGGCCTCATAAAATGAGTTAGGGAGTACTGACTCTTCTTCACTTTTTTGGAAGAGTTTGAGCAGGATTGGTATTAGATCCTCTTTGAAGGTTTGGTAGCATTCACTGCTGAAGTCATCTGGTCCAGGACTTTTGATTTTCGGAAGGTTTTGGATGACTGATTCAATTTCGTTACTGGTGATCGGTCTGTTTAGATTTTCCAGTTCTTCATAATTCAGCCTTGGAAGGCTATGTTTCTAAGAACTTGTCCATTTCTTCTAAGTTATTAAATTTGGTGGCATATAGTCCTTCATAGTATTCTTGGATAATCCTTTGTATTTCTGTGGTGTCCCTGATAAGTTCCCCTTTTTCATTTCTGATTTTGTTATTTAGTGTCTTCTCTCTTTTTATCTTAGTGAGTCTAGCCAAGGGTTTGTCAGTTTTGTTAATCTTTTCAAAGAACCAGCTCTTTGTCACATTAATTTTTTTCTATTGTCTTTTTGTTCTCTATTTCACTTAGTTCTGCTCTGATTTTTGTTATTTCCTTTCTTCTGCTGACCCTGGGTTTCGCTTATTCTTCTTTTTCTAGTTCTTTAAGGTGTAACATGAGGTTATTTATTTGGGATTTTTCTTGTTTCTTGAGATAGGCCTGTAATGATATAAATTTCCATCTTAAAACTGCTTTCGCGGCATCCCAAAAATTTTGGTAGGATGTATTTTCATTGTCATTTGTTTCTATGTATCTTTTGAGCTCTCCTCTAATTTCTTCTTTGACCCAGTCGTTCTTTAAAAGTATGTTGTTTAATCTCCATGTATTTGTGTTTTTTCCTGCTTTCTTTTTGCAGTTGATATCCATTTTCAAAGCTTTGTGATCAGAGAATATGCTTGGTATGATTTCAATCTTCTTAAATTTGCTGAGGCTGATTTTATGTCCCAATATATGGTCTATCCTTGAGAATGTTCCATGTACACTAGAAAAGAATGTATAGTCTGATGTTTTAGGATGAAGTGCTCTATATATGTCAATTATGTCCAATTCATCTTATGTGTCATTTAGGGCTGCTATTTCGTTATTTATCTTCTGTTTGGATGATCTATCCATAGCTGTCAATGATGTATTTAAGTCCCCTAGTATAATTGTGTTTTGGTCAATTTCTCCCTTTAGTTCTGTTAGTAGTTGCTTGGTATATTTCGGTCCTCCCTGATTGGGGGCATAAATATTGATAACTGTTATGCCTTCTTGTTGGATAGTCCCCTTTACCATTATGAAATGTCCATCTTTGTCTCTTGTTATCTTTTTCACCCTGAAGTCTGTTTCATCGGAAATCATTATGGCTACACCTGATTTTCTCTGGGTACCATTTGCTTGGAGTGTCAATTTCCACCCTCTCACTTTGAGTCTATGCTTGTCCTTGTGGCTGAGATGTGTCTCTCGGAGTCAGCATATGGTTGGGTTTAGTTTTTTGATCCAATCTGCTACTCTGTGTCTCTTTGTTGGTGAGTTCAGTCCATTTACATTTAGGGTGATTATTGATATGTGAGGATTTCCTGTCATTCTATCGTTAGTTTTCTGGTAAGTCTGTGTCTCCATTGTTTCTTTGCCTTTTTGTTGTTGTCTATTATTTCTGTGTGGTGGTATTCTATGATGTTTCCCTATGTTTCTTCTTTTATTACAGTATATATTTCAGTTCTGAATGATTTTTGAGTGGTTACCCTTAACTTTATGTAAAAGAAAGTTTGATATTTAGAGTATTCCAGTTTCTTCAGTACGCTTACTTTCTCTATTCCCATATTCCAGTTCAGGCCGTTACGCTCCCCCTTTTTATGTCTCGGTTGCCACAAGTTGTCCCTGTTGATGGTGGTCTAATAGCCTCCTTTAGTATTTCTTGTAGTGCAGGTCGTGTATCAGAAAATTCCCTCAGCTTCTGGATGTCTGGAAAGGTCTTTATTCCTCCGTCATATCTAAAGGAGATCTCTGCTGGATATATTATTCTTGGCTCATAATTTCTCTCTTTCAATAGTTTGAATATTTGGTTCCATTCCCTCCTAGCTTGTAGATTTTCTGCTGAAAAATCTGATGATAATCTAATGGGCTTTCCTTTGTAAATTACCGTCTTCTTTTCCCTGGCTGCCTTGAGGATTCTTTCTTTGTCATTGATTTTAGACAGCTTCAATACAATGTGTCTTGGTGAAGGCCTGTTGGGATTGAGGTAATTAGGTGTTCTATTTGCTTCTTGGATTCCAGGATCCAGTTCTTGCCACAAGTTTGGGAAGTTCTCATCGACGATTTGTTTGAATATATTCTCTGTTCCCGTCCCTCTTTCTTCTCCTTCTGGTATGCCCATTATTCTTATATTGCTCTTTCTGATGGAGTCAGATAGTTCTTGTAGAGTTCTTTCATTTCTTTTAAGTCTCAAGTCTCTTTCTTCTTCCATCTGTGTAAATTCCAGGTTCCTATCTTCGATGTCACTGATTCTTTCCTCCATCTGGTCAACTCTACTACCTAGGCTGGATATTTTATTGTTAATTTCTTCTATTGAGTTCTTAATCTCCAGAAATTCTATTTGGTTCTTTTTCAAAATTTTAATCTCTTTTGTAAAATGCTCATGGTGTTCTTTGATTGTGTTTCTTAGTTCATTAAACTGCCTTTCTGTGTTTTCTTGCATCTCGTTCAGTTTTTTCAGAATTGCAAACTTGAATTCTCTGTCATTTAAATCACATATTTCCATATCTCTAAGTTTCTTTTCTGGAGACTTTTCACTTTCTTTCTGAGCTATCTTGTTGCCTTGGTTATTCATGGCAATCACTAATTTACTATTTCTCTTCCTAGACATCTACAGGAGTGGCTTCTGCAACAGGTTGATAGGTATGCGAAGGGCTTTTGAAGTTCCAAAGCTCTTTCTGCACCAGATTCAGAGCCCATATGTTTCAACAGTTCTGTTTACTCCTGCAGGGATCCGCCCAGATAGGTGGGGCCAGGGGCGGGGTGAGTTGTGACAGGTGGCCCAGAGCAATGGTGGCAACCACCACCACAGCCAGTCCTGCTTCCACAGCTCCCTCCCCTTTGCCAGAACTAGTTGAGCTGCGAATCTGTGTCTGTGGTCAACAGTTCTCAGAGCAGCAAATATTCTGTCCTTTGATCTGACACTGCTACTTTATCGCTTCTAGCACCGTGCAGGTGGGGGCGGGGCGAGCTCTGGGAGGGTAGAGAGGGGCGGCTAGTCTTTGTGCCTAAGGCTTCAGTTCTCCGTTTGGCATTGAGGGCTTAAACCACCGATTTCAGCCCTCTATCCTCAGCCTTTGCTTTGAGATCTGCCGTGAGTGAGTGAGCTCGCATTAGGTTCAGCCGTTTTGTATGCTGCCCCCTCAACCCCGTGTGCCGTAAGCGGAGCCCTAGCAGTCCACGTCTTTCCCTCTCCCGCAGCTGCAGCTGCGATAGTTCCGGATGCAGTGAGCACGAGCACTGAGCTATGTCTGTGTCCTGCGCCCACGCAGCTTTGTGTCCGCACTTCTCCTCTCCCTCTTTTCATCGCTAGCGCGATTCACCCACCTGGAGGTGAATTCAGTAGTGTGCCTCTTTGTCTTGCCTGTCTGCTGCTGTGCATGGAGTCCTATGTGGAGTTATTGTTGTTCGATTCGTTGTAAATTCCAGGGGAGCGCTACAGACGTTGTAAAATTCCAGGGGAGCACTACAGAGGCTTACCTCACACTGCCATTTTTCCCCCTCCGTATCTTTAGTTTTCTAGTAAGGCTGTGTCTCCATTGTTTCTTTGCCTTTGTGTTGTTGTCTATTATTTCTGTGTGTTGGTATTCTATGATATTTCCCTCTGTTTCTTCTTTTATTACAGTATATATTTCAGTTCTGGATTTTTTTCGAGTGGTTACCCTTAAGTTTATGTAAAAGAAAGTTTGATATTTAAAGTATTCCATTTTCTTCAGCACAGTTACTTTCTCCATTCACATATTCTGTTTCGGGCCTTTACTCTCCCCCTTTTAATGTTTTGGTTGTCACAAATTGTCTATTTGTGGGTTTTTTTTTTAATTTCAATCTCTTTAGTAAAATGTTCATGTTGTTCTTTGATTGTTTCCGAGTTCATTAAACTGCCTCTCTGTGTTTTCTTGTATCTCGATTAGTTGCAAGAACGTTGAGTTTTTTTCAGAACTGCAATCTTGAATTCTCTGTCATTTAAGTCACATGTTTCAATATCTTTAAGTTCCTTTTCTGGAGACTTTTCACTTTCTTTCTGAGTTATCTTGTTGCCTTGATAATTCATGGCAATTACTGATTTATTATTTCTCTTCCTAGACATCTACAGGAGTGGCTTCTGTAACAGGTTGATAAGAAGAGGTCTTTCTTTTGTTTTCCAGTACTAGTTGGTAGAATGTTTTATTTTCTCTCTGACTGCAGCCTTTTTTTCTTTCTCACACGGTAGTGCTGTGTTTTCTCTGCACTCTTCCAGTTTCTCACAGAATGGGGGGATTCCCTGGGAGACAGGCTTTTCCTCTGTTAATAGTTCGCCTGGGTCACAGCGCACAGTGTCCGTGTGGGTATGCGGAGAGCTTTTGAAGTTCCAAAGCTCTTCCTGCACCAGATTCAGAGCCTGTATTCTTCAGCATTTCTGTTTACTCCTGCAGGGATCTGCCCAGATAGGTGGGGCCAGGTATGGGGTGAGTTGTGAGAGGTAGCCCAGAGCAATGGCAGCTACCACCACCACAGTCCGTCCTGCTTCCACAGCTCCCTCCCTTTTTCCGGAACTAGTTGGGCTGTGAATCTGTGTCTGTGGTTTACAGTTCTCAGAACAGCAAGTATTCTGTTCTTGTAATCTTACACTGCTACTCTTCTGCTTCTAGCATCGGAAGGGTGGGGGCGGGGCGAGCTCTGGGTAGGTAGGTAGGGGACAGCTAATCTCAGTGCCTAAGGCTTCTGTTCTCTGCCTGGCAGTGAGGGCTTAAGCCATTGATTTCTGTCTTCTTCCCTCAGTCTTTTCTCCGAGGTCTCTGCCATGAGTGTTGGGCTGAGCCGTGTTATATGTGTTCCCCTCAGCCCTGTGGGCCATAAATGGTGCCCTAGCAGTCATAGTTCTTCCCTCTCCCACAGCTCCGGTAGTTTCGGTATACAGCGAGCTCGGAGCACTGAGCTAGGTCTGCGTCCTTCGACCACGCGGCACCATCTCCGCAATTCTCCTTTCCCTCCTTCCCAGCTCGCGCAATTCTCCCACCTTTTGGTGAATTCAGTAGTGGGCCTCTTGGTCTTGCCTGTCTGCTGTGCCAGGTGTCCTTTGTGGACTTATAGTTGTTCGATTATTTGCAAATTCCAGGGGAAATTTACAGAGGCTCACCTCATGTCGCCATTTTGATAACGTCTGTCAATTTTCTCTTTTTTGTAATGTCTTTCACTTTGGAATGGGTAATGCTGGCCATATAAACAGAGCTTGGGAGCCTTCCCTGCTTTTCAGTTTTTTGGAATAGTTTGAGAAGGATATGTGTTTATTCTTCTTTGAATTATTGGTAAAATTCACCTGTGACGCCATCTGGTCCAGAACTTTTATTGGGAGTATTTTGATTACTGATTCGATTTTGTTAGTAATCAAATCAGTCTGTTCAAGTTTTCTGTTTCTCTTTGATACAATCTCGGAAGATTGTATGTTTCTTGGAATTTATCCATTTATTCCAGGTTTTCCAATATGTTGGCATACATTTATAGTATTTTCTTGTAATCCTTTGTATTTTTGTATTCATTGTTAATTCTCTTTCATTTCTGATTTTATTTGGATTCTTTCTCTTTTTTGATGAGTCTGGTTAAATATTTATCAATTTTGTTGAGCTTTTTAAAGAACCAGCTCTTGGTTTCATTGATCTTTTGTATTGTTTTCTTAGACTCTCATTTATTTCTGTTCTGATCTTTATTATTTCTTTCCTTCTCCTCACATTGGGCTTTGCTCTTTTTCTAGTTCCTTTAAGTATAAGTTAGATTGTTTGAGACTTTTCTCATTTCTTGAGGTAGACCTGTATTGCTATGAATTTCTGTTTTAGAACTGCTTTGGCTGTGTCCCATAGACTTTGGGTCCTTGTGTTTTCATTATCATTTTTCTCAAGGTATCTTTTGACTTCTTTGATCTGGTTGTTAACCCACTCATTGTTTAGTAGCATGTTATTTATCCTCCTTGTGTGCATTTGTTTTTCAATTTTCTTCTCATAAGTGATTTTTAGTTTTATACCATTGTGATCAGAAAAGATGCTTGGTATGATTTCAGTCTTTTTACATTTATTGAGACTTGTTTTGTGGCCTAATGTGGTCTCTGCTGAAAAATATTCCCTGTGTGCTTGAAAGGAATGTATATCTCGCTTTGGGATGAAATGTTCTAAAAATATTAATTAAATCTATCTAACCTAATGTGTCATTTAAAGCTGCTGTTACCTTGTTGATTTTCTGTCTGGAATATCTATCCATTGATGTTAATGGGATGGTAAAGTCCCCTACTATGATTTTATTCTTGTTGATCTTTCCTTTTATGTTCATCAATATTTGCTTTATATATTTAGGTGCTCCTGCATTGGGTGTGTAAATGTTTACAAGGTTTATATCCTTGTTGGATTGATTCTTTTACCATTATGTAATGTCCTTTGTCTTTTTATTATAGCCTTTGTTTTAAACTGTTTTGTCTGATGTAAGTATTGCTACTTCAGCTTTTTTTTTTCATTTCTATATGCATAAAATACCTTTTTTCCATCCCTTTATTTTCAGTCTGTGTGTGTCTTGATCTGAAGTGGATCTCTTGTACGCTACATATGTATGCATCTTGTCTTATCATTCAGCCACCCTGTGTCTTTTGATTAGTGCATATCATCCCTTAACATGTAAAGTGATTATTGAC
Organism: Rhinolophus hipposideros; assembly: GCF_964194185.1. Taxonomy (NCBI): domain Eukaryota; kingdom Metazoa; phylum Chordata; class Mammalia; order Chiroptera; family Rhinolophidae; genus Rhinolophus; species Rhinolophus hipposideros. Next base: position 36,047,598 of record NC_138059.1, read on the forward strand.
AGATATGTAGTTATTCACCATGTTATTCATATTTTTTATTTATTAATTTTTTTTCTTAAAGAAATCACTTTAACTTGTATTACTGGTTTGGTGGTGATGAACTCCTTCAGCTCTTTCTTGTCTGGGAAGCTCTTTCTCTGTCCTTCGATTTTAAATGATTGCCTTGCTGTGTGGAGTAATCTTGGTCATAGGTCCTTGCTTTTCATCATTTAGAATATTTTGTACCATTCCCTTCTGGCCTGCAAAGTTTCTGTTGAGCAATGAGTTGACAGTCTTATGGGAGCTCCCCTGTAGGTAAGTAACTGCCTTTCTCGTGCTGCTTTTAAGATTCTCTCTGTCTATAACCTTTGCCATTTTAATTATGACGTGTCTTTATGTGCACCTGTTTGGACTCATCTTGTTTGGGACTCTCTGCGCTTCCTGGACTCTACACTTCCTTGTGTGTCTATTTCCTTTGCCAGGTTAGGGAAGTTTTCCGTCATTATTTTTTCAAATAGGTTTTCAATCCCTTGCTCTCTCCTGGTACCCCTATAATGTGAATGTTGTTACGTTTGATGTTGTCCCAGATGTCCCTTAAACTATCCCAATTTTTTTTTTTTCTTTTTGCTGTTCTAATTGGGTGTTTTCTGCTACCTTGTCTTCCAAATTGCTGATTCATCTTCTCCATCTAATCTGCGTGTGTGCCCTTTTGTTGTAGATGACCCTTGATTGCTGTTGGCATGTCAATGGATGGGATTGACCCTCAGGGTGACTGGGTGTAAAGACTGGCCGTGACTACTGTGGACAAGCTATTGTATGGGGGCTGACCTCACAGAGTTGGATTTGTTGTGTGGCTCTGGTGCCTGATAAGTCCCCCATTTCAGTGTAGCTAATAGGATAGTGCTCTGGTGTGGTCTGAAACCAGCCACTGGGTGTGTTGCTTCTGCGGCCTCTTGGGAGGGGCTCTCATACAGGCCAAATTCACCTGTGCCTGTGCTGTGTGCTGGGCCACCTGGTGAGATCTACCAAATAATCTGTGGTTGGTAGCTACCTGTATTGGGTTTGCAGGCACCTGGGAAAGGCTGTGCTGCCGACTGAGGCTAGCTGCCACTAGTGCTGTTCTGTGAGGCACTTAGCAATAGCTACGGGGCACACTGCTGTTTGTTTGGGATTTGTGGACCTTTCAGAGATTTTTAAGTAAGTCTGCAGCGTGGGCTAAAGCCAACCGCTTCTGAGGTACAATTTCTGAAGTAGGTTTGGGCCTGTGCAAGTTGGGGGGCTGGTTCTCGGAATAACAAGGATGAGGCAAGCAGTGTTAGCCTGTTTGATAGAAACTCAGGTTTGGTGCCAGCATGCACCTTGAGCCAGCACTTCTCTCCTGGCCTGAACTGCCCCTCTCAGCCTTGCCCTGAAGCCAGACAATTCAGTGTCTCCCATGTGTCCCTGATGCTTTTCCAGCTGCCGCCTCAGTGCTGGAGTTCAGAGCAACTAAGTCCATCGCAAGTGAGTCCATCAGTGAGTAAGTCCATAGGTGGGCCCTTTAAGAGGAAAGCCTGGGATTCCAGCTGCCCTCACTTGAACAGACTCCTTGCTGATTTTCACAGCCAGATGTAGAGACTCCTCTTACCGGCACCGGTGGTTTGTAATGGGGAGCCCAATGTGGGTCTGGGACCTCTCCTCAGGGGGGAACTCCACAGCCAAGATATCCCTCCAGATTCTTAACTGCCACACGTGGGTGTGAGACCAGCCCATTTCAAGTTTGCCCCTCTTTTCAGTTTCAGTGTGGCTTCTTTATATCCTGAGTTATAGGAGTTCTGTTCACCTAGTCTCCAAGTAATTCTCAGGAGTGGTTGTTCTATAGTTGTAATTTTGATGTGGTTGTGGGAGGTTGCGAGCAGAGCATTTACTTACTCTGCCATCTTCACCAGAAGTGAGTCCTAAATTTTATTCATAAATAACTACTGAATTCACTTATCTGTTCAGTTCTTTCCAAACTTGTAAGATATTTTTCAGATAGTATTTAACTGCCTACTGATGCTTAGAGAAGCCACTTTAATCAGTTTTCTTCACTGATTAGATAACTTCTTAATTTACAGAAGGTATGTCATTCTTCCAAGTAGAATAGTCACCTTTATATTGCCTTTGTAGATTAGGGAGATACTTAGAAGCCCCATCACGTCCTAACTTGTCGGGATAGAATGGAGCAAGAAACAAGCACTAGTGACTTCATTTTATCTGAAGCAAACAGACTGGCTCTCAGACTTCAAAAGTTAATGAAAGGAGAGAGGATTCACCCCCTAGTTTGGTAGGATCGGGAAACAGCTCTCTTCAACTACTGCTCTCCAAACATAATTGTTTGCATATTTTGAAAATTATGTATACAACCCCAATATGGGTCTGTATAAATCACATATATGTGCTCCTGTGTATTACAAAACAAAACAAAATAGACATTAGAAAAATAGGGAAAAATATAAAGACAAATTATACTTTCTCCCATATCCCAGTGACTGTTCCACTTTGGAAATGATTATTACAAAGTGTATTGTAAGATTTGGATACTAATAATAGTTAAAAGTTTTAAGGCTATAGGCTAATTTTTTAACATATAAATTAGGACCATTAGGTAATGACATCATTCACAACACCTGAATTATAAAATGTTTGTTAGAAGAAAGAGCATGGAACCACAGTGAGTGGGGAAGGAACTGTGTGGAACTTGCAGCTTACACAGTGTTTCATAAGCCACTGGTGTGTGTGGTGGGAATGTCTGGGATTGAACAAAACAACAGAGTGTGAAAAACAAGTTTTGTGTTATAGTTAAAATTTCAAAAACAATAAAAGTATGTGTGCACATTTTGTGTATAGGTAGTTTTTCACAAAATAAGATGTGATGTTGACACACATTTATGTTTGACTTTGACCACATGGACATACTGTCTTAAAATTTTGCTAAAATGTTAGAAAGCTTCATTAAATTTCCTAAGAGCCTCCCTTCTCTGATATTCAGATTGTTTTCTGAAACACCTATTCTGAAATCGTTCATGTCATTTTTTGTTTTTGTCTGGTCCAAGTTGCCTAGATCGTCATTTGATGAAGGTTTTGGTCATGATGAAAGCAGTTCTTTAATATGTTTAGTATTTTGTAAGATACATGATTTGACTGGCAATTAGTTTTAATTTTATTGTTGTAGCAGTATTGCAAATCACAAAGAAACTGATAAGTAATGTTGGTAGACGCTAATGTTAAGGGACATTTTAATGAGGGACTACATGTATAAGGGTCAATTGATTAGTAAATATTTGTGTGTCAATATGCCTCCCCATTAGACTTAACTCGGTAACATAAATTTTCAGATAACCAAGCACTACCCAGTGTTTCAGTTTCTTTTCTTAGAACTTTTCAAATAAATTTGAATCTCATACATTGCTGATTGGTGATATATTCATATAACCCATTTGGCTCATCATCCTGTAGACAGAATGATGGAGTGATTCAGAGTCACTTCTAGGTTAGACTGCCCAGATCTGAATCCGCTTACTTATTGGGTAACTCTAGAAATATGGTTTAACTTCTCTGCCTCAGTTTCCTCAGCCCTAAAATGAAGCTAATGAAAGAATCTATAGGATTGTTTTGAATATTAACTGCCTACATTATACATTAAGCCCTTAGAACAACAGTTCCTGGCGCACAATAAGTATTGTTCTGACTTCCTAAAAGATTCAGTAATAAGAATAAAAACTAGGCCAAAGCCCAAAGTTTCTATAGCCATTCATAAACAGGATGGTGTTTCTTAACAGACTAAGTGTGACTTTGAAAATAACCAAAGTATTTAGAATTTAAAAGCTAGAATTTAAAAACCAAAGTATTTAGAATTTAAAAGCTAGATGAATATAAAAACTATACTAAACAAATACTTGACAGCCTGGTGGTTGAAGTGCAAATGAATGGGGTTTAACTATTTGGGTGACATAAATATTAGGAAGTACAGTATCAGAGATGAATATATTTAAAGAGTGAATGAGACATAACTAGGAAATATAAGGGAAAAGTCCTTTTATTAGAATAAGGTACAAAATTCTGCCACTAGGTGGCAACGAACTACAACTTTACAATTTAAAGGTACACCACAAGGCTCTATTAAAGATTTATCCATTCTGTAGCCACACCAACTCCCTCCCCTTCATTTTTCAGGATGACAACACCTTTGAGGTTTATGGCCATCAGGAAAATTTACTACTAAGCTATATACTGATGTAATGAAATCTAATATACGCTGTGCAATGAATTATGAGATGTTATTTAGTTTCAGGATTTTATTACTTCAGTTATGACCATATTTCCTTTTATTTGATTGCTCACTCTTTAAACATACCAGATGACTATATAAGGAACACCTAATAAAATCTATAGATGTTAAAATATAAATGTTTTATTTGCCATAATTTGTTTAAATTCTGATTATACTGGTGTTCATATTAAAAGCCATAACATGTTATAATTTGAGATCTCAGATTGGATGGTGCCTCTGAATTATATTTTGCTAAGGAATTCCATTGTATGGATTAGCAGTTGAGCCGGCAAGACAAACTGAATCATTACAAGGTAGTTAATTTTTAGGATAGATTCTAGAAAGGCTGTTAATATTTGAGGGGCTTATGTATTATGACAAACTATTTAAGTTATTCTGGATTCTGACTGTATCTCTCCTATAGTTGAAATAATGTATTATTTGTTTAACTTTGTATTTTAATACATTTGCCTATTGTAGTATAAATGCCAAAAATATAATATTTAAATAAATCTCTGTGAAACTGCTGGTAATATTATTCAACTGAATCATTGTTCTGTTAGTATTCTAACTATTTTAAAGAAAATTTTATACATACATATGAAAATTGTATTTACAAGCCAAACTCCCCAAAGATTAATTGTTTATTTTACAAGAGTCAGTTTATAATTCCTTTCTTAAGCATGCTTTTTAAATGTGGTTTGCCATTAAACTGGAAACTCATATGATACCAATGATTTAGAAATCGTTAGCATTTATATAGATTGGGGCTCCTCAGCTATAAAATAAAGGGGTTTGACAACAAAGTCCTTAAGATTCATTTCAACACCAAAACATTCTGGGGTCTGTAATTTAATTTCTGCACTTTACTGTTAGGATGAACTAATATTGACACAGTATCAGCTTTGTACCAGACATTGCTCATATGTTGTCTCTTTTAATCTTCCCTGCAAAATTTCGCCATAGATATTACACCCATTATATGGAAGAAGAAATTATAGTTAAAATCATTTTACCCTTACTTATAGTTTATGTGTGTGTGTGTGTGTATGTGTGCATTTTATGTGCCTTGCTAGGTGGAAGGTAGGTGTAGGACAGGATTTCTCAACATTGGCACTATTGACATTTGAGGCTGACAAATTTTTTGTTGTGGGGACTTTCCTGTAAGGTAAGATCCGTAGCAGCATCCCTGCTTTCTTCCAAGTTGTAACAAACAAAAAATGTCAGCAGACATTCCAAATGTCCCTTGGGGGACAGAATTGCTCCCTAGCTGAAAACCATACTATGGGGAATATAAAGAGAGAAACCAAGGTGGTGGAGACATATATATATATATATATATATATATATATATATATAGATAGATAGATAGATAGATAGATAGATAGATAGATAGATATAGATATGCAAATAAATGTGTAAATTATCTATACAAAATATACACCAGGTGTTATGGAAACTTGGAGAAGGGAAACTAACTCAACTTGGAGAGTGATCAGAGAAGACCCTCTGACAAATTAGCTGATTCCCCAAGAGTAAGCAAGTCATCCAAACCAAAAAGCTGGTGGAGACCTTTACAAGAAGAGGAAAATAAACAGGAAACACTCAGAGGCACGGAAGTGCAGGTTTATGCCTAGGGAAGAACAAGCAGTTTCAAATTGATGGAGTGGCATATGTCATGTGGGAGATGAAACTTGGAAGGTATATGCCATATTGAGATGTTTGGACTTTGTGAGTAGGAAAGTGTTTGGGTAAATTCTGGGAAGTGAAATTCCCAGAATTTTCAATTTGGGTTAAGGGGGATGAATTTTTAAATTTATCAACAGACAATTTGCTTTTTAAACTTTTGTAGTAATTTATGCTCTAAGCAATTCATGAGGGCCTTTTCCTTGCACCCCTGCCTGCACTGAGGGCTCCCATTAAGAAAAATCTTTCTGGAGACGTCATCAAAATGGCAGCATGAAGTGAGCCTCTGTAAATCACCCCTGGAATTTACAACTAATCAAACAACTATACCTCCACAAGGGACTCCCTGCACAGCAGACAGGCAAGATGAAGAGGTCCACTGCTGAATTCACCTAAACGTGGGTGAATCGCACAAGCGGGGGAGAAGGGGTGAAGTGCGAAGATGGAGCAGCTGGGGTGCAGGACGCAGAACTAGCTCAGTGCTCCGAGCTCGCTGCATCCCGGAACTACAGCTGCAGGAGAAGGAACACCTCGGACTGCTAGGGCTCCACTTATGGCCGACAGGGCTGAGGGGACGGCATATAACATGTCTGAACCCAACGCTCATGGCAGAGATCTCAAAAAAAAGACTGAGGGAAGGAGTCTCAAGATGGTGGTTGAAGACCTCACTGCCAAGAAGAATGGAAGCCTTAGTCACTGAGACTAGCAACCCCCTCCCTACCCTCCCACAGCTCACCCCTCCCCACCTGCCTGGTGCCAGAAGTGGAACAGTAGCAGTGTCAGATCAAAAGGACAGGGTATTTGCTGTTCTGAGAACTGTGGACTGCAGACACAGATTCGCAGCCCAACTAGTTCCGACAAAGGAGAGGGAGCTGTGGAAGCAGAACCAGCTGTGGTGGTGGTCGCCGCCATTGCTCTGGGCCACCTCTCACAACTCACCTTGCCCCTGGCCCCACTTATCTGGGCGGGTCCCTGCAGGAGTAAACAGAAATGCTGAAATATACAGGCTCTGAAACTGGTGCAGGAAGAACTTTGGAACTTCAAAAGCTCTCCGCAACCCCACAGGGACGTGGCGCCCTATGACCCAGGTGAACTGTTAACAGAGGAGAGGCACGTCTCCTAGGAAATCGCCCCATTGTGAGAGAAGCTGGAATACTGCAAAGAAAACATAGCACTACGGAGTCAGAGAGAAAAAAAAAAGGCTGCAGTCGGAGAGAAAATAAAACATTCTGACAACAAGTATTGGAAAACAAAAGAAAGACCTCTTCCTATCAACCTGTTGCAGAAGCCACTCCTGTAGATGTCTAGGAAGAGAAATAATAAATCAGTAATTGCCATGAATAACCAAGGCAACAAACCACTCAGAAAGAAAGTGAAAAGTCTCCAGAAAAGAAACCTAAAGTTATGGAAATATGTGACTTAAATGACAGAGAATTCAAGATTGCAGTTCTGAAAAAAACACAACGAGATGCAAGAAAACACAGAAAGGAAGTATAATGAACTCAGAAACACAACCAAAGAACAACATGAGCATTTTACAAAAGCCATAGAAATTTTTAAAAAGAACCAAATAGAATTTCTGGAGATTAAGAACTCAATAAAAGAAATTAAGAATGAAATAAGCAGCTTAGGTAGTAGAGTTGACCAGATGGAGGAAAGAATCAGTGCCATCAAAGATAGAAACCCGGAAATGGCATGGATGGAAGAAGAAAGAGACTTGAGACTTAAAAGAAATGAAAGAAATCTACAAAATTTTCTGACTCCATCAGAAAGAGCAATATGAGAATAATGGGCATACCAGAAGGAGAAGAAAGAGGGAAGGGAACAGAGAATATATTCAAACAAATCGTCGATGAGAACTTCCCAAACTTGTGGCAAGAACTGGATCCTGGAATCCAAGAAGCAAAGAGAACACCTAATTACCTCAATCCCAACAGGCCTTCACCAAGGCACATTGTATTGAAGCTGTCCAAAATCAATGACAAAGAAAGAATCCTCAAGGCAGCCAGGGAAAAGAAGACGGTAATTTACAAAGGAAAGCCCATTAGATTATCATCAGATTTTTCAGCAGAAACCCTACAAGCGAGGAGGGAGTGGAACCAAATATTCAAACTATTGAAAGAGAAATTATGAGCCAAGAATAATATATCCAGCAAAGATATCCTTTAAATATGAAGGAGGAATAGAGACCTTTCAGGGCACACAGAAGATGAGGGAATTTTCTAACACACGACTTGCACTATAACAAATACTAAAGGAGGCTATTGGACCACCATCAACAGGGACAATTTGTGGCAACCAAAACATAAAAAGGCGGAGAGTAAAGGCCTGAACCGTAATATGGGAATGGAGAAAGTAAGCATGCTGAAGAAAATGGAATATTCTAAATATCAAACTTTCCTTTACATAAACTTAAGGGTAACCACTCAAAAATCATCCAGAACTGAAATAGATGCTGTAATAAAAGAAGAAACATAGGGAAACATCATAGAATACCACCACACAGAAATAATAGACAACAACAAAAAGGCAAAGAAACAATGGAGACACAGACTTACCAGAAAACTAAAGATAGAATGACAAGAAAACCTTTCATATCAATAATCACCCTAAATGTAAATGGACTGAACTCACCAATAAAAAGGCACAGAGTAGCAGATTGGATCAAAAAACTGAACCCAACCATATGCTGACTCCGAGAGACACATCTTAGCCACAAGACAAGCATAGACTCAAAGTGAGAGGGTGGAAATTGACACTCCAAGCAAATGGTACCCAGAGAAAATCAGGTGTAGCCATAATGATTTCCGATGAAACAGACTTCAGGGTGAAAAAGATAACAAGAGACAAAGATGGACATTTCATAATGGTAAAGTGGACTATCCAACAAGAAGGCATAACAGTTATCAATATTTATGCCCCCAATCAGGGAGGACTGAAATATACCAAGCAACTACTAACAGAACTAAAGGGAGAAATTGACCAAAACACAATTATACTAGGGGACTTAAATACATCATTGACAGCTATGGATAGATCATCCAAACAGAAGATAAATAACGAAATAGCAGGCCTAAATGACACATTACATGAAATGGACATAATTGACATATATAGAGCACTTCATCCTAAAACATCAGACTATACATTCTTTTCTAGTGTACATGGAACATTCTCAAGGATAGACCATATATTGGGACATAAAATCAGCCTCAGCAAATTTAAGAAGATTGAAATCATACCAAGCATATTCTCTGATCACAAAGCTTTGAAAATGGATATCAACTGCAAAAAGAAAGCAGGAAAAAACACAAATACATGGAGATTAAACAACATACTTTTAAAGAACGACTGGGTCAAAGAAGAAATTAGAGGAGAGCTCAAAAGATACATAGAAACAAATGACAATGAAAATACATCCTACCAAAATTTTTGGGATGCCGCGAAAGCAGTTTTAAGATGGAAATTTATATCATTACAGGCCTATCTCAAGAAACAAGAAAAATCCCAAATAAATAACCTCATGTTACACCTTAAAGAACTAGAAAAAGAAGAACAAGTGAAACCCAAGGTCAGCAGAAGAAAGCAAATAACAAAAATCAGAGCAGAACTAAATGAAATAGAGAACAAAAAGACAATAGAAAAAATTAATGTGACAAAGAGCTGGTTATATGGAAAGATTAAGAAAACTGACAAGCACTTGTCTAGACTCACTAAAATAAAAAGAGAGAAGACACTTATTAACAAAATCAGAAATGAAATAGGGGAAGTTTTCACAGACACCACAGTAATACAAAGGATCATCCATGAATACTATAAAGGACTATATGCCACCAAATTCAATAACCTAAAGAAATGGACAAGTTCTTAGAAACATATAGCCTTCCTAGGTTGAACCATGAAGAACTGGAAAATCTAAACAGACCGATCACCAGTAACAAAATTGAATCAGTCATCCAAAACCTTCCCAAAAGCAAAAGTCCGGGATCAGATGTCTTCACTAGTGAATTCTACCAAACCTTCAAACAGGATCTAATACCAATTCTGCACAAACTCTTCCAAAAAATTGAATAAGAGACAGTACTCCCTACCTCATTTTATGAGGCCAACATTACCCTAATACAGAAACCTGGTAAGGAGAACACACAAAAAGAAAAATTCAGACCAATATTTCTGATGAATACAGACGCGAAAATCCTAAAAAAAATTCTAGCAAATCGAATACAACAATGCATTAAAAGGATTATTCATCATGACCAAGTGGGGTTCATCCCTGGGGCACAAGAATGGTTCAACATCCGCAAATCTATCAATGTGATACATCACATAAACAGAATAAAGGACAAAAATCATATGATTATATCAATTGATGCAGAAAAAGCATTTGACAAGATACAACATCAATTTATGTTTAAAACACTTAATAAAATAGGTATAGAAGGAAAATACCTTAACATAATAAAGACCATATACGACAAACCCTCCGCTAATCTCATGATCAATGGTGAAAAACTGATGCTCTTTGCTCTACGTTCAGGAACGTGACAGGGCTGTCCCCTATCAACTCTGCTTTTCAACATAGTGTTGGAAGTCCTTGCCAGAGCCATCAGGCAAGAGAAAGAAATAAAAGGCATCCAAATTAGGAAGGAAGAAGTTAAATTGTCACTCTTTGCAGATGATATGATGCTACATATAGAAAACCCTAAAGCCTTCATCAAAAACCTATTAGAAACAACCAACGAATACAGTAAAGTTGCCTGCTACAAAATCAACATACAAAAGTCCTTTGCATTCCTATATACTAACAATGAAATCTCAGAAAAAGAAATACAAGACCGATTCCTTTTGTAATTGCAGCAAAAAGAATAAAATACCTAGGAATAAACTTAACCAAAGATGTGAAAGAACTATATGCTGAAAACGATAAGACGTTTTTAAAAGAAATTGAAGAAGACACAAAGAAACGGAAAGACATTCCGTGCTCATGGATTGGAAGAATCAACATAGTTAAAATGGCCATATTACCCAAAGCAATATACAGTTTAATGCAATCACATCAAAATCACAATGGAGGTTTTTGAAGAAGTAGACCAAAAAAATCATCAGATTTGTTTGGAACCTCAAAAGACCCCGAATAGCCAAAACAATCTTAAGAAACAAGAACAATGCTGGAGGTATCACACTCCCTGACTTTAGCTTGTGCTACAGGGCTACAATAATCAAAACAGCATGGTATTGTCAGAAAAACAGACACACAGAGCAATGGAATAGAATTGAGAACCCAGAAATAAAACCACATAAATATGGACAGATAATTTTTGACAAAGAAGCTAAAAACATACAATGGAGGAAAGATAGCCTCTTCAATAAGTGGTGCTGGGAAAATTGGATATCCACGTGCAAAAGAATGAAACTGGACTGCTATTTGTCACCATGTACCAAGATTAATTCAAAATGGATCAAAGACTTAAGCATAAGACATGACACAGTAAACTGCATAGAATAAAACACAGGTACTAAACTTATGGACATAGAGTTCAAAGAGCATTTTATGAATTTGACTGCAAAGGCAAGGGCAATAAAAGCTAAAATAAACGAATGGGACTATATGAAACTTAAAAACTTCTGCACAGCAAAAGAAACCATCGACAAAATAAAGAGGCGACGAACTGAATGGGAGAAGATTTTTGCAAACACTGCCTCCGATAAAAGGCTAATATCCAAAATATACAAGGAACTCATGCAACTCAACAACAAAAAAACAAACAACCCAATTGAAAAATGGGCAGAGGACCTGAAGAGACATTTCTCCAAAGAGGACATACAAATGGCAAATAGACTTATGAAAAAATGCTCAATATCACTAATCATCAGGGGAATGCAATAAAAACCACAATGAGTTATCACCTCACCTTAGTCAGAATGGCTTTCATCAACAAGACAAATAATAAAAAACATTGGAGAGGTTGTGGAGAAAAAGGAACCCTCATACACTGTTGGTGGGAATGCAGACTGGTGCAGCCGCTATGGAATGCAGTGTGGAGGTTCCTCAAAAAATTACGAATAGAATTACCATATGACCCAGCAATTCCTCTCCTGGGTATCTACCCAAAAAATCTGAAAACATTTATCCGTAAAGATACGTGTGCGCCAATGTTCAGTGCAGCTTTTTTTACGGTAGCCAAGACATGGAAACACTAAAACGTCCTTCGATAGATGAATGGACAAAGAAGTTGTGGTATGTATATACACAATGGACTACTATTCAGAGGTAAGAAAAGATGATATAGGAACATTTGTCACAACATGGATGGATCTTGTGAGTATGATGCTAAGCGAAATAAGTCAGACAGAAAAAGCAGAAAACCATATGATTTCACAGATATGTGGTATATAAACCAAAAACAACAAAAGAACAAGACAAACAAATGAGAAACAAAAACTCATAACACAGACAATAGTTTAGTGGTTACCAGAGGGTAAGTGGGGTGGAGGGTGGGAGATGAGGGTAAGGGGGATCAAATATATGGTGATGGAAGGAGAACTGACTCTGGGTGGTGAACACACAAGATATATAGATGATGTAATACAGAATTCTACACCTGAAATCTATGTAATTTTACTAACAATTATCACCCCAATAAATTTTTAAAAAATTTTAAAAAAGAATCTTTTTTAATTTGGTTGGAGTGTTTCTTGTTTAAATTTGCATTTTTTGGATTGAGTAGTTAAACATTTTTCTATATGCTGTTATCAAGTTGTTTTCCCTCCTAATCAATCGTGTTCATGTCCTTTGCCCATGCATCTATTTTTTTTTCATAGCTTTTTGTTCATTTTTTAGTTTTTTTCTTAGTGTCCACCATGCCAAATTTGGGTCATTTCTTATCTATTTGAGACCTTTATATATTTGGACGGTACTCCTTTTACTTACAGTTGCTGAAATTATATTTTCTTATTTCATAGTTTGAAATTTGTTTTGGTTATTTTTTGGTTATTTTCAGCTTTGTTCATGGTGGTTTTTGTCAAATGGAAGTTTTCAATTTTTATGTAGTACAATCTATCAGTCTTCTCCACTGTGGTTTTACATTTAAGGGCATGCTTTGAGAAGTTCTCCCTTTACTCCAAGGTTATATAAATATCCAGCAAGGTTTTCATTCAGTACTTTTAGCTATAAGAAATAAAACTATAAATCTTTATTCCCTATAGACTTTAGGTATATGGTGTGAGCAGAGCATATTTTTGAGAGATACTAGAAGGTCCCATTGGCAAGGCTGGATGATCAATGACTTGTGCAGGGGGTGGGGGTCAGGGTAGAGAGGGAAGCATGCAGGGGATCCACGAAGGGGGATCTCTTAAGGGGGGTGCAGGCTGCTAATCAGCTCCTTCTTTGGGCTTGTCATTCTGTAAGATTGTTCGTTGTGCTGGATATTCCAGAACCACTCTCTACAGTTCACCCTGCTCTGCACCTCTGGACACTCTATGAACTGAATCAATAAATAGCCTTGCCTTCTGGTTTCTGGCTTGGGTTTGGCCAATGGAAAGTCACTTTCAGGAGAGGGCAGACAAGAAGAGAGAGACAGTGGTATTTATTTCCCATCCCACCCCTGCTGGACCATGGGTTGGCAGTGACTGTGTTCCTCTGCAGACAGCCACTTTTCTGTTAGGCAGTCCCTCTCAGCATTCCTACAGCTCTCTCTCCCCACTTGCATCCCTGTAGGTTCCTCTTAACCCTGCCTGCCCTTTGTTAAGAGTCCCTTCATTGGACATTTCTCAGTTACCTGATTGTGTCCTACCAGGATCCTGACTCACACAGACAGAGCGAGATCCCCCCAAGAGTAGTTGTGTTTTGCCATAGGAGCACCAGGTGATGCCATGTGGAACTGATTTGTAGTCTGTCCCCAGGAAACCTTACAAGCTTTATTCTTTGAGATTGGCCAACTCATGGCCCAGAGTCAGCCTTCAAGAGACCACATTAATTCCTGTTAAAGAGAATGGGCTTCCAAAGCCCATCTCCTACCTCCCCACCTCTCTGCCTTTTCATCTGATGAATCTGCTTCCAATCAGAGACTTACTCTCTACTCAATTTAATTCAGGGAAATGCCAGTGCCAAAAAGATGCTGTATGACAGAAAACAGAAAGTTCACCCATCCTGACATACTGCTGTGTTATCTTTCTGGGCAAGCTCTTTCCTCCTATTTAACTCCCTCTTCTCCAAACACACTGCAAAATTTTACATCCAACATCTGTCCCTCCTCTTCCCTATCTCTTGTGGTGTCACTAGCAACCTCATCATTTTCTCCACTTGCCCAAGTTCTAGCTTTATTTTAAGACAAAACTAAAATCCTACCTATTCAGAGAAGGTCTTGCTGATACCCAGACACTTGACATATCCATTTTCTTTGAATTTCTGAAGCACTTACTGCTTCAACCAATCATTTGTTAATTAACAGTAGCTAATACTATTTACCTAGTGTTCACAAATGCCATTCGTGGTCTTGTTATTCCTTAAAAAATATTCTCTAAGATGGGTACGATTAGACACTTGTTTTTAATGGAGATGGGGAGAGTTCAAACCCTGGGATCAGAAAAGCAGACACAACACCCCCACCCCCACCCCACAACCCTCCCACACAAGGTGGAGGGCCAGAGGAAGGGGTTTGGGTTTTACATAAATGCAACTGGAAGACCTGGAGGGTTTTAAGCAGAGCAATGAACTATGATTTTTAAAGGGAGTACTATGTATAAAACTTTCTCATTCTTTTTAAGGAAAGCATAACCCTCTAGACTATGGATGTCTCATAATTTACTCAACCACTTTCCTGTTGATTGACATTTGGGTTGCTTCCAATGGAACGCTAGAACAAATAGAGCTGCAGTGAAAAATCCTTGTGCACTTGTGCTTTCGCATTTTTGTAGGACAGAGTCCAAAGGCTTAAAGAATTTAGACAGAGAACATGGTTTGTGGGGAGGGGAGAAAATCTTTTAAAAATCCCTGCCATGGAAGGGAGAGATCTCTTAAAAGCCAGAGTCTCAGATGCGTGTCCCACACCAGCCTGGATAAAGCCAGGTTTAGCAGACCATCAAGATTTTGCAACCAACCACTGGAGTGTCCCACAATAATAGTGAAGTGTGAGAAACACAGACACACCCAGCATTACTGAAACGGACATTTCATTTCCCCTTAGGTTTTAATAAAATCATAAATTGATTACATTTGCTCTGCTTTCAGTTATGTCCAAGTGATTTAGCTAACATATTGTGTGTTTAATATTTTATATTTACATAACAGTCAGCTTTTAAAAATCCTGTCATAAATCAAAACATAATTTTTCTTTTAGATAGATAAGTATACTATTTTCAAAAAATTTTATTGTCTACAGAAAAGGAGAATAATATGAATGTTTCTCCATCTATTCAAAAGGACTTTCTTTAATTTCTTAAGGTATTTCTACCTTGTTTGCACATTTGTGTACAAATAAGATTTTATTTGTCTTTTCAACTACTATTTATTTATAGATTGTGCTAGGTACTAGGGTCCAGAAATGAGTCACATTCATTCGTTGTCCTTGTTGAGTTTGCAGTTGGAGGAGATTCCAGTAAGTAGAATCACAACCCGGGGTAAGCAGGGCTTCTTCATGAAAAGCAGGAGATGATGCAGAAACATGGAGGATAGGACCCAACGAACACCGGAGTGAGGGCTGGAGGTGGGTGACATTCAGTTGCTGATAAGCAACAGAAATAGACTGTGGCTAAATTACCAGACATTTGTATTGGGAGAATATCGTGGAATCAATGAAAGGTATATTAGCTTCCTATTGCTGCTGTAACAAATCACCACATACTTAGCTTAAACCAACACATATGTATTGTCTTACACATCTAGAGGTCAGCAATCTGTAATAAGTCTCCTGAGCTAAATTCCTCACAGCTAGTTCCTTCTGAAGGCTCTACAGTAGAATCTGTTCCTTTACTCTTCCAGCTTCTAGAAGCTGCCAGCATCACTCCAATCTCTGCTGCTATCAGCACATGGCCTTCTCTTTTCTTTGACCCTCCTGCCTCCCTCTTTTCTTTTTAATTTATTGAAGTGACAATTATTAAGGAAATTACATAATTTCAGGTGTACAATTCTGTATTACATCATCTATAAATACCATTGTGTGTTCACCACCCAGAGTCAGTTCTTCTTCCATCACCATATATTTGATCCCCCTTACACTCAAGGCCCTCCCCCCACCCCCCTTACCCTCTGGTAACCACTAAACTATTGTCTGTTTCTGTGAGTTTTTGTTTCTCATTTGTTTGTCTTGTTCTTTTGTTGTTTTGGTTTATATACCACATATCAGTGAAATCATAGGGTTCTCTGCTTTTTCTGTCTGACATTTCACTTAGCATTATACTCTCAAGATCCATCCATGTTGTCACAAATGTTCCTATATCATCTTTCCTTAACGCCGAATAGTATTCCATTGTGTATATATACCACAACTTCTTTATCCATTCATCTATCAAAGAACATTTTGGTTGTTTCCTTGTCTTGGCCACCGTAAACAAAGCTGCAATGAATATTGGAACACACATGTCTTTATGTATAAAGGATTTCAAATTCTTTGAGTAGATACTCAGGAGAGGGATTGCTGGGTCATATGGTAATTCTATTTGTAATTTTTTGAGGAACCTCCACACTGCCTTCCATAGTGGTTGCACCAGTCTGCATTCCCACCAACAGTGTATGAGGGTTCCTTTTTCTCCACAGCCTCTCCAACACTTGTTACTATTTGTCTTGTTGATGATAGCCATTCTGACTGGGGTGAGGTGATATATCATTGTGGTTTTTATTTGCATTTCTCTGATGATGAGTGATGTTGAGCATTTTTTCATATGTCTATTTGAGATTTGTAAGTCCTCTTTGGAGAAATGTCTCTTCAAGTCCTCTGACCATTTTTCAATTGGGTTGTTTGTATTTTTGTTGTTAAGTGTCATGAGTTCCTTGTATATTTTGGATATTAGACCCTTATCGGAGGCACTGTTTGCAAAAATCTTCTCCCATTCAGTTGCCTCTTTATTTTCTCGATGGTTTCTTTTGCTGTGCAGAAACTTTTAAGTTTCATATAATCCCATTTGTTTATTTTAGCTTTTACTTCCATTGCCCTTGGAGTCAAATTCATAAAATGCTCTTTAACCCAAGGTCCATAAGTTTAGTACCTATGTTTTCTTCTATGCAGTGTACTCTGTCAGGACTTATGCTTAAGTCTTTGATCCATTTTTAATTAATTTTGGTACGTGGTGACAGATAGCAGTCCAGTTTCATTCTTTTCACTTGGCTATCCAATTCTCCCAGCACCATTTATTGAAGAGGCTGTCATTCCTCCATTGTATGTTTTTAGCTTCTTTGTCAAATATTATCTCTTCATATTTATGTGGTTGTATTTCTGGGTTCTCACTTCTATTCCATTGCTCTACGTGTCTGTTTTTCTTACAATACCATGCTGTTTTGATTATTGTAGCCCTGTAGTACAAGCTAAAGTCAGGGAATGTGATACCTCCAGTATTGTTCTTGTTTCTTAAGATTGCTTTGGCTATTCGGGGACTTTTGTGGTTCCAAACATATCTGATTATTTTTTGTTCTATTTCTTTAAAAAATGCCATTGTGCATTGTACACCAGAAGCTAAACATTAATGAATGCCAACTATAATTTTATATATATAATGTGATGGTTCAGTGTGAGGTCGGAGGGATAGTGGATGGGGGGAGGGGGATTCACAGTGTGAGGGATATAAATGATGAACGTCTAAGTATTACCTTGTCTTGTACACCTGAAACTAATAAATAAAAAATAAAATAAAATAAAATAAAATAAAATAACATAAAATAAAATAAAAAATGCCATTGTGATTTTGATGGAGATGGCATTAAATCTGTATATAGCTTTGGATAATATGGCCATTTTAACTACGCTGATTCTTTCAATCCATGAGCATGTAATGTCTTTCCATTTCTTTGTGTCATCTTCAATTTCTTTCAAAAATGTCTTATAGTTTTCAGCATATATATCCTTCACATCCTTGGTTAAGTTTATTCCTAGGTATTTTATTCTTTTGGCTGCAATTTTAAAGGGAATTGTTTTTTGTGTTTCTTTTTCTGAGATTTCATTGTTACTATATAGGAATGCAATGGACTTTTGTACGTTGATTTTGCAGCCAGCAACTTTACTGTATTCGTTGATTGTTTCTAACAGCTTTTTGGTGGAGTCTTTTGTGTTTTCTATATATAGCATCATGAGGTCTGCAAAGAGTGATATTTTAACTTTCATTCCCAATTTGGATGCCTTTTATTTCTTTCTGTTGCCTGATTGCTCTAGGAAGGACTTCCAACACTATGTTGAAAAGCAGAGGTGATAGGGGACAGCCCTGTTGTGTTCCTGAACATAGAGCAAAGGGCTTCAGTTTTTCACCATTAATTATGAGATTAGCAGAGGGCTTGTCATAGATGGCCTTTATTAGGTTAAGGTATTTTCCTTCTATACCTATTAATTAAGTGTCTTAATCATAAACGGATGTTGTATCTTGTCAAATGCTTTTTCTGCATCAATTGATATAATCATATGATTTTTGTCCTTTATTTTGTTTCTGTCATGTATCACATTGATGGAATTGTGGATGTTGAACCATTCTTGAGCCACAGGGATGAACCCCACTTGGTCGTGATGAATAATCTTTTTAATGCATTGTTGTATTCGTTTTGCTAAATTTTGTTTAAGATTTTTGCATCAGTATTCATCAGAGATATAGGTCTGTAGTTTTCTTTTTTGTGTGTTGTCCTTACCAGGTTTTGGTATCAGGGTAATGTTGGCCTCATAAAATGAATTAGGGAGTACTGTCTCTTCTTCAATTTTCTGGAAGAGTGAGCAGGATTGGTATTAGATCCTGTTTGAAGGTTTGGTAGAATTCACTAGTGAAGCCATCTGGTCCTGTACTTTTGCTTTTGGGAAGGTTTCGGATGACTGATTCAATTTATTTACAGGTGATCTGTCTGTTTAGATTTTCCAGTTCTTCATGGTTCAGCCTTGGAAGGCTATATGTTTCTAAGAACTTGTCCATTTCTTCTAGGTTATTGAATTTGGTGGCATATACTCCTTTATAGGATTCTTGCATGATCCCTTGTATTTCTGTGGTGTCCATGATAACTTCCCCATTTTCATTTCTGATTTTGTTAATTAGTGTCTTCCCTCTTTTTATCTTAGTGAGTCTAGCCAAGGGTTTCTCGATTTTATTAATTGTTTCAAAGAGCCAGCTCTTTGTCACATTAATTTTTTCTATTGTCTTTTTGTTCTCTATTTCATTGAGCTCTGCTCTGATTTTTGTTATTTGCTTTCTTCTGCTGACCTTGGGTTTCACTTGTTCTTCTTTTTCTAGTTCTTTAAGGTGTAACATGAGGTTATTTATTTGGGATTTTTCTTGTTTCTTGAGATAGGCCTGTAATGATATAAATTTCCATCTTAAAACTGCTTTCGCGGCATCCCAAAAATTTTGGTAGGATGTATTTTCATTGTCATTTGTTTCTTTGTATCTTTTGATTTCTCCTCTAGTTTCTTCTTTGACCCAGTCGTTCTTTAAAAGTATGTTGTTTATTCTCCATGTATTTGTGTTTCTTTTTGCTTTCTTTTCGCAGTTGATATCCAATTTCAAAGCCTTGTGATCAGAGAATATGCTTGGTATGATTTCAATCTTCTTAAATTTGCTGACGCTGCTTTTATATCTCAATATATGGTCTATTCTTGAGAATGTTCCATGTACACTCGAAAAGAATGTATAATCTGATGTTTTAGGATGAAGTGCTCTAAATATGTCAATGATGTCCATTTAATCTAATGTGTCATTTAGGGCCGCTATTTCGTTATTTATTTTCTGTTTGGATGACGTATCCATAGCTGTCAATGATGTATTTAAGTCCCCTAGTATAATTGTGTTTTGGTCAATTTCTCCCTTTAGTTCTGTTAGTAGTTGCTTGGTATTTTTCTGTGCTCCCTGATTGGGGGCATAAATATTGATGACTGTTATGTCTTCTTGTTGTATAGTCCCTTTTACCATTATGAAATGTCCATCTTTGTCTCTTGTTATCTTTTTCACCCTGAAGTCTGTTTCATCGGAAATCATTATGGCTACACCCGATTTTCTCTGGGTACCATTTGCTTGGAGTGTCAATTTCCACCCTTTCACTTTGAGTCTATGCTTGTCCTTGTAGCTGAGATGTGTCTCTCGGAGACATCATATGGTTGGGTTCAGTTTTTTTATCCAATCTGCCACTCTGTGCCTTTTTATTGGTGAGTTCAGTCCATTTGCATTTAGGGTGATTATTGATACGTGAGGATTTCCTGTCATTCTGTCTTTAGTTTTCTGGTAAGGCTGTGTCTCCATTGTTTCTTTGCCTTTTTGTTGTTGTCTATTATTTCTGTGTAGTATTCTATGATGTTTCCCTCTGTTTCTTCTTTTATTACAGTACATATTTCAGTTCTGGTTTATTTGAGTGGTTACGTTTAAGATTATGTAAAAGAAAGTTTGATATTTAGAGTGTTCCATTTTCTTCAGCACACTTACTTTCTCCATTCCCATATTCCGGTTCAGGCCTTCATTCTCCGCCTTTTTATGTTTTGGTTGCCACAAATTGTCCCTGTTGATGGTGGTCGAATAGCCTCCTTTAGTATTTCTTGTAGTTCAGGTCGTATATTAGAAAATTCCCTCAGCTTCTGTATGTCTGGAAAGGTATTTATTCCTCCTTCGTATCTAAAGGATATCTTTGCTGGATATATTATTCTTTGCTCATGATTTCTCTCTTTCAATAGTTTGAATATTCGGTTCCACTCCCTCCTGGCTTATAGAGTTTCTGCTGAAAAATCTGATGATAATCTAATGGGCTTTCCTTTGTAGGTTACCGTGTTCTTTTCCCTGGCTTCCTTGAGGATTCTTTCTTTGGTGTTAATTTTAGACAGCTTCAATACAATGTGCCTTGGAGAAGGCCTGTTGGGATTCAGGTAATTAGGTGTTCTATTTTCTTCTTAGATTGGAGGATCCAGTTCTGTCCACAAATTTGGGAAGTTCTCATTAACAATTTTTTTGAATATATTCTCTGTTCCCTTCTCTTTTTCTTCTCCTTCTGGTATGCCCATTATTCTTATATTGCTCTTTCTGATAGAGTTAGAAAGTTTGTAGAGTTCTTTCATTTCTTTTAAGTCTCAAGTCTCTTTCTTCTTCCATCTGTGTAATTTCCAGGTTTCTATCTTCGATGTCACTGATTTTTTTCTCCATCTGGTCAACTCTACTACCTAAGCTTGTTATTTCATTCTTAATTTCTTCTATTGAGTTCTTAATCTCCAGAAATTACATTTGGTTCTTTTTTAAAATTTCAATCTCTTTCGTAAAATGCTCATGTTGTTCTTTGATTGCATTTCTGAGTTCATTAAACTGCCTTTCTGTGTTTTCTTGCATCTTATTGAGTTTTTTCAGAACTGCAATCTTGAATTCTCTATCATTTAAGTCACATATTTCCATATCTTTAAGTTCCTTTTTTGGAGACTTTTCACTTTTTTTGTGAGCTGTCTTGTTGCCTTGGTTATTCATGGCAATTATTGATTTATTATTTCTCTTCCTAGATATCTACATGAGTGGCTTCTGCAACAGGTTGATAGGAAGAGGTCTTTCTTTTGTTTTCCAATAGTTGTTGGTAGAATGTTTTATTTTCTCTCCAACTGCAGCCTTTTTTTTCTCTCTGACACAGTAGTGCTATGTTTTCTCTGCATTATTCTAGCTTCTCACACAATGGGGGGATTTCCTGGGAGACGGACCTCTCTTCTGTTAACAGTTCACTTGGGTAATAGGGCGCCACCTCCCTGTGGGGGTGCGGAGAGCTTTTGAATTTCCAAAAATCTTTCTGCATCCGATTCAGAGTCTGTATGTTTCAGCAGTTCTCTTTACTACTGCAGGGATCCGCCACATAGATGGGGCCAGGGGCGGGTGAATTGTGAGAGGTGGCCCAGAGCAATGGCGGGAACCACCACCACAGCTGGTCCTGCGCCCACAGCTCCCTCCCCTTTGCCGGAACTAGTTGGGCTGCAAATCTGTGCCTGTGGTCCACAGTTCTCAGAACAGCAAATATCCTGTTCTTTTGAACTGACATTGCTACAGTTTGTCTTCTAGCACCAGGCAGGTGGGGGCGGGGTGAGCTCTGGGTGGGTAGGGATGGGGCAGCTAGTCTCAGTGCGTAAGGCTTCCGTTCTCCGCTAGGCAGTGAGGGCTAAAACCACCGTTTTCAGCCTTCTTCCCTCAGTCTTTGCTCCGAGGTCTCTGCCATGAGCGTTGGGTTTGGCCATGTTATATGCTGACCCTCAGCCCTGTGGACCGTAAGCGGAGCCCTAGCAGTCTGAGTTCTTCCCTCTCCCGCAGCTGCAGTAGTTCTGGGATGCAGCAAGCTCAGAGCACTGAGCTTTGTCTGTGTCCTGCAGCCGCGCGTCTACGTCTCTGCACTTCTCCGTTTCCTTTTCCCCTGCTTGCGCGATTCGCCCACCTGGAGGTGAATTCAGTAGTGGGCCTGTTTGTCTTGCCTGTCTGCTGTGCAGTTAGTGCTTTGTGGAGTTATTGTTGTCCGATTAGTTGTAAATTCCAGGGGAGCTTTACAGAGGCTCACCTCAAGCCGCCATTTTGATGACATCTCTGCCTCCCTCTTTTAAGAACCCTTATGATTACATTAGGCCTGCCCAAATAATCCAGGATGATCTCCCTATCTCAACATTCTTAACTGAGTCACGACTGCAAAGTCCATTTTGCCATGTAAGGTAGTATATTCACAGGTGCCAAAGATTAAGACAAGGATATCTTTGGGATGGGATGCTTTTATTCAGCCTACCACATAAGGCAAGAGTAAAGGCTCAAGAAGGGCATGAATAGACTCAAGTACACACAGAAAGGACCTGCCCCAGGACCAGGCTGAGGCACTGCACTGGGCACTCCAGCTGCTGGACCCTCCTGTTGCCCTAAGGAATTTCTCAGTTATCCCTACACCTGTGTTGGTCCCACAAGACAAAATCTTGAGTTGGAACATCCAGTCAGTGGAGCCCAGCTCAGGTAATCCACTCTGACTGCCAGGAGAAGGCATATCACCCCTGAAGCCCTGGTAACAGGAGGCACGTGTTTGCCTTTCTCCAGGACTCTGTGGAGATTCTCTCCCTTAAGCTTCTAGGAGCATGTCCAGATGCTGGGATTATGATGTGGACATACTAATGCATCTACACTGAAGGAAACAACCAGTCCTCAGTGTCATCATCCCAGAGGAAGAGATCCCTGGGTTGAGACCTGAAGAAGGCTGTTAGAGGAAGTCGGGCAAGTTCTGTTTTTCTCCAGGTAGCTTATTTAAAGACACTTGGGCCTCTTATGAGCCTGTAATTTATCAAAAGAACTTTACTAATAAAAGGAACCTGGAAAGAAATCCAACACACACAGTACATCTAAAAAGCATACAAACAGAAAACTAGAGTCACTCACACTTTAATACCCTCCTGGTAGGTGTGCAGATTGACAAGATCTTTCTCAAAAGCAGTAGATGTGAAAAGTCTTTAACAGGACAAACCACTTAACCCAGTAATTCTGCATCTCAGAATGGGGAAAAAAAGAAATAGACAAAACAAAGAGATTTATGTCCATGGATGTTTACAGCATTGTTTATGGTAGCAAATATAGATCATATAACTGTCCAACAATAGGAGGATGGCAGGTGGCATATTATCACCCTTTAAAAGTGATATTCTGGAAAGGTACTTAAGGATATGGGGAAATGTGTTGTTGACTGAAATAAAGCAGTTTCAAAACAAAACATGTAATATGATATTAATATTATAAAAGCCATCTATATGCAGGGAGAAAAACACAACAGTAATTTTCCATAAATTTTCACAGGTTTAGGCCATGAGCCATCTGAAATACATCCAAGGAGACTAGATTTAGACTCTCTGGACTAAAATGGCTAATGGGATTAGAGATCATTTTAGCATTTCTATGTAAGCTTTTCCATATATTCCAAATTTTCATTGAATTGTTTTTATTAAGAACATTAAGAAGACGTCATCAAAATGGCAGCGTGAGTTGAGCCTCTATAAAGCTCCCCTGGAATTTACAACTAATCGAACAACTATAAGTCCACAAAGGACTCCCTGCAGAGCAGACAGGCAAGAAGAAGAGGCCCACTACTGAATTCACCTAAGGTGGGCGAATCAGGTGAGCAGGGTCGGCGGGAAGAAGCATGGAGACGGAGCCGCGTGGGTGCAGGACACAGACCTAGCTCAGTGCTCTGAGCTCGCTGCATCCCTGAACTACCGCAGCTGTGGGAAAGGGAAGAACTCAGACTGCTAGGGCTCCGTTTATAGCCCACAGGGCTGAGGGGACAGCATATGACATGGCTGAACCCAACGCTCATGGCAGAGACCTCAGAGAAAAGACTGAGGGAAGAAGGCTGAAAACAATGGTATAAGCCCTTACTGCCGCAGAGAACGGAAGCCTTAGGCACTGAGATGAGACGCCTCCTTCCTACCCTCCCAGAGCTCACCCCGCCCCAACCTGCCCGGTGCTAGAAGCAGAACAGTAGCAGTGTCAGATCAAAAGAACAGAATATTTGCTGTTCTGAGAACTGTGGACCACAGACACATATTCGCAGCCCAA
The DNA here is from genome assembly GCF_964194185.1 of Rhinolophus hipposideros. Lineage (NCBI taxonomy): Eukaryota > Metazoa > Chordata > Mammalia > Chiroptera > Rhinolophidae > Rhinolophus > Rhinolophus hipposideros. The sequence continues at coordinate 36,072,256 of NC_138059.1, forward strand.
CTAGTTCCAGCAAAGGGAGGGAGCTGTCGTGCGGGGTCTCCTGCGGGGTCTCAGCTCCTGCTCCCCACATGAGAACGCAGGACATGGCGAGGCCAAAAAGGAACACCCATGAAGCCAAAGATAGGGGAGTCATACCACTATAGTCTCACTGGTGGCATCTGCCTCTCTGCAATCCGCTCTTGCTAGCTCGGATTCTTTCTAGCCTCCATTCTTTGCTAGCGTAGCCAAGGCAGTTATATTAGTGGCCAATGGCTCACAGCTGATGGACAACTAGCCACAACTGATGGACATCCAATCAAAGTTGATGGCCATTTATTACCTGAGCCAGCACCTTTCTATGTGAGGCCGAGAGCCTGAAAACTGCTTTTTGGGGCTCTGTCCCCACAGAGCTGTGGAAACAGGACCGGCTGGGGTGCCGGTCACCTCCATTGCTCTGGGCCACCTCTCACAACTCACTCCACCCCTGGCCCCACCTATCTGGGCAGGTCCCTGCAGGAGAAAACAGAAATGCTGAAACACATAGGCTCTGAATCTGGTGCAAGAAGAGCTTTGGAACTTCAAAACCTGTCTGCATACCCACATGAACACTGCGCACTGTGACGCAGGCGAACTATTAACAGAGGAGAAGCCCATCTCCCGGGGAATCCCCCCAATGTGTGTGAAGCTGGAAAAGTGCAGAGAAAACATAGCACTACCATGTGAGAAAGAAAAAAAAGGCTGCAGTCAGAGAGAAAATAAAACATTCTACCAACAAGTACTGGAAAACAAAAGAAAGATCTCTTCCTATCAACCTGTTGCAGAAGCCACTCCTGTAGATGTCTAGGAAGAGAAATAATAAATCAGTAATTGCCATGAATAACCAAGGCAACAAAACAGCTCAGAAAGAAAGTGAAAAGTCTCCAGAAAAGGAACTTACAGATATGGAAATATGTGACTTAAATGACAGAGAATTCAAGATTGCCGTCCTGAAAAAACTCAACAAGATGCAAGAAAACACCGAAAGTCAGTTTAATGAACTCAGAAACACAATTAAAGGACAACATGAGCATTTTACGAAAGAGATTGAAATTTAAAAAAAGAACCAAATAGAATTTCTGGAGAATAAGAACTCAATGGAAGACATTAAGAATGAAATAGCCAGCTTAGGTAGTAGGGTTGACCAGATGGAGGAAAGAATTAGTGACATCGAAGCTAGAAACCTGGAAAGCTATTAGAAACAATCAACGAATACAGTAAAGTTGCTGGCTACAAAATCAACATACAAAAGTCCGTTGCATTCCTATATACTAACAATGAAATCTCAGAAAAAGAAATACAAAAAACAATTCCCTTTGCAATTGCAGCAAAAAGAATAAAATACCTGGGAATAAACTTAACCAAGGATGAGAAGGACCTATATGCTGAAAACTATAAGATATTTTTGAAAGAAATTGAAGAAGACACAAAGAAATGGAGAGACATTCCATGCTCATGGATTGGAAGAATCAACATAGTTAAAATGGCCATATTATCCAAAGCAATATACAATTTAATGCAATCCCCATCAAAATCCCAATGGCATTTTTTTAGAGAAATAGAACAAAAAATCATCAGATTTGTTTGGAACCTCAAAAGACCCTGAACAGCCAAAGCAATCTTAAGAAAAAAGAACAATACTGGCAGTATCACACTCCCTGACTTTAGCTTGCACTACAGGTCTACAATAATCAAAACAGCATGGTATTGGCAGAAAAACAGACACATAGAGCAATGGAATAGAATTGAGAACCCAGAAATAAAACCACATAAATATGGACAGATAATTTTTGACAAAGAAGCTAAAAACATACAATGGAGATAAGACAGCCTCTTCAATAAATGTTGCTGGGAGAATTGGATAGCTACGTGCAAAGGAATGAAATTAGATTGCTATCTGTCACCATGTACCAAATTAATTAAAAATGGATCAAAGACTTAAGCATAAGACCTGACACAATAAACTGCATAGAAGAAAACATAGGTGCTAAACTTATGGACCTTGCATTCAAAGAGCATTTTATGAATTTGACTACAAAGACAAGGGAAGCAAAAGCTAAAATAAACGAATGGGACCATATGAAACTTAAAAGCTTCTGCACAGTAAAAGAAACCATGGACATAATAAAGAGGCAACCAACTGAATGGGAGAAGATTTTTGCAAACAGTGCCTCAGATAAGGGGCTAATATCCAATATATACAAGGAACTCATGAAACGCAACAACAAAAAAACAAACAACCCAATTGAAAAATGAGCAGACGACCTGAAGAGACATTTCTCCAAAGAGGACATACAAATGGCAAATAGACATACGAAAAAATGCTCAACATCACTCATCATCAGAGAAATGCAAATAAAAACCACAGTGATATATCACCTCACCCCAGTCAGAATGGCTATCATCAACAAGACAAATAGTAACAAGTGTTGGAAAAGCTGTGGAGAAAAAGGAACCCTCATACACTGTTGGTGGGAATGCAGACTGGTGCAGCCGCTATGGAAGGCAGTGTGGAGGTTCCTCAAAAAATTACGAATAGAATTATCATATGACCCAGCAATCCCTCTCCTGGGTATCTACCCAAAAATCTGAAAACATTTATCCATAAAGAAGAGTGTGCTCCAATGTTCATTGCAGCTTTGTTTGCGGTGGCCAAGACATGGAAACAACCAAAATGTCCTTCGATAGATGAATGGATAAAGAAGTTGTGGTATATATACACAATGGAATACTATTTGGCAGTAAGAAAAGATGATGTAGGACCATTTGTGACAACGTGGATGGATCTTGAGAGTATAATGCTAAGTGAAATATGTCAGACAGAAAAAGCAGAGAACCCTATGATTCCACTGATATGTGGTATATAAACCAAAAACAACTAAAGAACAAAACAAACAAATGAGAAAAACACTAATAGACACAGACAATAGTTTAGTGGTTACCAGAGGGTAAGGGTTGTGGGGAGTGGGAGATGAGGATAAGGGGGATTAAATATATGGTGATGGAAGGAGAACTGATTCTGGGTGGTGAACACACAATGGGATTTATAGATGATGTAATACAGAATTGTACACCTGAAATCTATGTAATTTCACTAACAATTGTCACCTCAATAAATTTTTTAAAAAATAAAAAATAAATAAAAAAGAAAAAAATTAAGTTTTGATATTAGGAGAAAATGAAAAATAAAAATATGTATGCAGTACAAATTTTCTTAGCCAGTTGCGTACCTTAGAACCATCTGGAGTGCTTTCTGCCCTGCACATATCCGGAACTACCCCCCTCCCAAGAGGTTCTGACTCAGTATGCAAAAAAAAAATCCTGTTGGCACCTCTGCTTAAGGATCATTGATATAGCATGTATTTCCCATATAAAGAAACCAACTCCAAACCTCCCTGGATGCCAATGCTTTATCTCTCTTCATTTCTTCATTAAGTGAGATATTTAATGATTCTTCAGTTCTACTTCTCTTCATTCTTCATTTCTTTACCTTTCTTTTACTTCTTAATAGCATGCATTTTACCAGAAAGCACTATTTCCTTAACATGTATCTTGGAAATCTCTCACCCTTTAATGTGTATTGTGTCATTGTTGTCATCTATAAAGTATTTTGTATTGAACTTGCTAGCACACCATTCCAGTATAGCAAGCTATTGCTTGTTTCCTGCCATTTAAATGAGGTTAAATACTCAACTACCAAAAAGTTGCTTTCATAGTCCTTCTTTGGAAGTCTGGGAGCAGTTTGTCCACTGCAGAAAGAAGAAATCCTAAATTGCCCTCCAGAGCAAGGGTCAAATCTTAATGACCTTAAATTGTAAAATTGCAAGACTCATTTACTTAACTTGGTGAATAAAATATGGTACAAAAGCAACATATTCAAATGCTTTTTCTCAAGGAGAGATAGTCCTACTGGAAATTGATTGAGATGGCAAAGAACACGCAGAACCATTGGCTGAAACTTTTCTCTGGGGCTATAGAGTGTGCCTTATGTCTTTACCTTACTCAAATATGTACAGCACAAATGCCAAAAAGAAAGAACAGTAATTTGGGGGCAATTGTTCACTTTTCTTTTTTCTCCCTAATTGCTTTTCTTTCCAGCCCACATTGAAATTTCTATAAGAAATTAATGTTTTTGGTTAACTACCTCAAGGATTGAGATCTGAAAACACACCTTAGCTCACCGACCTGTATTTTACTCTTGTAACTATTGAGAGTGTTATCTGAAGATCAGGAAAAAGTAAGAAAACTGATTTGCCAATGAACAACTGTTTCAAATTATGACTTGATTAACCTAAAAAAGCAAAATAACAGCATTAGACCTTTAACACTTTAACTTGGAACTTGTCTTGGGGCTTGACTGAATTTATAACTTCAATTCCACGACTTCATCATTACTAGGAGAAAAAGGTCTGTGGGCTTTACTTCAGAGATATAAAATAGGTGTTTGAGAGTAGAGGGATTGATGAAGGCAGCTGTTTAAATATCTAAAGAGATTCTTCCATTGGACAAAAAAATCTGTTTTTTAAGTGTGGGGATTGTGCCTGAGTTAAACAAGAGATGCAGTACTTTTGGTTTTCTTTCTCATAATTTAGAAAATCTTTAAGTTAACCTTAACTCAATATTATCCTTATTCTGGAATGTTTACTTCCTTTCAACTGTGAAAATATTGGAAGTAACTCCAAACTGTAGCATCTGTACTGTGAATCAACAGAGGTAGCTTAGTCTAATCAAAATCTAGAGACACTGTGTGATGTTTGGACACACTGGAAGTTTCAGGAAAAAGATAAAGGCAGACCTTGATTACGTGGAAGAATGGGATAGTCTGAGTAATAGAATTCAAGCATTCTAGCTGAGTTCTTCTATGTTCCAGGCAATGGAACATTGGGCATACAGTGGTGAAAAAAAAACAGACAAACTGTCTGCCCAAGTGACATAGTGACATTAAATAAGCTTTTGAGAACAATGGGGGAATTAATTAAACTTTCTGGTTGTACGAGGGTTGAGTAGAGGTGCTCACCAGAGGCTGTGAGCACTCTGAGCTCAGTCCAAACCTTCAGTTCTCTCTCTCTCTCTCTCTCTCTCTCTCTCTCTCTCTCTCTCTCTCTCTCTCTCTCTCTCTCAGTTGAAGCCTTATAGAATGGCATCTGAATGTTTGTGTCCTCCCAAAATTCATCCGTTGAAGCCGTAATCCCCATGTGATGGTTTGGTGATAGGGCTTTTGGAAGGTAATTAGGTCATAAGGGTGGAGCCATCATGATGGAATTAGTGTCCTTAGAAGAGACATGAGAGAACTTGCTTTCTCTCTCTCTGCTCTCCACTATGTGAAAATGTGAGTAGATGGTCATCTACAAACCAGGAAGTGGGCTGTCACCAGACACCAACCTGCTGGTGCCTTGATCTTGGACTTCCAAGCCTCCTGAACCGTAAGAATTAAATGTTTGTTGTTTAAGGCACACAGTCTATGGTATTCTGTCATAGCAGCCTGGACTAAGACATTTAATAGATCTTTTGGTGTGTTATGATAATCAAGTTGTTTATTTTCTAGTCCACAAATTGAACCCAAGCTAATCTCTGGTAGGTCACTGGATGGAGATGTATATTTCTCACAGTTTAGAAGTCTGGGAAGTCCAAGATCACGGCATGAGAAGGTCAGTGTCTTGTGAGGGCCTGGTTTCTAGATGGTTGTCTTCTTGTATCATCACATGGAGGAGAGCAGAGAGAGGAGAAGCAAGCTCTCTCATGTCTCTTCTTATAAGGGTACTAATCCCATTATGCATATATGATGTCCAGCATCTGCACTCCATTTTCATCCACATTTAAAGGTAGTTTGCTGGGTTTGCATTCTCTCCCATCAGGGTGAACATCCACCACCAACAAAGCAATGTTAAGTCACCTCTCAGTCCTCTCCAATGTGTTGGTTGACATGCTGGCATGTAGGGGGTCTTATGCCTGGCTCAGCATAGTGAAACCTGTATTCTTGGCAGCACCTGGCCCAAGGTGTCAACACTGCTGTTGCCCTCTCCTTGTGTGGCCATCTCTGCTCTTCCTGGTAGCCCACATTTACTGCCCTTCACCCATGGGAATAAGTGTGGGAGAGAAGTGTTACTCAGGCTACTTGGTTATTATTGGTCACATACCTTTACTTAGGGGACAGGCCACATCTGTGTGGAGGTGGTTAAGAGCGCGGATTTTAAAGTCAGACTGCCTGGGTTCAAATTCCAGCCCTGCCATTTACCAGCTGTGTAACCTTAGACCAATTATTTAGCCTCTCTGTGTACCTGTCCCTTCATCTGTAAGAAATGGGGATGATGATACTTATTTCAGAAGATTGTATAATTAAGTATATAAGCACATAAAACAATGAATGAAACTAAGTGAGCACATAATACATGCTGCCCATTATGATTTCACAGGTTTTGACACAGAATTAAACATTCACCTTGGCCTTCAGATTTTTAGCACTACAACAGATTCTCCTTTACATTTAGATCCCTTTGTTTTTAAGTGAGGGGAGTTGATGATGGCAGGAGGGAAAAAAGGGCTTATTTTACTGACCTGGAGAAAATCAGCAGCAGCGTCACGTGACCTAGAGGACAATGCCTGGGAAGTGAATCTGGGTCCCAAGAAGTCAATAACAATTCTTCCAGACTGACCAGATAACCTAGACCTCTACTCTCTCTCATTTCCCTTTACTGTCTTGCCCTTTTAGGGGTGTGACTGCCTGTGAGTATCTGAGAATAAGAAAAACAGTAGGAAGAGGTGAGGATCAGTTTGGGTTTATCAGCAACTAAATAACAGACCTTGGCCTATGAATGTGTCCCATGTGCTCATCCTATCTGAACATCTACCCTGCCTTCTCCTCCCCCACAGAGCCAGGGGTGCTAAACTATCAACAAAGGATTGCTTGTACCTTGGTTTTTTAAGAGGGAAAAGTCCTAGATTTGTACATTTGTAAAGAAAAAATTATCTGGCCCATATCTTTGCCTCCTGTTGTCAATGGTAGATCAGCAGCTTCCAAAGTTCCCTGATCACAGAAGGCTGAACTTCCCAGCTCTAGCTTTCCGAGTAAGGTGAGACTGATCTCAGAGTTTTGTATTAATCATTGGATTTTGCCAAACCAGCTTAACGAAAAACATGGAATTGAGACTGTCTTCACAGGGCCAAAACCTGAACAGTAACAAGAACAGAAACTTGGCATTTGGGTTTCCATTTGTTTCTGAAATACTTCTCTTGTCTTCCCCCTCGCTTCCCCCAGGAGTGTTTAAACAGTTGAATAAAGATTTCATTCAAAGTGAACTGATTGGCTCTCCTACAACCCTGGTGGAAGATGCGTCATTGGGCGTCAGCAGCCTCACTGAGGGAGGAAGGCGGTGTTGCTGGCACCTTTCATGTCAGGAGATCAGCTTTCCCTTTTGGCTGAAACTGTTTTGTTATTAGAATTTGTTTAAAACTGGAATCCTGAGAGTCCCATTCTGAATAGCACCATCAGCATCTTTCTAAGCAGCAAAGATGTTTCTTTTCTACCTCAGATCTGGCCTTAAAAAACCAGACCCTGTTTGTTCTCTTGTTTTGGTCTTCTAGACAATGGAGTTTTCAGACTTTTTGAAGTCTTAGAAATTTTACCTTAAAAATAATGGGAACCTTGATTAAGAGGTATGTTTCAAAGATATAAGCAAAAAATAGACAACAATCTCTGTTAAAGGGGACCTTAAGAATGATAACTTAATAAAAAAAAAATAGGGTGATAAGATAGGAGATGTTGGTTCAAACCAACAAGACTTTGTTACAATTATATTGTTATAATCTTGTCTAGCAAATGGTAACTGAACCAGGTCAGGGGCAGAAAGGTAATAGGGAATTGAGGGGATAATGGAGAGAAAGAGGAAACAGGTACGACTTTGGAATTGTAAATTTTAGCAGGTGCTGGGGGTGACATCTTTAATTGGAAAAGGAATCAATTTGGGAAGAGAAGACGGTAGTAATGTATTAGATGTGTTGAGTTTATGTACCTGCATGACATCCCCACCCAACTGTGAACTCCATGAGGACAGTAAGACTGCTCATGTATTTTTGTATCTAGAACATTTACTACCTAATAAATATCTGATAAATAGTTGGACTAATAAATTAATGACACCATGTGGAAATGTCCACCATACAGATTGGGAAGTAAATCTAGTGCTCCAGAGAAAACCATGATGTGAGATACTGGGAAAATCCACACAGAGATTATAACTGAAGCCCTGGGAGCAGACACATTAGAGAGTGAGTGTTTCAGAAGAGAAGGGTCTTGAAAACAGATTTGGGATGTTGCTTATAGTGTCAGCCCCTGGATATCCCCAAGCCTTCCAGACTACTAAGGCCGGTACCCTGTTGGCCTTTCACAAATGCCATACTGATTTGAATAGAAGTCTCAGGATAAGAGGTACATGAAAATTGTATGGTCTTTCCCACAAAATATCTCCCTCAGGAGAAATGTTGTTGGGAACAGCAAGTCTCAGAGAAATTACGCCACACACCTTATTAGCAGGTGCAGCAAAAGACATTCATCCAACCTTTTACTTTTGGTGAAGTCCTAGATCTCCAACAATACTTTGTATGTTGGGTTCTCTCAAGGCAGATATGACAGTGTTCTAGTGGTGCAATCAGTTCTCTTCCAGGCTAATGAGATAAATCCTCCTTGAAGTAGGGACACACAGGACCAAGTGGAGTCCTAAGCTTAGGAGACCATGTGATCTAAAATCAAGGCCCAATATTTTGTGCTGCCCTGACATCTTGTAAAATCAGGGAGGCCTCAAATAACCTAACTGCAAGTTCCCCTTCCCACTCTACTTCTATGGTAATGTCCTCTAGCCAATCAAACCTTATCATGAGGAGAAGGCACAGTTCCTGCTTATCCCTGAGCAGCTGGCTTTAGTTCTCTGCCAGAACATGGAATTATGCAAAGAAGCCAATCACATCCTCCCAAGGGAGCCAGGAGACACTCCACCCCTTGATACTGTAAAGTCTGCCTCCCAAACTCCCTGGGTTTCACTCTATTCCAAAGTGCAACCCCTGTGTGACCCTGTGTGCCATTTGGTGTCCTCCCTCCGGCTATGAGTATATGTGACTAGTAAAATGCTATCTGTCTTACCTGTCCAGTAACAAGTGTCACATGTTTGGTCATCTCCATGACCATAGGGTAGAAATGCCTCATTCACCAATGGGGTAAATAGGAGGTAATTAAAACAGGCCCCTCCAAAGGCATTAGAGGCTACTGGATTCACCAGATCTAATATCCCGTTCATTAAGCTGCCTATACAACATTTCTAGCCAATCCCCGTATCTTTAGCACCACTCCTTTCCCTACTAAAACATATGTATGACATTCTTAATGCTACTTTACAAACCTGATTATGTCATTGGAGTTCTTGTAGTACCTGTTTCTAAGGTGTAGATGCCTAATAGGGTCTTCCAAATGCTAACTATATTTCTGAGAGGGAACTCCTAGAGTATAGATTACATATATATCATTCTGTCTATACCGAGGTATTCTAAATTAAATTACAGACAATATGAATGATCATTTCCTTTAATGTTGAAATTGATTGGCTTGAACATCTTTGGTGGGTGGGCTTATCTCTCTCCTAGTCAATTTCAAGTGATGAAACAACAGGAGAGATTACTTTGAAATTCTCGGCAAAGTGAAGGAGAGTGGATGTGAACTTGAAAGGGGTAAAAAACCTCAGAATTTTAAAAAATTGGATACATTTATATGCATTTGTATGTATTTATAGGCTGAAGAGGATCCACTAAAGATAAAGATGTCAAAAATAAATGAACTATGGATCAAGGATTTAAGAATAAGGGAGCCCTTTCATCAGCTGTCTGATGGAGTAGTTTCGTGTATGGACTGAATTGTGTGGCCCCCACATTCATATGTTGAAGTCCTAATCCCCAGTACCTCAGAATGTGACTGTATTTGGAGATGGGGCCTTCAAAGACATAATTAAGGTAAAACGAGTTCATACGGGAGGACCCGAATTCAGTATGATTGATGTCTTTATAAGAAGAGGAAGATCAGGACAGACATGCGTGGTGGGAAGACCATGTGAAGACACAGTGAGTGGATGGCCATCTATAAGCCACTGAGAGACGCCCCAGAGTAAACCAATCCTTCCATCACCTTCATTTCAGACTTCTAGCTTCCAGAACTATTGACAAAATAAATTTCTGTTGTTTAAGCCACCCCATCTGTGGTGCATTGTCAAGGCAACCCTGGCAAACTAATACAAATGGTGTTTGTAGTCACTAAGTACACAGGCTTTGGGATGAGCTGGTATGGATTTGAATCCTAGCGGGCTTCTTTCTTGTTTTGTGATTTGAGGTGAAAACTTCAATTTTCCTCTCTGCAAAACGGAAATAATAGTTTGCACCTTGTTTTGAGAATTAAATGAGATAATGTATATAAGCCCCTCAGCACAGTGTCTAGCAAGTGGTTAAGTGCTCAATACTTTTATTCCTTCAACAAATATTTACTGAAAGATAGTGCCAGGCACTGTTCGAAGTGCTGGGGACATATCAGTGAATTAGACAGAAACCCCTGTCCTCAGGAAGCTTTCATTTTGGTGAGGAAAAGAGACAATAAACAATTATGTTTTTTAAAAAAACTATAATAAATTAGTTAAAATGGTAAAAATCCATAAGTGCAAAGGAGAAAAAGTAAATCAGGGAAAGGGTAAATTAAATGCTAGGGGTATTGAAATTTTAGATAGGGCGGGCAGAGGAAAACCTCACTGTGAAGGCAATTTTTGAATTAAGACCTAAAGGAAGTGAGGGAACCAACATTCCACCAGAGGAAAGAACAAGTGCAATGTCCCTGTGGCAGGAATGAGCTTGATCTACATAAGGCACAGCAAAGAGGACAGTGATTATGGAGAGGAAAGAACAAGGATAAAAAGAGCAGCAGATGAGGCCAGAGAGGTGACAGAGGCAGATCGTATAAGACCCTACAGTGATTAAATGGTGCCCCCCCAAAATGTATGTCTGTGCCCTAATCCATGGAACCTGTGAATATTTTCCTCACATGACAAGAGTGTTGCGAGTATTTTGCTATACTTTATATGGCAAAAATATGATTAAGGATCTTGAGAGGGAGAGTTTTCCTTGGTTTATCCATGTGGGCCCTAAATGCAATCACACATATCCTTGTAAGACAAAGAAGAAGGTGAAGGGAAGACAGCAGAGAGAGATGTGCCACAAGCCAAGGAATCAAGAACTGGAAACAGGAAGAGGCAAGGAACACATTCTCCCCTAAAGGTTCCAGAGGAAGTGCAGCCCTGCAGACACCTTAATTTCAGACCTCTGACCTCCAGAACTGTGAGAGGATAAATTTCTGTTGTTTTAAACTACTAAGGTTGTTACAGAAGCCCTAGGAAAGTAATACAGTCTCTAGAGGTCATATTACATTAAGGAATTTAACTTATCTTCTGAACAATATGGGGGAACTTTGGAGGGTTCTGAGTAGCAAACAGCATAACCTGGTGGCTAGGACAAGGGTGGCATAATGAAGGTGGTGAGAAGGGCCCAGATTCTGGATATATTTCAAAGGGAAAGCCAACAAGATCTGTGGTAGACCAGACGTATGCTATGAGAAAAAGGATGAGTCAATATGACTCCAAGATTTTTGGCTTTAGCCATTGGAAAAGTAGTATGGTCACTACTGAGATGGGGCAGACAGTAGTAGGAGCTGGTTTGGGTGGGCAAAGTGAAGGGCCAGTTAAGTACTCAGTTTGGGATGTGTTATCTATGGGATGCCTATCAGATCTCCAAATGGATATACAGAGTAGCAGCTGATATATGGGTACAGAGTCCATGTTAGGGGTTCACACTGGTGAAGTAAGGAGTCAGCAAGTTGTATATAAAGCTGAGGCAAGTTACCTTAAAGAGTGGGGGGAAGTATTTTTTAAATTTTGTGTTGTTTTGTTTCAATCGACAGGACCACTACATGGCAAAAGCCTTTATTGAGTCAAAGAAGCATAAACAACTGCCTCTAGATGTCTACACTCACAGTGGTTGACTCCTGATGTGTCCTTAATTGACTCTGAACACGTGGACCACAACCACCAAGATAATGACGTCATCTGGCAATGGTATTGACTTCAGACTTAGGAAAATGCAAAATATTTAAAAATTAGTAATTTTATAAAATCAGTCTAAGCTTCACTCCTCTTGCAAAATAGCCCTGTCCTTCCGCCCCCCTCCATTCTCCAAACAGTCCTCCTTGAACACAGTTTGAACAGAGCTCTGTCCGGTGCTGTATTTTTCCTCACATTCCAAACAGTACACCTCTAAGGAAAGGAAGTATTTCATTAAAACCTGGGGAATGGAGTGTATTTGCAAATCCCTTGTTGTTGTTGTTTTTTAATAATAAATTTGCGAATGCTTTAGGTTACATTGAAAGAGCTGCAAGAGCAAATTAATTTTGTGAGAAAAATGTAGCTAATTTGAAAGCAATAACAATGACATTAACCTCACAATCACTGTGCTTTATATCACAATTTATAGTCACAATTTTTTTCAATAACTGTCATGTTTGTTAACATAATTCTTTCCGTCCTACTTCCTCTTGAAAGGAAACCTAAAAATATCACGGACAAAAGGGAAAAATAAATTTAAAAACCAGGGAAAGTAAAATAGCTTACTTGGAAAACAATTTTCTAATTTTACTACTTTGATTTTCTTCATTAATTACAGGGCTTTATAGGGGTCAAATATCCATTTGTCTAAATGTAGCTGGTGTCTCAGAGGAGGCAACAAGGTGAAAGAAAGAACATAAGCATTGGTATGGGTTCACAGCCTAAGTCTGCCTTTCACCAGCTGTGTGTCCTTGGGCAAGTCGCACCAACAATCTGACACTGAGTCTTCTCCCAAATGGTGACCGTAGGAACTACCTCAAAGATTGTAAGAAAAAAGGAAGGAAGGTAGGAAGGAAGGAAGGAAGGAAGGAAGGAAGGAAGGAAGGAAGGAAGGAAAAAAGGAAGGAAGGACGAACAAAAGCCTTGTACCTAAGGCACACCACAGGTTGTACCTGTCACAGTGTAGACACTTAGTAAATTTCAGCTGCTTTGCTGTACACAACTCAAATTTGCATCATAAATCAGGTAGCAGTTCTAGTTTTGTCCTAGGCCTATCATTACCAGATGTTGGAGGTTGAAGGATGAGTAAGACATAATTCTGGATCTGAAGGCTCTCACAGTCCCTTAGAGAATTCATTCATTATTTCAGCAGATATTTATCTAGTGCTTATTAAGTGCCAGGCACTGTTCTAAGAATAGACAAATCCTTGTACTCAAGGAGCTTACCTTTTACTGTAGATGACAGTAACCATACAAAGAAGTGGATAATATCAGGCAGGTAAGAGTAAGTGCTATGAAGTGAACGGGAGCTAGAGAATGATGGTACTGTTGCTATTTTGATAGAAGTTTGAGGGAAGGTAACCCTTTCTGAGAAGGTAACCCTTGAGAAGAAAAGGAAGAGTGAGAGTGAGCCATGTGGCTCTGGGGAAGAGACTTCCCAGAAAGCACAAAGCTCTGTGGTGGTAATTTGCTTGGCTGAGAAATGGATGGGAGACCAGTATGGTTGCAGCAGAAAAAAACAAGAGGATAGTAGAAGAAGTGAGATTGGGGAGAACCAGGTGTCAAATGACAGGGCACAGATAGACATGCAACTATCTGTAACACAACTGCTTTGCTGGTGGCACAAATATGATGCTTTGGGGATGCAGAGGAAGGCTGTAGAGGTCAATTCTGGTTGGGAGTTAGAAATGGCATGTGGGTTGGTGCAAGGGAAGTCTTCTCAGAAAGCTGGAAATGGAGCTAAGCCATTAAACACATGTTCAAGCTCTCTTAAATGCTAAGGTGCAAAGACAAAAAAAAAGGTAATTGTCCTTAAGGGGTTTAAAATCTATTAAGATTATGAAATGCCCCCCCCCCCCCGCACGGCAGAGCCCAGGCCAGACGGCAAACATGGCTCGGCTCCCAGGACAGTGCGGAGACTCGCGGAAGGTTTGCTTTGGGGTGCGCTAGTTGGGCGAGCCGGGGAGGAGTGAGGAGGGCAAGAGGAAATGTGCCACGCTCTCCCCACCCCTCACAGTAGGGCCACGGCCCTGCAGCGTGCCCACAGCAGCAGTGGCAGGCAGCACCCGGGGCTCTAGAGTCCCACGGGAGCCCAGGGTGCAGCGGAGAGCGCAGGGTCCAAGAGGTGGGCTCTTTCCCTGCGTCCCACTTCTGATCGCTTCCGCTGGGGCGGGCAGCTCGTGGGCCCTAGGGTAGACAAATAACTCAGATGCCACACCTGGGCCCCTCACCCCGCTTTTCGAATCCTCCCCCTGCCCTTCCAGAGACTTAAACTGACCCCTGAACTGAGGAGTAGTGTCAGATTACAGAGGGGCGTCTGTGCTCAGGCGCTGGGAAGATTGGCAGCCAGCTCTGACCTTTGGAAGAGGCTGGGAGGAGGGGATTTTCACTGGACGAGGAGAGAGGAGACTCCCACACCCCAGCCACCACCTTTTCGGGCCTGCAGGAGGAGTGTTACGTGGCTGGCCTGGGAGAGAGAAGACCCCTCCATCCCCAGACCCCACCCTTTTTGGCTGGCCTGGGGCGGGGCAAGGGCAACCGCGGAAGCACTCCCTGAGTTCAGCAGTAAGCGGCAGACACAGCTCCCAGCTTTCAGCAGCTTAGAAATCTCCCTCCTGCCCCCTCCCACACACCCACGGAAGGAGGGCCCTAAGACTCAGGAGTACTGGGCACACAGCTGGTGGAGCTACTCTCAGCGTGCATTTGAGTAGGAAAGGACAGAAACTGAACGGTCTCTCTGAAAACTGTCATCCAGACCCCTCAGCCCCTCGCATTTAAATCTACAGACCCAAATTCACTCTGGGCACCAGGTGACCAGCACTGCCTGCACAATAGGCAGGGAACTCTTTAGAACAGCAGAGGACAACCTGGAGATTACTCGGTGGGCTTAAGCCAAGACTCGTGCTGCTTAGTTTTGCTTTGCTTGTTTCTTTTTTTACCTGCTTGTTTTGATTTGCTTTGTTCTGTCTTTATTCCTTTGATATCTTTGCCTATGTTGAGTGGGGATTGTCGGTTGTATTTTACATGTGAATGTACTTGATTTGTTTTCTTTGTTGTTGTTGTTGTTGTTGTTGTTGTTGTTGTAGATTCAACATATCCAGAAGCCAACTCTAGACCAAATCAGAGTACTACCGGGTTTGACCTACAAGTCACACACCCAGAGGGAATTCTCTGAAGGCACAAGAGCCCATAGAGGCCAAACCTCATTTAAGTGGGCAACCCTCACACAGCAGAACACCCTGCGGTGCGCAGAGCCAAGTCTGACAACTAGACAGCCTAGCAGTTAAACCCACCTGTTCAGAAGCAAAAAGCAATTAAAGTTCTTCTTGAACAGGACAATATACTAAACACACGAGCCACCTTTGGAGCACGTGCAGAGGAGAAGAATGAAGTAGTCCAAGTCAAATATAAAGGACACATACTACATAAGACAACCCAACAAGAACTAAAAGCTCTAGGGGATCTTCGTAATGCATCAAAGCAAACACAGAGAGTCAGTCAGAATGGGGAGACAAAGAAACATGTCCCAAATAAAAGAACAGAAGAAACCTCCACAACTGGAACAAAATGAAGCAGGGGTAACCAGCCTTTCAGAGACAGAGTTCAGAACACTGGTGATAAGAATGTTTAAGGAGCTTAGAGAAGACATAAAGAAGGATATAGAAATCATAAAGAACAACCAGTTAGAACTAAAAAAGGATGTAGAAATCTTAACGAACAGCAAGCTAGAACTAAAGAACAAAATTACCGAAATTAAGAGCTCACTTGAAGGAATGACCAGCAGGTTAGATAAAGCAGAGGATCAAATCAGCGACTTAGAAGACAAGTTAGCAGAGATCACTCAAACTGAACAACAGAAAGAAAAAAGAATAAAAAACAATGAAGATGGGTTAAGAGACCTCTGGGATAACATTAAGCGAAACAACATGCACATCATAGGAATACCAGAAGGTGAAGAGAGGAAGCAAGGGATTGACAACATATTTGAGGTAATAATGTCTGAAAATTTCCCTAACCTGATGAAGGAAACCAACATGCAAGCCCAGGAAGTGCAGAGAGTTCCAACCAGGATAAACCCAAACAGGCCCACACCAAGACACATTATAGTTAAAATGGCAAACTTAAAGACAAAGAGAGAATCTTAAAAGCAGCAAGAGAAACACAGAAGGTTACATACAAGGAAACTCCCATAAGACTATCAAATGACTTTTCTACAGAAACATTGAAGGCCAGGAGGGAGTGGCAGGAGATACTCAAAGTGATGGAACACAAAGGCCTACAACTTAGATTGCTTTATCCAGCAAGGCTATCATTTAAAGTTGATGGAGAGATAAAGAGCTTCCCAGAAAAGAACAAACTGAAAGAATTTATTACAACCAAGTCAGCATTGCAAGAAATACTAAAAGGACTTCTGTAAATAGAAGAAAGATGAAAACAATTTACTACAAATTTAAAAATGGCAATAACTATGTACCTATCAATAATCACTTTAAATGTAAACGGATTAAATGCTCCAATCAAGAGACATAGGGTGGCTGAGTGGATAAGGAAGCAAGACCCTTGTATATGCTGTATACAAGAGACTCATTTCAGATCAAAAGACACACACAGGCTGAAAGTAAAGGGTTGGAGTAAGATATTTCATGCAAATGGAAACGAAAAAAAAGCTGGAGTTGCAATACTTATATCTGACAAAATAGACTTTAAAATGAAAAACATATTAAAAGACAAAGATGGGCACTATATAGTAATAAAGGGATCAATCCAACAAGACGACATAACCCTAGTAAACATCTATGCATCTAACATAGTTTCACCTAAATATATAAAACAAGTACTGATGGACATAAAGACAGAGATCAACAGCAACACTATCGTATTAGGGGACTTCAGCACACCTCTGACAACAAGGGACAGGTCCTCCAGACAGAAAATCAATATGGAAACAACAGCCTTAAATGATACTTTGGACCACATGAATTTAATCGATATTTTCAGAGCATTTCACCCCAATGCTGTAGAATACATGTTCTTCTCAAGTGCACATGGAACATTTTCCAAGATAAATCATATGTTAGGACACAAAACAAGCCTTGATAAATTTAAGAAAATTGAAATCATACCAATTGTCTTCTCTGACCACAGTGCTATGAAATTAGAAATGAACTACAGGAAAAAAAAAACCAGGAAGACACACTAATTCATGGACGCTGAATTACATGTTACTAAATAATGAATGGGTCAAGCAGCAGATCAAAGAAGAAATCAAAAGATATCTCGAGACAAATGAGAATGAGAACATGACGAACCAAAATCTATGGGATGCTGCGAAAGCAGTCTTAAGAGGGAAGTTCATAGCACTGCAGGCCTACCTAAAGAAACAAGAAACATCACTAATTGACAGATTATCTTCACACTTAAGGGATCTGGAAAAAGAACAGCAAAATAAACCCAAAGGGAGCACAAAGAAGGAGATAATAAGGATCAGAGCAGAAATAAATGAAATAGAAACCAGAAAAACAATACAAAAGATCAATGAATCCAAGAGTTGGTTCTTAGAGAAGATAAACAAAATTGACAAACCTTTAGCCAGACTCATTAAAAAAAGGAGAGAGAGGACCCAAATTAATAAAATCAGAAATGAAAGAGGAGAAGTGACAACAGACACCACAGAAATACAAAAAATTTTAAGAAATTACTATGAGCAACTATATGCCAACAAATTTGACAATCTGGAAGAGATGGACAATTTTCTAGAGGCGCACAATCTTCCAAGGCTAACTCAAGAAGAAACAGAAAGCCTGAACAGTCTCATTACCACCAGGGAAATGGAATCAGTAATCAATAATCTCCCAACAAACAAAAGTCCTGGACCAGCTGGCTTTACAAGTGAATTTTTCAAAACGTTCAAAAAAGAATTATCACCTATTCTCCTCAAGCTCTTCCAAAAATTCCAGAAGGAAGGAAGACTCCCAAACACTTTTTACGAAGCCACTATCACCCTGATCCCAAAAGCCGACAAAGACACCAGAAAAAAAGAAAACTACAGGCCGATATCTCTAATGAACATAGATGGAAAATTCTCAACAAAATATTAGCGAACAGAATTCAGCAATACATTAAAAAAATCATACACTATGATCAAGTGGGATTCATCCCTGGTATGCAGGGGTGGTTCAACATCCGCAAATCAATTAATGTGATACACCACATTAACAAAATGAAAAATAAAAATCACATGATCATATCAATAGATGCAGAAAAACCATTTGATAAAATACAACAACCATTTATGATAAAAAAAAACCCTTAAGAAAGTGGGAATAAAGGGACCATATCTTAACATAATAAAGGCCATATATGACAAACCCACAGCTAACATCATACTCAATGGGGAAAAGCTAAAATCATTCCCCCTAAGATCAGGAACAAGACAAGGTTGCCCACTTTCTCCACTTCTATTCAACGTAGTGCTGGAAGTTCTAGCCACAGCAATCAGACAAGAGGAAGAAATAAAAGGCATCCGCATTGGTAAGGAGGAAGTAAAATTATCATTATATGCAGATGATATGATACTATATATAGAGAACCTTAAACACTCCACCAAGAAACTATTAGAACTGATAGATGAATTTAGTAAAGTAGCAGGATATAAAATTAATGTTCGGAAATCAGTTTCATTTGTATATACCAATGATAAAATACCAGAAGGAGAAATTAAAAAAACAATTCCATTTACAATTGCTCCAAAGACTATAAAATATCTGGGAATAAATCTAACCAAAGATGTAAAAGACCTGTACTCAGAAAATTATACGATACTGAAGAAAGAAATGAAAGAAGACATAAATAGATGGAAACACATTCCATGTTCATGGATAGGAAGAATTAATATAGTTAAAATGTCCATACTGCCTAAGGCAATAGACATATTCAACGCAATTTGTATCGACTACCAACGACGTTTTTGACAGAAATAGAACCTATAATCCTGAAATTTATATGGGACCATAAAAGACCCCGAATAGCCTCAGCAATTATGAGAGATAAGAACAAAGTGGAAGGCATAACGATACATGATTTCAAACTATACTACAAGGCTACAGTAATCAAACAGCATGGTACTGACGTAAAAATAGACACATAGATCAATGGAACAGAATAGAGAGTCCAGAAGTAAATCCATGCCTATATGCCCATCTAATGTATGACAATGGAAGCAAGAATGTACGATGGAGTAAAGACAGCCAGTTCAATAAGTGGTGTTGGGGAACCTGGACAGACATATGCAAGAAAATGAAGCTGGACCACCTCCTTACACCATATACACCATTAAAAATAAATTCAAAATGGCTTAAAGACTTAAATGTAAGATCTGAAACCATATAATATCTAGGTTTTTAGATATTTAAAATATAGGAAGAAACTTCATGGACATTACCTGGAGTAAGATATTCAGTGATATATCCCCTCGTGCGAGGGAAGTAAGAGAAAAAATAAACATGTGGGATTACATCAAACTATAAAGTTTTTCACAGCAAAGGAAACCATCAATCAAATAAAAAGGGATCCTACTGAATGGGAAAAGATATTTGCCAATGATATATCTGATAAGGGATTAATATCACAAATCTATAAAAAACTTAGTCAACTCAACTCCAAAAAAACAAACAACCCAATTGAAAAATAGGGAGAGGACTTAAGGAGACATTTTTCTATAAAGGACATACTGAAGGCAAGAAGACACATGAAGAAATGCTCAACCTCACTAACAATCAGAGAAATGCAAATAAAAAGCAAAATGTGATACCACCTCACTCCAGTCAAAATGGCTATCATCAATATATCAACAAACAACAAATGCTGGTGCGGATGTGGAGAAAAGGGAACGGTAGTGCACTGTTGGTGGGATTGCAGATTAGTGCAGCCACTATGGAAAACAGTATGGAGGTATCTCAGGAATCTGAAAATGGAACTACCCTATGACCCAGTAATTCCACTCCTAGGCATCTACCTGGAGAAATCCAAAACTCCAATTCAAAAATCAGTATGCACTCCTGTGTTTATTGCAGCACTTTACACAGTAGCCAAGATATGGAAACAACCGAAATGCTCATCGGTAGATGACTGGATTAAGAAGCTGTGGTACATTTATACAATGGAGTATTACGCAGCCATAAAGAAGAAAGAAATCTTATCATTTGCAACAACATGGATGGATCTAGAGAACATTATGTTAAGTAAAATAAGTCAGAAAGAGAAAGACAAGTACCATATGACCTCACTTATATGCGGAATCTAAAGAAAAGAACAAGTGAATGAACTAATCAGAAACAGATTGGGGACAAAAAGAAAAAAACGAGAGTTGTTAGATGGGTGGGGGAGTGGGGATAAGGGGAAAGGTGAGGGAATTGGGAAGCAGCTGGTAACCACAAGATGGCCTCAGGATTTTTTGAAAATTAATTTGGGGAACGTATTCAATAATGTTTTAAAGATTTTGTTGCCTATCTGATGGACATGTGTCCTATTTGGGAGACCACCTCAGGGATACTGTGGATGCCTGATCATGGCACTGTACCCCAGAAGCTAAACAATGAATGCCAACTATAATTATATATATGTAATGTGATGACTTGGTGCGAGGTCGGAGGGATAGTGGATGGGGGATGGGGGTTCACAGTGTGAGGGATATAAATGATGATCGTGTAAGTATTACCTTGTCTTGTACACCTGAAACTAATAAAAAAAAAAAAAACAGAAAAAAAAAGATAATGAAACAAAATACTTGACCTGAGAAAGCCTGCACAGAGTGCAATGAAGCCCCACTGTGGAAGAAGCCAGTGGTAGGTAGTATGTGGGTTCAACACATAGGGTGGACATATGGGAGCCAGAAAAACTTTTTGATCTGTAACGTAATATGATTGGATCTCATAGTGAGTGACAGTGAAGATGAACTGAAGAGGAAACAAAGTGGGGTAAAAAAAAAAAAATCAGCAATAAACATGGCTTTCTGTTTCAAGACATTTGTTTGCAAAGGGAAGGGAAGACTGGATGATTACTTGAGGGGTATTTGTAGGATAGACTTTATGTAGGGTTGCAAATCTAGGCTGGTGAAGCTTATGTGATGTACCTTTCCATAGATACCAGTTATTCCAAAGTAGTTGGGTTTAGTTCTTCAATCTGGCAAAGGGGTTGGTAGAGAAAAAGGATAAAACAATGGCCATCCTGAGCCAGTACCAAAAGAGTGAAACAAGGACAGAGCCCTTGCTTAGATACTACCTGTTGGGCTCCCATAAGCACCTTTGTTAACAACTATTGCCATGGAAGCTTCTTTACCCATAGCCCTAAAGCATATGACTTATACTCTTTTTTTTTTACCTCATTGCCACCACTTAGAAAAGAAAAACAACCAAACAACAACCTTCACCACACCAGGCACAAAATACATACCCAATAATATTTCTTGGATGCATAAATCAATCTATTTGTTCCTCTAATCAAAAATTAAATCATGATCTATTATTGTATGAAGCTCAAACTCATCTTACTGGCAAAGTCTGACGGTGAGATTATTTGGGCAATGCACAGTCAATTCAAGTTCATGGTAAAAAAGTAGAAATAACTTGCGAAAAACTACGAGGATATGCAAGGTCACATTCATTGTATTAGCATGCTTGCCACAAAAATGACACAGATGCAACAATAATTGAAGTCAGCCTTTTAAATTTGGCTGTTGAAAGTCATTACTCGAAAGACGTCATCAAAATGGCAGCGTGAGGTGAGCCTCTGTAAAGCTCCCCTGGAATTTACAACTAATCGAACAACAATAACTGCACAAAGGACTCCATGCACAGAAGATAGGCAAAACGAAGAGGCCCACTACTGAATTCACCTAAAGGTGGGAGAATTGCGCGAGCAGGGGGAGGAAGGAAGGGAGTCGTGCGGAGATGGAGCCCTGTGGCCGCAGGATGCAGACCAAGCTCAGTGCTCCTAGCTTGCTGCATTCCGGAACTACCGCAGCTGTGGGAGAGGGAAGAACTCGGGCTGCTAGGGCTACATTTATGGACCACAGAGCTGAGGGGGCAGCATATAACACGGCGGAACCCAACGCTCACGACAGAGACCTTGGAGAAAAGACTCAGGGAAGAAGGCAAAAAACGGTGGTTTAAGCCCTCACTGCTGAGCAGAGAACAAAAGCCTTAGGAACTGAGACTAGCCGGCTCCTCCCTACCCTCCCAGAGCTCGCCCCACCCCCACCTTCCCGGTGCTAGATGCTGAACAGTAGCAGTGTCAGATAAAAAAACACACAGAATATTTGCTGTTCTGAGAACTGTGGACCGCAGACACAGATCTGCAGCCCAACTAGTTCCGGCAAAAAAGAGGGAACTGTGGAAGCAGGACCAGCTGTGGTGGTGGTCGCCGTCATTGCTCTAGGCTACCTCTCACAACTCACACTGCCCCTGGCCCCACCTCTCTGAGCGGATCCCTTCAGGAGTAAACAGAACTTCTGAAACATATGGGCTCTGAATCTGGTGCAGAAAGAGCTTTGGAACTTCAAAAGCTCTAAGCATCCCCACAGGGACGAGGCGCCCTATGACCCAGGTGAACTGTTAACAGAAGAGAAGCACATTTTCCGGGGTATCACCCCATTGGGTTAGAAGCTGGAATAGTGCAGAGAAAACATAGCACAACTGTGTGAGAGAGGAAAACATAGGCTGCAGTCAGAGAGACAATAAAACATTCTCCCAACAAGTATTGGAAAACAAAAGAAAGACCTCTTCCTATCAACCTGTTGCAGAAGCCACTCCCGTAGATGTCTAGGAAGAGAAATAAAAAATCAGTAATTGCCATGAATAACCAAGGCAACAAGACAGCTCACAAAGAAAGTAAAAAGTCTCCAGAAAAGGAACGTAAAGATATGGAAATACGTGACTTAAATGATAGAGAATTCAAGATTGCAGTTCTGAAAAAACTCAACGAGATGCAAGAAACACAGAAAGGCAATTTAATGAACTCAGAAATGCAATCAATACAGATTAGTGCAGCCACTATGGAAAACAGTATGGAGGTATCTCAGGTATCTGAAAATGGAACTACCCTGTGATCCAGTAATTCCACTCCTAGGCATCTACCGGGAGAAATCCAAAACTCCAATTCAAAAATCAGTATGCACTCCTATGTTTATTGCAGCACTTTACAAAATAGCCAAGATATGGAAACAACCGAAATGCTCATCGGTAGATGACTGGATTAAGAAGCTGTGGTACATTTATACAATGGAGTATTACGCAGCCATAAAGAAGAAAGAAATCTTATCATTTGCAACAACATGGATGAATCTAGAGAACATTATGTTAAGTGAAATAAGTTAGAAAGAGAAAGACAAGTACCATATGACCTCACTTATATGCGGAATCTAAAGAAAAGAATATGTGAATGAACTAATCAGAAACAGTTTTGGGGACACAAAGAAAAAACCGACAGTTGTTAGTTGGGCGGGGTGGGGATTGGGGATAAGGGCAAAGGTGAAGGGATTCGAAACAGCTGGTAACCAAAGATGGCCTCAGGGTTTTTTGAAAATTAATTTGGGGAACATATTCAATAATGTTGTAAAGATTTTGTTGGGTATCTGATGGACATGTGTCCTATTTGGGAGACCACCTCAGGGATACTGTGGATGCCTGATCATGGCATTGTACACCAGAAGCTAAACATTGATGAATGCCAACTATAATTTTATATATATAATGTGATGGCTCAGTGTGAGGTCGGAGGGATAGTGGATGGGCGGAGGGGGGTTCACAGTGTGAGGGATATAAATGATGAACGTCTAAGTATTACCTTGTCTTGTACACCTGAAACTAATAAATAAATAAATAAATTTAAAAAAAAATAAAAAAAAATAAAAAAACAAGACATTTAATTTACTAAAAAAAAAAGAAACGATATCAAAGAACAACATGAATATTTTACGAAAGAGATTGAAATTTTTTAAAAAATGGAAGATAAATAATGAAATCGCAGCCCTAAATGACACATTAGATGAATTGGACATAATTGACATATACAGAGCACTTCATCCTAAAACATCAGACTATACATTCTTTTCTAGTGTACATGGAACATTCTCAAGGATAGACCATATATTGGGACACAAAATCAGCCTCAGCAAATTTAAGAAGATTGAAATCATACCAAGCATATTCTCTGATCACAAAGCTTTGAAATTGGATATCAACTGCAAAAAGAAAGCAGGAAAAAACACAAATACATGGAGATTAAACAACATACTTTTAAAGAACGACTGGGTCAAAGAAGAAATTAGAGGAGAGCTCAAAAGATACATAGAAACAAATGACAATGGAAATACATCCTACCAAAATTTTGGGATGCAGCAAAAGCAGTTTTAAGAGGGAAATTTATATCATTACAGGCCTATCTCAAGAAACAAGAAAAATCCCAAATAAATAACCTCATGTTACACCTTAAAGAACTAGAAAAAGAAGAACAAGTGAAACCCAAGGTCAGCAGAAGAAAGGAAATAACAAAAATCACAGCAGAAGTAAATGCAGTAGAGAAAAAAAACACATAGAAAAAAATTAATGTGACAAAGATTGTTTGAAAGATTAACAAAATTGACAAACCCTTGACTAAACTCACTAAGATAAAAAGAGAGAAGACACTAATTTACAAAATCAGAAATGAAAAAGGGGAAGTTATCACGGACACCACAGAAATACAAAGGATCATCCAAGAATCCTATGAAGAAGTATATGCCACCAAATTTAATAACCTAGAAGAAGTGGACAAATTCTTAGAAACATATAGCCTTCTAAGACTGAACCATGAAGAACTGGAAGATGTAAACAGACCAATCACCAGTAACGAAATTAAATCAGTCATCCAAAATCTTCCCAAAAGCAAAAGTCCTGGACCGGATGGCATCACTAGTGAATTCTACCAAACCGTCAAACAGGATCTAATACCAAACTTGCT
This sequence comes from Rhinolophus hipposideros, assembly GCF_964194185.1. Taxonomy (NCBI): domain Eukaryota; kingdom Metazoa; phylum Chordata; class Mammalia; order Chiroptera; family Rhinolophidae; genus Rhinolophus; species Rhinolophus hipposideros. The sequence continues at coordinate 36,097,383 of NC_138059.1, forward strand.
AAAACTCTTCTAAAAAATTGAAGAAGAGACAGTACTCCCTAACTCATTTTATGAAGCCAACATTACCCTGATACCAAAACCTGGTAAGGAAAACACACAAAAAAGAAAACTACAGACCAATATCTCTGATGAATTTAGATGCAAAAATTCTAAACAAAATTCTAGCAAATCGATCACAACAATGCATTCAAAAGATACTTCACCACGACCAAGCGGGGTTCTTCCCCATGGCACAAGGATGGTTCAACATCCGCAAATCCATCAATGTGATATATCACATAAAAAAAATAAAGGACAAAAATCATATGATTATATCAATTGATGCAGAAAAAGCATTTGACAAGATACAACATCCATTTATGATTAAAACACTTAATAAAATAGGTGTAGAAGGAAAATAACTTAACATAGTAAAGTCCATATATGACAAACCCTCAGCTAATCTCATAATTAATGGTGAAAAAGCGAAGCCCTTTGCTCTACGTTCAGGAACACGACAGGGCTGTACCCTATCACCTCTGCTTTTCAACATAGTGTTGGAAGTCCTTCCTAGAGCAATCAGGCAAGAGAAAGAGATAAAAGGCATCCAAATTGGGAATGAAAAAGTTGAATTATCATACTTTGCAGATGACATGATGCTACCTATAGAAAGCTCTAAAGACTCCACCAAAAAGCTATTAGAAACAATCGACGAATACAGTAAAGTTGCGGGCTACAAAATCAATGTACAAAAGTCCATTGCATTCCTATATACTAACAATGAAATCTCAGAAAAAGAAATACAAAAAACAATTCACTTTGCAATTGCAGCAAAAAGAATAAAATACCTAGGAATAAACTTAACCAAGGATGTGAAGGACCCATATGCTGAAAACTATAAGATATTTTTGAAAGAAATTGAAGAAGACACAAAGACATGGAAAGACATTCCATGCTCATGGATTGGAAGAATCATCATAGTTAAAATGGACAGATTACCCAAAGCAATATACAGATTTAATGAAATCCCCATCAAAATCCCAATGGCATTTTTTAAAAAAATAGAACAAAAAATCATCAGATTTGTTTGGAACCACAAAAGACCCCGAATAGCCAAAGCAATCTTAAGAAAAAAGAACAATTCTGGAGGTATCACACTCCCTGACTTTAGCTTGTACTACAGGGTTACAATAATAAAAACAGCATGGTATTTGCAGAAAAACAGACACATAGTCCAATGGAATAGAATTGAGAACCCAGAAATAAAACCACATAAATATACACAGATAATTTTTGACAAAGAAGCTAAAAGCATACAATGGAGGAAAGACAACCTCTTCAATAAATGGTGCTGGCAGAATTCGATATTCACGTGCAAAAGAATGAAACTGGACTGCTATTTGTCATCATGTACCAAAATTAATTCAAAATGTATCAAAGACTTAAGCATGAGACTTGACACAATAAAATGCATAGAAGAAAACATAAGTACTAAACTTATAGACCTTGGGTTCAAAGAGCATTTTATGAATTTGACTCCGAAGGCAATGGAAGTAAAAGCTAAAATAAACGAATGGCACTATATGAAACTTAAAAAGTTCTGCACATCAAAAGAAGCCATGGACAAAATAAGGAGGCAACCAACTGAATGGGAGAAGTATTTTGCAAACAGTGCCTCAGATAAGGGTCTAATTTCCAAAATATACAAGGAACTCATGAAACGCAACAACAAAAAAACTAACAACCCAATTGAAAAATGGGCAGAGGACCTGAAGGACCTCTTTCTCCAAAGAGGACTTACAAATGGCAAATAGACATATGAAAAAATGCTCAACATCACTAATCATCAGAGTAATGCAAATAAAAACCGCAATGAGATATCACCTCACCCCAGTCAGAATGGCTATCATCAACAAGATAAATAGTAACAAGTGTTGGAGAAGCTGTGGAGAAAAAGAAACCCTCATACACTGTTGGTGGGAATGTAGACTGGTGCAGCCATTATGGAAGGCAGTGTGGAGGTTCCTCAAAAAATTACGAATAAAATTATCATATGACCCAGCAATCCCTCTTCTGGGTATCTTCCCAAAAAATTTGAAAACATTTATCCATAAAGACACGTGTTCTCCAATGTTCACTGTAACTTTGTTTACGGTGGCCAAAACCAAATTGTCGTTCGATAGATGAATGGATAAAGAAGTTGTGGTATATATACACAATGGAATACTATTCGGTGGTAAGAAAAGATGATATAGATAGAATTTGAGAGTAGAATGCTAAGCGAAATAAGCTAGACAGAAAATGTAGAGAACCCTATGATTTCACTGATATGTGGTATATAAACCAAAAACAACAAAAGAACAAGACAAACAAATGAAAAACAAAATCTCATAGACATAGACAATAGTTTAGTGGTTACCAGAGGGTAAGGGCGGTGGGGGAGGGAGATGAGGATAAGGCTGATCAAATATATGGTGATGGAAGGAGAGCTGACTCTGGGTGGTCAACACACAATGGGATTTATACATGGTGTAATACAGAATTGTACACCTAAAATATGTGTAATTTCAGTAACAATTGTCACTCCAACAAATTTAAAAAAAAGAAATTTAGAGCTGGGATTGAATTTAGCAATCAAGGGCCACTGTCATTTTAAAGACCTGTCATGTGGTTGTTTATACATTTGGTATTTTTGTTTACTTTCTCAGGCACATGTTCTCAAATAATGATGGTAAAGTACAATATTCAATAGAGACATTGTGGAAATATGAATAAAGCCCCTACACTGGAAGTTTGCAAAACATAAAAAGAAAAAATGAAAGTCATTACTCACTCTGGGCAAAAAAATGGTAGGAAGGCAACACAGCAGAATCCTTATCAGTTGAGAAGCTAGAGGTATTAAGACTTATCAGCTGAATTTTACAGCTGAAAAAATGATGGTATAGGCAGGTTAAGTGGCTTGGTCACTGTGCCAAATTTAGGGGCATGTATTAGGGATTATTAGTGATAACTATCCTATGAAATTCATCAAAGAACTGACAAGCAAAAATTATTCCATTGTTTCAACCTAGAATTCAGTACAATGCAGAGGTATCAAAAGGAAGATGACTAAGCAGTAAAACTCTTTTTAGAAGAAAGTGAAAATGTGTCCAAAGTACATAGACAAGGAGCACTATTAGAGTTAGCCAGAAGAGACCCAAGGAGTTACAACTGTGTAAAATAAATTGCCATTTTATATTCAGAATAGACCAGGCTTATCCCAGTATAGCTCTGCAGGAATTCTTTGGAAAGATTCCTAACTCTAGAATTACTTGATGAGAGTGAATTAGGGCCTTATGAAAATGATACTTGGTGATGATTTTATGCAACTGTTTTTTAACCACCTAACAGACATAGAATGACTTTTCTACTAGTCCTACATTGGCATAGCCCTGGGATGAATGTTCAGCAAATTCCATTATACACTGGTTCAACTTTTCTTTCAGTTTGATAGCTTTTGTGGAAAGAAAATGAGTTGTGTATTTGTCCGGCTAACCCAGCATAAATATTCATTTCTGCAGAATATATGCACTATGAAAAGTTGGCCCAGACATATAAGCTTATGAAAGTCCAGCACATGCTCTAAGAATCACTTAGGTAATAAGAATAAAAAAAAGTCAACAACGTCTATATAGCTAGAGAATCAGATTGCTTCTACTGTTGCCTGTTTTCTTTTTTTTTTTTGCTATGGGCAGCAAATACCAAAGAAGTTCATTCTGTTCCCTCCTGCTTCTTTTCTCTGTTGGCAGCATTGTAATTACATCCTTTTCTCTAATAATTTAAAATGTTCCAGCCAACTTAGTCTTTCCTTAAGTTGTCCCCCCAAAAAACTTATGTTTTATTGTCCAAACTCATAATCTATAGGAAACTTCTCTCCCCTTCCCTCCTTTACTAAGCTCCAATTGACATGATGACACAAATAAATCACAATATTTTTCCTTGAGAAACTCACAGCCTAGTGGAAGGTAGATATGTGGTGATCAAAAGACACAAGGAAGCACCAAGTAGAGGAGAATCTGCCAGCATGAGATGAAATCCAGGGAGGCCTCCAAAAAGAGGTGGCATCTAAACTGAGTCATAAAATGTGAATAGGGTGACTAGGCAGAGGGTGGGGTGGGGAGAAACAATCCAGGGCACAGGGGTCAATGCGAGCAAAGGTAAAGTGGTGGGAGATATGACAAAGGTGTTGTGGGGTGGGAAATGAAGGATTACAGGTCCTTTGGGACACAAGGAATGGCAAAGTAGGTGGCAGGCAGTTGAGAAGATGGAGCTGGAGAGGTTGACCAGGGCCCCATCATCGGGCCTGGTCATGCTTGGAGCTTCTCCTTCCAGAGCCCTTCTGTGTGAAAACCTCAGGTGTTGTGTTATCAAAAAAGACTTTACTTCCTTACAGTCATGGCTACATAACGATACATTGTTGGAGGAATGGAAGATTGAATTACTGAGAAATCGTTTTCATGGTGAGATTCACAGAATTATTAAATAACATATGAAGTTCTGAACAGAATTAATAGCAAGGGCTTGGTTTCTGTGAAGATTAGACTCACAATCAATTTGCTTATCGATTGACTAAGTTTTATAGAGCCAGCCTCTATAAATACAGAGATAGAGAAGACACGAACTTGTCTACCCAGGGTGGAATGTTCTCATTTAAAGGTATGAATTAAAAAGAGCCCCTACTCTTATGTAATTCATTTTCTAGTTGCAAAGACCATCAGGCAAACACTGTGTAAGTTTTATAATCAAGGCTTGCATTAAGCAGGATGGTGGTGAAGCCACAAATTTACAATTGACAATGAGGGGCATGGCATGATATAAAGAACATCGACTGGGAAGTCAAGACTTGATTTTACAGACTGTACTCTTACCAGATCTGTGTAACCTTACAAAAGCTACCTCTCTGAGATTGTTTTCTTATCTATGAAATGAGGGTAATGATATTTATCTGATAGAGTTGTCACAAGGATCACATGAAATAATATATGTTCACAGCATCACAGGCATAACACATTTAATTGCAACAAACATTCCTTAAACGGGCAATTTGTGTTAAAGTCATATATTATGTTTTAATACTCAAAGCACTAAGGATTCATAGATGAGTAAGATACAGTTTGTACTTTTAAGGGACTCTCCATTAAGTGTTACCTTTCTTCTGATACAAACTTTTATTTTCATGTCTCAGTTTCTCATCCAGTAAATGAGGTTAGTTTCTTGCCTCCCTTCTCTCCTCCATAAAAAGTCTCAGGACCTAATAGAACTTAAACACACACACACACACACACAAGCGTGCACGCGCGTGGTGTTGCACTAAGCACACACTCTGGAAACAACTCACCAAACAAACAAAAGCTCCTCATGCCCAGATTTCATTGTACTTGGGCTGGTACTGCTTTGGCTTAAAAAAACTACGTCATGATTAGTCCTAGGACATAGAAATAAGTAGGCAAGTTTTCTGGCTTATGTCCAGGATCCCATTGGTGAGTCTCCTTGGTGAGGAAAAGGCAGACAAATTCACAGGAGCCTCAAGTTCTAATACCTCTCCCAAATGTTGATGCTGTCACCGGACAGGAAAACAAGAATTCCACATGCCAAGTGCCTTATGATGATCATAATGGGGTGAAGGGCTCCTTCCTTTAAGATTTTGTCTCTCATGATGTGCTACACTTGTTCATCTGTTTCACGTGTCCTAATTGTTAGGCAGCAGCTGTTTTTGTTATCTTGGACATTTAAGAATTGAGAGAACATTAGTGATAATACAACTGATAAATGCATTTCTTTATTTTTTTTTAATTAATTTTATTGGGGTGACAATTGTTAGTAAATTTACATAGATTTCAGGTGTACAATTCTGTATTACATCGTCTATAAATCCCATTGTGTGTTCACCACCCAGAGTCAGTTCTCCTTCCATCACCATATATTTGATCCCCTTTACCCTCATCACCCACCCCCCACCCCCTTAACCTCTGGTAACCACTAAATTATTGTCTGTGTCTATGAGTTTTTGTTTCTCATTTGTTTGTCTTGTTCTTTTTGGTTTATATACCACATATCAGTGAAATCATAGGGTTCTCTGCTTTTTCTGTCTGACTTATTTCACATAGCATTATTCTCTCGAGATCCATCCATGTTGTCACAAATGCTCCTATATCATCTTTCCTTAACGCCGAATAGTATTCCATTGTGTATATGTACCACAACTTCTTTATCCATTCATCTATCGAAGGACATTTTGGTTGTTTCCATGTCTTGGCCACCGTAAACAAAGCTGCAATGAACATTGGCGTACACGTGTCTCTATAGAGAAATGCTTTTATATTTTTGGGGTAGATACCCAGGAGAGTGATTGCTGGGTCATACGGTAATTCTATTCGTAATTTCTTGAGGAACCTCCACACTGCTTTCCATAGTGGCTGCACCAGTCTGCATTCCCACCAACAGTGTATGAGAGTTCCTTTTTCTCCACAGCCTCTCCAACACTTGTTACTATTTGTTTTGTTGATGAAAGCCATTCTGACTGGGGTGAGGTGATATCTCACTGTGGTTTTCATTTGCATTTCTCTGATGATTAGCGATGTTGAGCAGATAAATGCATTTCTGTTGCATAGTTTTCCTGCAGAGAAACGGATAAGATCAGCATTTTGGTGATATTCTAGCTTGTAGGGCACATCTGCCACACATTTTCGGGACTTGTTTCTGAGAGTAATTTATTTTATTTTGGAAGGACAGCTTCAGCTGTGTCTCCCTACAGATTATATTTTATTGAACGCATCCCAAACTTAGGAGTTGTCGAAAGTTTCAATCACTTTCAATTATATTTCACTGAGTTTTAGTGAAGCAGAATCTGTTAAATTAAGTCATTGTGTGCATTTTTTCATTTATTCTTTTTTCTTTTCTTTCTTTTTTTTTTTTTCCTGTGGTTCCATTGGCTTCTTTTCTTTTTATTATTTCTTTTTTTTTACTATTAGTTGCAGGTGTATATAACAACATAATGATTAGACATTTATACCCCCACACAAGGTTATCACCCTGCTCCCAGTCTACTACCCCTCAAACATCGTACATAGCTATTACAATACATTAACTATGTTCCCTATGCTATACTTTACATCCCGTGACCATATATATGTATATATTTAATTATATTTTATATTTGATGTTATTCTACATCAGCTTTAGGTGGACAGCAGAGTGTCAGGCATCGACAAAATCTATGAAGTGATCTTCCCAATAAGTCCAGTACCCATCTGGCACCCTACATAATCTATACAACATTATTGATTATATTCCCCATACTGTATTTCACATCCCTGTGACTATTTTGTGACTACCAATTTGTACTTTCTAATCCCTTCACCTCTCCCACTCCCCAAACCCCCTCCCATCTAGCAGCAATCAGTTTTTTCTCTATATTTCTGAGTCTATTTCTGTTTTGTTTGCTCATTTATTCTGTTCTTTAGATTCCACATATAAATGCGACCATATGGTATTTGTTTTCCTCCATCTGACTTATTTCACTTAGCATAATATTCTCCAGGTCCATCCACATCATTGCAAATGGTAAAATTTCATTCTTTTTTATGGCCAAGTAATACTCAATTGTATAAATGTAGCACAATTTCTTTATCCATTTATCTATTGACGGGCATTTCAATTGTTTCCATATCTTGGCTATTGTGAATAGTGCTGCAATAAATATAGGGGTGCATATATTTTTGTCAAATTAGTGCTTTGGATTTGTGGGATTTTTAAATACCCAGGAGGGGAATTGCTGGGTCATAATAAGGTAGCTCTAATTTTAATTTTTTGAGGAACCTCCATACTCTTTTCCATAGTGGCTGCAACAATTTGCAATCCCACCAAGTTCTTCTTTCCTATTTTTTCTTTTCTTTTTTTAAATTAAAGTTTATTGAGGTGACAATTGTTAGTAAAGTTACGTAGGTTTCAGGTGTACAATTCTGTAATACTTCATTTATATATTACATTGTGTGTTCGCCACCCAGAATCAGTCCTCCTTCCATTACCATATATTTGATCCCTTTTACCCTCATCTAACACCCCTCTTACTCTTTACCCTGTGGTAACCACTAAACTATTGTCTGTGTCTATCAGTTTTTGTTGCTTCATTTGTTTCTCTTGTTCCTTTGCTGTTTTCATTTTTATGTACCACATATCACTGAAATCAAATGGTACTCGACTTTTCCTGTCCAACTTATTTCTCTGAGCATAATAATCTGAACATCCATTCATGTTGTCGCAAATGGTACTATTTTATCTTTTCTTACCACCGAATAGTATTCCATTGTGTATATATACCACAACATCTTTATCCAATCATCTATCGAATGACACTTTGATTTTTTCCATGTCTATGCCATCGTAAATAAAAGCTGCAATGAACATAGGAGAGCATATATCATAATGGATAAATGTTTTCAGATTTTTTGGGATTGCTGAGTCATATAGTAATTCTATTAATAATTTTTTGAGATACCTCCACACTGCCTTCCATAGCAGCTGCACCAATCTGCATTCCTACCAACCGTGTATGAGGGTTCCTTTTTCTCTACAACCTCTCCAACACTTGTCGTCATTTGTCTTCTTGATGATAGCCATTCTAACTGGGGTGAGGTGATACCTCATTGTGTTTTTTATTTGCATTTCTCTGATAATTACTGATATTGAGCATTTTTTCATATGTCTATTGGCCATTTGTATGTCCTCTTTGGAGAAATGTCTATTCAGGTTCTCTGCCCATTTTTATTTATTTTTTATTTATTTTATTTTTTAATTTATTAGTTTCAGGTGTACAAGACAAAGTAATACTTAGATGTTCATCATTTATATCCTTCACACTGTGAACCCCCCTCCCCCCATCCACTATCCCTCCGACCTCACACTGAGCCATCACATTATATATATAAAATTATAGTTGGCATTCATTATTGTTTAGCTTCTGGTGTACAGTGCCATGGTCAGGCATCTACAGTATCCCTGAGGTGGTCTCCCAAATGGGACACGTGTCCATCGGAAACCCTACAAAATCTTTACAACATTATTGGTTACATTCCCTAAATTGATTTTCAAAAACCCTGAGGCCATCTTGTGGTTACCAGCTGCTTCCTAATCCCCTCACCTTCCCCCTTTCCCCCCCATCTAACAACTCTCAGTTTTTCCTTTTTGTTTCCAAAACTGTTTCTGATTAGTTCATTCACTTATTCTTTTCTTTAGATTCTGCATATAAGTGAGATCATATGGTACTTGTCTTTCTCTTTCTGAGTTATTTCACTTAACATAATGTTCTCTAGATCCATCCATGTTGTTGCAAATGATAAGATTTCTTTCTTCTTTATGGCTGCATAATACTCCATTTTATAAATGTACCACAGCTTCTTAATCCACCGATGGGCATTTTGGTTGTTTCCATGTCTTAGCTATTGTGTATACTGTTGCAATAAACATAGGAGTGCATACAGATTTTTGAATTGGAGTTTTGGGTTTCTCCGGATAGATGCCTAGAAGTGGAATTGCTGGATCATAAGGTAGTTCCATTTTCAGATTTCTGAGATACCTCCATACTGTTTTCCATAGAGGCTGCACCAATCTGCAATCCCACCAACAGTGCATAAGCGTTCCCTTTTCTCCACATCCGCGCCAGCACTTGTTGTTTGTTGATTTATTGATGATAGCCATTTTGACTGGGGTGAGGTGGTATCTCATTGTGGTTTTTATTTGCATTTCTCTGATGGTTAGTGAGGTTGAGCATTTCTTCATATGTCTGTTTGCCATCTGTATGTCCTTTTTAGAAAAATGTCTCTTCATGTCCTCTGCCCATTTTTAAATTGGATTGTTTATTTTTTTTGATGTTGAGTTGTATGAGTTTCTTATATATTTTGGATATTAGCTCCTTATCAGAGGCATTGTTTGCAAAAATCTTCTACCATTTTGTTGGTTGCCTTTATGTTATTGATGGCTTCTTTTGCTGTGCAGAGGCTTTTTAGTTTGATATAGTCTCCTACATTTATTCTAGCTTTTATTTTCCTTGCCTTTGAAGTCAAATTCATAACATCCTCTTTGAACCCAAGGTCCATAAGTTTAGTACCTATGTTTTCTTGTATGCAGTGTATTGTTTCAGGTCTTATGTTTTAGGTCTTTGATCCGTTATGAGTTAATTTTGGCACACGGTGACAGTCAGCAGTTTAATTTCATTCTTTTGCACATGGCTTTCCAATACTGCCAACACCATTTATTTAAGAGGGTATCTTTTCTCCATTGTATGTTTTTGGCTTGTTTTTTTGAAAATTGTCTGTCCATATTTATGTGGGTTTATTTCTGCATTCTCGATTCTATTTCATTGGTCTGTATGTCCCTTTTTTTGCTAATACCATACTGTTTTGATTATTGTTGCCTTGTAGTACAAGTTGAAGTCAGGGGATGTGATATCTCTAGCATTATTGTTTTTTCTTAGGATTGCTTTGGCTATTCAGGGTCTTTTGTGATTCTATACAAATCTGATGATTTTGTGTCCTATTTCTTTAAAAAATGCCATTGGGATTTTGGTGGAGATTGTATTAAATCTGTATATTGTTTTGGGTAACATGGCCTTTTTAACTCTGTTGATTTTTCTAATCCATGAACACGTAATGTCTTTCCATTTCTTTCTGTCTTTAATTTCTTTTAAAAATGTCTGACAGTTTTCTGTGTATAGGTCTTTCACATCCTTGGCTAAGTTTACTTCTACGTATTTTATTTTTTTAGTTGCAATTGCAAAGAAAATTGTTTTTATTTTATTTTATTTTTCTGAGATTTTATTGTTAGTACATAGGAATGCAGTGCACTTTTGTACATTGATTTTGTAGCCGGCAACTTTACTGCATTCATTTATTGCTTCTTCTTTTTTTTTAATTTATTAGGGTAACAAGTATTAGTAAAAATACATAGATTTCAGGTGTACAATTCTGTATTACATCATCTATAAATCTCATTGTGTGTTCACCACCCAGAGTGAGTTCTCCTTCCATTACCATGTATTTGATCCCCCTTACCATCATCTTCCACCTCCCACCCCCCTTACTCTCTGGTAACCAGTAAACTATTGTCTGTGTCTATGAGTTTTTGTTTCTCATTTGTTTGTCTTGTTCTTTTGTTGTTTTTGGTTTATATACCACATATCAGTGAAACATACGATTCTCTGCTTTTTCTGTCTGACTTATTTCGCTTAGCATTATACTTTCAAAATCCCTCCATGTTGTCACAAATGTCCCTATATCATCTTTTCTTAGTGTCAAATAGTATTCCATTATGTATATATATACCACAACTTCTTTATCCATTCATCTATTGAAGGACATTTTGGTTGTTTCCATGTCTTGGCCACCGTAAACAAAACTGCAATGAACACCTGATTTTATGTATAAATGTTTTCAGATTTTTTGGGTAGATACCCAGGAGAGGGATTGCTGGGTCATATGATAATTCTATTCTTAATTTTTTGAGGAACCTCCACACTGACTTCCATAATGGCTGCACCAGTCTGCATTCCCACCAACAGTGTATGAGGGTTCCATTTTCTCCACAGCCTCTCCAACACTTGTTACTATTTTTCTTGTTGATGATAGCCATTCTGACTGAGGTGAGGTGATATCTCATTGTGGTTTTTATTTGCATTACTCTGATGATTAGTGATGTTGAGCATTTTTTCATATGTCTATTTGCCATTTGTATGTCCTCTTTGGAGAAATGTCTCTTCAGGTCATCTGCCCATTTTCAATTGGGTTGTTTGTTTTGTTGTTGAGTTTCATGAATTCCTTGTATATTTTGGATATTAGGCCCTTATCAGAGGAACTGTTTACAAAAATCTTCTCCCATTCAGTTGGTTGCCTCTTTATTTTGTCGATGGTTTCTTTTGCTGTGCAGAAGCTTTTAAGTTTCATATAGTCCCATTCATTTATTTGAGCTTTAACTTCCATTGTCTTTGGAGTCACATTTATAAAATGCTGTCTGAATTCAAGGTCCATGAGTTTATTAGTACCTATGTTTTCTACTATGCAGTTTATTGTTTCAGGTCTTATGCTTAAGTCTTTGATCCATTTTGAATTAATTTTGGTACATGACGACAGATAGCAGTCCAGTTTCATTTTTTTGCACGTGGATATCCAATTCTGCCAGCACCATTTATTGAAGAGGTTGTCTTTCCTCCATTGTATGTTTTTAGCTTCTTTGTCAAACATCATCTGTCCATATTTATGTGGGTTTATTTCTGGGTTCTCAATTCTATTCCATTGGTCTATGTGTCTGTTTTTCCGCCAATACCATGCTGTTTTGATTATTGTAGCCTTGTGGTACAAGCTAAAGTCAGGGAGTGTGATACCTCCAGCATTGTTCTTTTTTCTTAAGATTGCTTTGGCTATTTGGGGTCTTTTGTGGTTCCCAACAAATCTGATGATTTCTTGTTCTATTTCTTTAAAAAATGCCATTGGGATTTTGATGGGGATTGCATTAAATCTCCATATTACTTTGGGAAATATGGCCATTTTAACTATGTTGATTCTTCCAATCCATGAGCACAAAATATCTTTCCATTTCTTTGTGTCTTCTTAATTTCTTTCATAAATGTCTTATAGTTTTTAGCATATAGGTCCTTCACGTCTTTGGTTAAGTTTGTTCCTAGGTATTTTATTCTTTTTGCTGCAAATGCAAAAGGAATTGTTTTCCGTATTTCTTTTTCTGAGATATCATTGTTAGTATATAGGAATGCAATGGACTTTTGTACATTGATTTTGTAGCCAGCAACTTTACTGTATTCGTCGATTGTTTCTAATAGCTTTTTGGTGGAGTCTTTAGGGTTTTCTATATATAGCATCATGTCATCTGCAAAGAGTGACAGTTTAACTTCTTCATTCCCAATTTGGATGACTTTTATTTCTTTCTCTTGCCTGATTGCTCTGGCAAGAACTTCCAACACTATGTTGAAAAGCAGAGGTGATAGTGTACAGCCCTGTCGTGTTCCTGAACGTAGAGCAAAGGGCTTCAGTTTTTCACCATTGATTATGAGATTAGCTGAGGGCTTGTCATATATGGCCTTTATTATGTTAAGGTATTTTCCTTCTATACCTGTTTTATTAAGTGTTTTAATCATAAACGGATGTTGTATCTTGTCAAATGCTTTTTCTGCATCAATTGATATAATCATATGATTTTTGTCCCTTATTTTGTTTATGTGATATATCACATTGATGGATTTGCAGATGTTGAACTATCCTTGTGCCCCGGGGATGAACCCCACTTGGTCGTGATGAATAATCTTTTTAATGCATTGTTTATTCGATTTGCTAGAATTTTGTTTAGGATTTTAGCATCTGTATTCATCAGAGATATAGGTCTGTAATTTTCTTTTTTTGTGTTGTCCTTACCAGGTTTTGGTATCAGGGTAATGTTGGCCTCATAAAATGAGTTATGGAGTACTGACTCTTCAATTTTTTGGAAGAGTTTGAGCAGGATTGGTATTAGATCCTCTTTGAAGGTTTGGTAGAATTCACTAGTGAAGCCATCTGGTCCAGGACATTTGATTTTGGGAAGGTTTTTGATGACTGATTCAATTTTGTTACTGGTGATCGGTCTGTTAAGATTTTCCAGTTCTTCATGATTCAGCCTTGGAAGGCTATATGTTTCTAAGAACTTGTCCATTTCTTCTAAGTTATTAAATTTGGTGGCATATAGTCCTTCAGAGTATTCTTGGATAATCCTTTGTATTTCTGTAGTGTCCGTGATAACTTCCCCTTTTTCATTTCTGATTTTGTTAATTAGTGTCTTCTCTCTTTTTATCTTAGTGAGTCTAGCCAAGGGTTTGTCGATTTTGTTAATCTTTTCAAAGAACCAGCTTTTTGTCACATTAATTTTTTCTATTGTCTTTTTGTTCTCTATTTCATTTAGTTCTGCTTAGATTTTTGTTATTTCCTTTCTTCTGCTGACCTTGGGTTTCGCTTGTTCTTCTTTTTCTAGTTTTTTAAGGTGTAACATGAGGTTATTTATTTGGGATTTTTCTTGTTTCTTGAGATAGGCCTGTAATGATATAAATTTCCCTCTTAAAACTGCTTTCGCGGCATCCCAAAAATTTTGGTAGAATGTATTTTCATTGTCATTTGTTTCTATGTATCTTTTGAGCTCTCCTCTAATTTCTTCTTTGACTCAGTCATTCTTTAAAAGTATGTTGTTGGAGTGACGTCATAGGAATGGCGGCAGCCGGGCACATTTTCTGAGTTCTCCTCCGGATTTTATTACAAACGGGACATATAACCCATCAAACAACTCTTCGCTCATCACGCAGAACAGCTAAGAGACTCCTAAGAGACTCGTGTAAGGATTACTTGAAGGTGCGCAAATTGGGCGAGCAGGGGAAGAAAGAAGGGAGCGGAGAGGAAACGCGCCGTCTCGCGGTGGAATCAAGCCGGCAGTGGCGGCTGCGGCGGTAAACCGCAGCTCTAAAGACACAGGGAGATATAGAACACGCAGAACAGCGGGGAGACTCGTGGAGGAATTTACCTGAAGGTGTGCGCGGATTGCAAGCAGGGGAGGAGGCAGGACAGCGAAGTGGAAGCGCGCCCCCCCACCCCCACCCCCGCGGAGCCGAGGCCAGCGGCGCGGCGCCAGGAGGACGGAGCGCAGACTCGTGGAAGGTTTGCTTTGGAGTGCGCTAGTTAGGCAAGCGGGGGAGGAGAGGGGCGCAAAGTGAAAACACTAACCCCCCGCAGCGGAGCACAGGCCATACAGCAACAGATGCGCTGCGCGGCTCCCAGGTCGGAACGGAGGCTCGTGGAAGGTTTGCTTTGAGGTGCACTAGTGGGGCGATCCGGGGAGGAGCGTGCCCACAGGAGCAGTGGAAAGCAGCACCCGGGGCTCTAGAGTCCCACGGGAGCCCAGGGTGCAGCGGAGAGCGTAGGGTCCAGGAGGTGGGCTCTTTCCCTGCGTCCCACAGCTGATCGCTCCCGCCGGGGCGGGCAGCTCGTGGGCGCTAGGGCAGACAAAGAACTCAGATGCCACACCTGGGCCCCTCACCGCGCTTTTCGAATCCTCCCCCCGCCCTTCCAGAGATTTAAACTACCCCTAATCTGAGGAGTGGTGTCAGATTACAGAGGGGCGTCTGCGCTCAGGCGCTGGGAACATTGGCAGCCGGCTCTGACCTTCTGAAGAGGCTGGGAGGAGGGGATTTTCGCTGGATGAGGAGAGAGGAGACTCCCACACCCCCAGCCACCACCTTTTCAGGCCTGCGGGAGGAGTGTGAGTGGCTGTCCTGGGAGGGAGGAGACCCCTCCATCCCCAGGCCCCACCCTTTCTGGCTGGCCTGGGGCGGGGCAAGGGCAATCGCGGAAGCAATCCCTGAGTTCAGCAGTAAGCGGCAGACGCAGCTACCGGCTTTCAGCAGCTTAGAGATCTCCCGCCCGCCCACTCCCACTCACCCATGGAAGGAGGGCCCTAAGACTCAGGAGTACTGGGCACAGGGCTGGTGGAGCTACTCTCAGCGTGCATTTGTGCAGGAAAGGCCAGAAACTGCATGGTCTCTCTGAAAACTGTCATCCAGACCCCTCAGCCCCTCGCATTTAAATCTACACTCCCAAATTCACTCTGGGCACCAGGTGACTAGCGCTGCCTGAGCACTAGGCAGGGAACTCTTTGGCACAGCGGAGGACAACCTGGAGATCACCTGGTGGGCTTAAGCCAAGACTGGTGCTGCTTTCTGTTTTGCTTTGCTTGGTGGTTTTTTTTTTTGTTGTTGTTGTTATTTTTTATTTTTTATTTTTTATTTTTTATTTTTTTTTAATTTTAATTTTAATTTTTTTATTTTATTTTATTTTATTTTTTTTTGCTTTTGTTTTTGTTTTTGTTTTGTTTTGTTTTGTTTTGCTTTGTTTTTCTCTTTTTTCCTTTCTTTTCTTTTTCTCTTTTTTTCTTTCTTTCTCTTCTTCTTTTTTTTCTTTTTTCTGCTTGTTGTGATTTGCTTTGTTCTGTCTTTATTTCTTTGATATCTTTGCCTATGTTGAGTGGGGATTGTCGGTTGTATTTTACATGTGAATGTACTTCATTTGTTTTCTTTGTTGTTGTTGTTGTTGTTGTACTTGGTAACTTTATTTGTGCTGAAACTGCCCTACCAGGGCCCAGCTTAAGAGGCACAAGATTCAACATATCCAGAAGCCAACTCTGGACCAAACCAGAGTACTACCGGGTTTGACCTACAAGTCACCCATGGAAGGAGGGCCCTAAGACTCAGGAGTACTGGGCACAGGGCTGGTGGAGCTACTCTCAGCGTGCATTGTGCAGGAAAGGACAGAAACTGCATGGTCGCTCTGAAAACTGTCATCCAGACCCCTCAGCCCCTCGCATTTAAATCTACACTCCCAAATTCACTCTGGGCACCAGGTGACTAGCGCTGCCTGTGCACTAGGCAGGGAACTCTTTGGCACAGCGGAGGACAACCTGGAGATTACCTGGTGGGCTTAAGCCAAGACTGGTGCTGCTTTCTGTTTTGCTTTGCTTGGTGATTTTTTTTTTCTTTTCTTTCTTTTTTTTGTTTTGTTTTGTTCTTTTTTTTTTTGGTTTTTTTTTTTTTTTGGTTTTTTGTTCTTTTTGCTTTTGTTTTTCTTTTTGTTTTGTTTTGTGTTGTTTTGCTTTGTTTTTCTCTTTTTTCCTTTCTTTTCTTTTTCTTTTTCTTTCTTTCTCTTCTTTTTTTTTCTTTTTTCTGCTTGTTGTGATTTGCTTTGTTCTGTCTTTATTTCTTTGATATCTTTGCCTATGTTCAGTGGGGATTCTCGGTTGTATTTTACATGTGAATGTACTTGATTTGTTTTCCTTGTTGTTGTTGTTGTTGTACTTGGTAACTTGATTTGTGCTGAAACTGCCCTACCAGGGCCCAGCTTAAGAGGCACAAGATTCAACATATCCAGAAGCCAACTCTGGACCAAACCAGAGTACTACCGGGTTTGACCTACAAGTCACCCATGGAAGGAGGGCCCTAAGACTCAGGAGTACGGAGCACAGGGCTGGTGGAGCTACTCTAAGCGTGCATTTGTGCAGGAAAGGACAGAAACTGCATGGTTTCTCTGAAAACTGTCATCCAGACCCCTCAGCCCCTCGCATTTAAATCTACACTCCCAAATTCATTCTGGGCACCAGGTGACCAGCGCTGCCTGCGCAATAGGCAGGGATCTCTTTGGCACAGCGGAGGACAACCTGGAGATTACTTGGTGGGCTTAAGCCAAGACTGGTTCTGCTTTCTGTTTTGCTTTGCTTGGTGCTTTTTTTTTTTTTTTCCTGCTTGTTGTGATTTGCTTTGTTCTGTCATTATTTCTTTGATATCTTTGCCTATGTTGAGGGGGGATTGTTGGTTGTATTTTACATGTGAATGTACTTGATTTGTTTTCTTTGTTGTTGTGGTTGTTGTTGTTGTACTTGGTAACTTGATTTGTGCTGAAACTGCCCTACCAGGGCCCAGCTTAAGAGGCACAAGATTCAACACATCCAGAAGCCAACTCTGGACCAAACCAGAGTACTACCGAGTTTGACCTACAAGTCACACACCCAGAGGGAATTCTCTGAAGGCACAAGAGCCCATAGAGGCAAAGCCTCATTTAAGTGGCCAACCCTCACCCAGCAGAACACCTTGTGGTGAGCAGAGCCAAGTTTCACAACTAGACGGCCTAGGAGTTAAACCCACCTACTCACAAGCAAAAAGCAATTAAAGTTCTTCTTGAACAGGACGATATACTAAACACACGAGCCACCTGTGGAGCACATGCAGAGAAGAACGAAGTAGTTCAAGTCAAATATAAAGGACACATACTACATAAGATAACCCAGCAAGAACTAAGAGCTCTAGGGGATCTTCCTAATACATCAAAGCAAACACAGAGAGTCAGTCAGAATGGGGAGACAAAGAAACATGTCCCAAATAAAAGAACAGAAGAAACCTCCACAACTGGAACCAAATGAAGCAGAGGTAACCAACATGTCAGAGACAGAGTTCAGAACACTGGTGATAAGAATGTTTAAGGAGCTTAGAGAAGACATAAAGAAGGATATAGAAATCATAAAGAACAACCAGTTAGAGCTAAAAAAGGATGTAGAAATCTTAACGAACAACCAGCTAGAACTAAAAAACACAATTACCGAAATTAAGAACTCACTTGAAGGAATGACCAGCAGGTTAGATGAAGCAGAGGATCAAATCAGCGACTTAGAAGACAAGTTAGCAGAGATCACTCAAACTGAACAACAGAAAGAAAAAAGAATAAAAAACAATGAAGATGGGTTAAGAGACCTCTGGGATAACATCAAGCACAACAACATGCGCATCATAGGAATACCAGAAGGCGAAGAGAAAAAGCAAGGGATTGAGAACATATTTGAGGTAATAATGTCCGAAAACTTCCCTAACCTGATGAAGGAAACCAACATACAAGCCCAGGAAGTGCAGAGAGTTCCAACCAGGATAAACCCAAACAGGCCCACACCAAGACACATTATAGTTAAAATGGCAAAGCTTAAAGACAAAGAGAGAATCTTGAAAGCAGCAAGAGAAAGGCAGAAGGTTACATACAAGGGAACTCCCATAAGACTATCAAATGACTTTTCTACAGAAACATTGAAGGCAAGGAGGGAGTGGCAGGAGATACTCAACGTGATGGAACACAAAGGCCTACAACCTAGATTGCTTTACCCAGCAAGGCTATCATTTAAAGTTGATGGAGAGATAAAGAGCTTCCCAGAAAAGAACAAACTGAAAGAATTTATGACAACCAAGCCAGCATTGCAAGAAATACTAAAAGGACTTCTGTAAATAGAAGAAAGACGAAAACAATTTACTACAAATCTAAAAATGGCAATAACTATGTACCTATCAATAATCACTTTAAATGTAAATGGATTAAACGCTCCAATCAAGAGACATAGGGTGGCTGAGTGGATAAGGAAACAAGACCCTTGTATATGCTGTATACAAGAGTCTCATTTCAGATCAAAAGACACACACAGGCTGAAAGTGAAGGGTTGGAGTAACATATTTCATGCAAATGGAAGCAAAAAAAAAGCTGGAGTTGCAATACTTATATCTGACAAAATAGACTTTAAAATCAAAAACATATTAAAAGACAAAGATGGGCACTACATAATAATAAAGGGATCAATCCGACAAGAGGACATAACCCTAGTAAACATCTATGCACCTAACATAGGAGCACCTAAATATATAAAACAGGTACTGATGGACATAAAGACAGAGATCAACAGCAACACTATCATAGTAGGGGACTTCAACACACCTCTGACAACAAGGGACAGGTCCTCCACACAGAAAATCAATATGGAAACAACAGCCTTAAATGATACTTTGGAGCAGTTGGATTTAATTGATATTTTCAGAGCATTTCACCCCAATGCTGCAGAATACACGTTCTTCTCAAGTGCACATGGAACATTTTCTAAGATAGATCATATGTTAGGACACAAGACAAGCCTCGATAAATTTAAGAAAATTGAAATCATACCAATTGTCTTCTCTGACCACAGTGCTATGAAATTAGAAATGAACTACAGGGGAAAAAAACCAGGAAGATACACCAATTCATTGAGGCTGAATAACATGTTGCTAAATAATGAATGGGTCAAGCAGCAGATCAAAGAAGAAATCAAAAGATATCTTGAGACAAATGAGAATGAGAACACGACGACCCAAAATCTATGGGATTCTGCGAAAGCAGTCCTAAGAGGGAAGTTCATAGCACTGCAGGCCTACCTAAAGAAACAAGAAACATCACTAATTGACAGTTTATCTTCACACTTAAGGGATCTGGAAAAAGAACAGCAAAATAAACCCAAAGGGAGCATAAGGAAGGAGATAATAAGGATCAGAGCAGAAATAAATGAAATAGAAACCAGAAAAACAATACAAAAGATCAATGAATCCAAGAGTTGGTTCTTAGAGAAGATAAACAAAATTCACAAACCTTTAGCCAGACTCATTAAAAAAAGGAGAGAGGACCCAAATTAATAAAATCAGAAATGAAAGAGGAGAAGTGACAACAGACACCACAGAAATACAAAAAATTTTAAGAAATTACTATGAGCAACTATATGCCAACAAATTTGACAACCTTGAAGAAATGGACAATTTTCTAGAGGCGCACAACCTTCCAAGGCTAACTCAAGAAGAAACAGAAAGCCTGAACAATCTGATTACCACCAGGGAAATTGAATCAGTAATCAATAATCTCCCAACAAACAAAAGCCCTGGACCAGATGGCTTTACAGGTAAATTTTTCAAAACGTTCAAAAAAGAATTATCACCTATTCTTTTCAAGCTCTTCCAAAAAAATCCAGAAGGAAGGAAGACTCCCAAACACTTTTTACGAAGCCACTATCACCCTGATCCCAAAAGCAGACAAAGACACCACAAAGAAAGAAAACTACAGGCCGATATCTCTAATGAACATAGATGCAAAAATTCTCAACAAATTATCAGCAAACAGAATTCAGCAATACATTAAAAAGATCATACACCATGATCAAGTGGGATTCATCCCTGGTATGCAGGGGTGGTTCAACATCCGCAAATCAATTAGTGTGATACACCACATTAACAAAATGAAAAATAAAAATCACATGATCATATCAACAGATGCAGAAAAAGCATTTGATAAAATACAGCAACCTTTTATGATAAAAACCCTTAAGAAAGTGGGAATAGAGGGATCATATCTTAACATAATAAAGGCCATATATGACAAACCCACAGCTAACATCATACTCAATGGGGAAAAGCTAAAACCATTCCCCCTAAGATCAGGAACAAGACAAGGTTGCCCACTTTCTCCACTTCTATTCAACATAGTACTGGAAGTTCTAGCCACAAAAATCAGACTAGAGAAAGAAATAAAAGGCATCCAAATTGGTAAGGAGGAAGTAAAACTATCATTATATGCAGATGATATGATACTATATATAGAGAACCCTAAAGACTCCACCAAGAAACTATTAGAACTGATAGATGAATTTAGTAAAGTAGCAGGATATAAAATTAATATTCGGAAATCAGTTGCATTTGTATATACCAATGATAAAATAGCAGAAGGAGAAATTAAAAAAAACAATTCCATTTACAATTGCTCCAAAGACTATAAAATATCTGGGAATAAATCTAACCAAAGATGTAAAGGATCTGTACTCAGAAAATTATACAACACTGAAGAAAGAAATGAAAGAAGACATAAATAGATGGAAACACATTCCATGTTCATGGATAGGAAGAATTAATATAGTTAAAATGTCCATACTGCCAAAGGCAATATACATATTCAACGCAATTCCTATCAAACTACCAACGACGTTTTTCACAGAAATAGAACATATAATCCTAAAATTTATATGGGACCATAAAAGACCCCGGATAGCCTCAGCAATCTTGAGAAATAAGAACAAAGTGGGAGGTATAACGATACCTGATTTCAAACTATACTACAAGGCTACAGTAATCAAAACAACATGGTACTGGCATAAAAATAGATACATAGATCAATGGAACAGAATAGAGAGTCCGGACGTAAATCCATGCCTATATGCCCATCTAATCTACGACAATGGAAGCAAGAATGTACGATGGGGTAAAGACAGTCTGTTCAACAAGTGGTGTTGGGAAACCTGGACAGACACATGCAAGAAAATGAAGCTGGACCACCTCCTTACACCATATACAAAAACAAATTCAAAATGGCTTAAAGACTTAAATGTAAGATCTGAAACCATAAAATATCTAGAAGAAAATATAGGAAGAAACTTCATGGACATTACCCGGAGTAAGATTTTCACTGATATATCCCCTGGCGCGAGCGAAGTAAGAGAAAAAATAAACATGTGGGATTACATCAAACTAAAAAGTTTTTTCACAGCAAAGGAAACCATCAATAAAACAAAAAGGGATCCTACTGTATGGGACAAGATATTTGCCAATGATATATCTGATAAGGGATTAATATCACAAATCTATAAAAAACTTACTCAACTCAACTCCAAAAAAACAAACAACCCAATTAAAAAATGGGCAGAGGACTTGGGGAGACATTTCTCTAAAAAGGACATACAGAAGGCAAGAAGACATATGAAGAAATGCTCAACCTCACTAACCATCAGAGAAATGCAAATAAAAACCACAATGAGATACTACCTCACTCCAGTCAAAATGGCTATTATCAATAAATCAACAAACAACAAATGCTGGCGCGGATGTGGAGAAGAGGGAACGCTAGTGCACTGTTGGTGGGACTGCAGATTAGTGCAGCCACTATGGAAAACAGTATGGAGGTATCTCAGGAAGCTGAAAATGGAACTACCCTATGATCCAGTAATTCCACTCCTAGGCATCTACCCGGAGAAATCCAAAACTCCAATTCAAAAATCTGTATGCACTCCTATGTTTATTGCAGCACTTTACACAATAGCCAAGATATGGAAACAACCGAAATGCCCATCGGTAGATGACTGGATTAAGAAGCTGTGGTACATTTATACAATGGAGTATTACGCAGCCATCAAGAAGAAAGAAATCTTATCATTTGCAGCAACATGGATGGATCTAGAGAACATTATGTTAAGTGAAATAAGTCAGAAAGAGAAAGACAAGTACCATATGATCTCACTTATATATGGAATCTAAAGAAAAGACTATGTGAATGAACTAATCAGAGACAGTTTTGGGGACGCAGAGAAAAAACCGAGAGTGGTTAGATGGGTGTGTGGGAGGGGGTTGGGGATAAGGGGAAAGGTGAAGGGATCTGGAAGCAGCTGGTAACCACAAGATGGCCTCAGGGTTTTTTTTGAAAACTAATTTGGGGAAGTATTCTATAATGTTGTATTTTGTTGGGTATCCGATGGGCATGCATCCTATTTGGGAGACCACCTCAGGGATACTGTGGATACCTGATCATGGCATTGTACACCAGAAGCTAAACATTAATGAATGCCAACTATAATTTATATATATATAATGTGATGGTTCAGTGTGAGGTCGGAGGGATAGTGGATGTGGGGAGGGGGGTTCACAGTATGAGGGATATAAATGATGAGCGTCTAAGTATTACCTTGTTTTGTACACCTAAAACTAATAAATAAATAAATTAATTAAAAAAAATAAAAGTATGTTGTTTAATCTCCATGTATTTGTGTTTTTTCCTGCTTTCTTTTTGCAGTTGATATCCAATTTCAAAGCTTTGTGATCAGAGAATATGCTTGGTATGATTTCAATCTTCTTAAATTTGCTGAGGCTGATTTTGTGTCCCAATATATGGTCTATCCTTGAGAATGTTCCATGTACACTAGAAAAGAATGTATAGTCTGATGTTTTAGGATGAAGTGCTCTATATATGTCAATTATGTCCAATTCATCTAATGTGTCATTTAGGGCTGCGATTTCGTTATTTATCTTCTGTTTGGATGATCTATCCATAGCTGTCAATGATGTATTTAAGTCCCCTAGTATAATTGTGTTTTGGTCAATTTCTCCCTTTAGTTCTGTTAGTAGTTGCTTGGTATATTTCGGTGCTCCCTGATTGGGGGCATAAATATTGATGACTGTTATGTCTTCTTGTTGTATAGTTTACTTTACCATTATGAAATGTCCATCTTTGTCTCTTGTTATCTTTTTCACCCTGAAGTCTGTTTCATCGGAAATCATTATGGCTACACCTGATTTTCTCTGGGTACCATTTGCTTGGAGTGTCAATTTCCACCCTTTCACTTTGAGTCTATGCTTGTCCTTGTAGCTGAGATGTGTCTCTTGTAGGCAGCATATGGTTGGGTTTAGTTTTTTGATCCAATCTGCTAGTCTGCGTCTCTTTATTGGTGAGTTCAGTCCATTTACATTTAGGGTGATTATTGATATGTGAGGATTTCCTGTCATTCTGTCTTTAGTTTTCTGGTAAGGCTGTGTCTCCATTGTTTCTTTGCCTTTTTGTTGTTGTCTGTTATTTCTGTGTGGTGGTATTCTATGATGTTTCCCTCTGTTTCTTCTTTTATAACAGTATATATTTCAGATTTGGATGTTTTTTGAGTGGTTACCCTTGAGTTTATGTAAAAGAAAGTTTGATATTTAGAGTATTCCAGTTTCTTCAGTACGCTTACTTTCTCTATTCCCATATTCCAGTTCAGGCTTTACGCTCCCCCTTTTTATGTTTCGGTTGCCACAAGTTGTCCCTGTTGATGGTGGTCTAATAGCCTCCTTTAGTATTTCTTGTAGTGCAGGTCGTGTATTAGAAAATTCCCTCAGCTTCTGGATGTCTGGAAAAGTCTTTATTCCTCCTTCATATCTAAAGGATATCTTTGCTGGATATATTATTCTTGGCTCATGATTTCTCTCTTTCAATAGTTTGAATATTTGGTTCCATTCCCTCCTAGCTTGTAGAGTTTCTGCTGAAAAATCTGATGATAATCTAACGGGCTTTCCTTTGTAAGTTACCGTCTTCTTTTCCCTGGCTGCCTTGAGGATTCTTTCTTTGTCATTGATTTTAGACAGCTTCAATACAATGTGCCTTGGTGAAGGCCTGTTGGGATTGAGGTAATTAGGTGTTCTATTTGCTTCTTGGATTCGAGGATCCAGTTCTTTCCACAAGTTTGGGAAGATCTCATCGATGATTTGTTTGAATATATTCTCTGTTCCCTTCCCTCTTTCTTCTCCTTCTGGTATGCCCATTATTCTTATATTGCTCTTTCTGATGGAGTCAGAAAGTTCTTGTAGAGTTCTTTCATTTCTTTTAAGTCTCAAGTCTCTTTCTTCTTCCCTCTGTGTAAATTCCAGGTTCCTATCTTCCATGTCACTGATTCTTTCCTCCATCTGGTCAACTCTACTACCTAAGCTGGATATTTTATTGTTAATTTCTTCTATTGAGTTCTTAATCTCCAGAAATTCTATTTGGTTCTTTTTCAAGATTTCAATCTCTTTTGTAAAATGCTCATGGTGTTCTTTGATTGTGTTTCTGAGTTCATTAAACTGCCTTTCTGTGTTTTCTTGCATCTCGTTCAGTTTTTTCAGAATTGCGATCTTGAATTCTCTGTCATTTAAATCACAAAGGTCCATATCTCTAAGTTCCTTTTCTGGAGACTTTTCACTTTCTTTCTGAGCTATCTTGTTGCCTTGGTTGTTCATGGCAATCACTGATTTACTATTTCTCTTCCTAGACATCTACAGGAGTGTCTTCTGCAACAGGTTGATAGGTATGCGAAGAGCTTTTGGAGTTCCATAGCTCTTTCTGCACCAGATTCAGAGCCCGTATGTTTCAGCAGTTCTGTTTACTCCTGCAGGGATCCGCCCAGATAGGTGGGGCCAGGGGCGGGGTGAGTTGTGAGAGGTGGCCCAGAGCAATGGCGGCGACCACCACCACAGCCAGTCCTGCTTCCACAGCTCCCTCCCCTTTGCCGGAACTAGTTGAGCTGCGAATCTGTGTCTGCGGTCCACAGTTCTCAGAGCAGCAAATATTCTGTCCTTTCATCCGACACTGCTACTTTATCGCTTCTAGCACCGGGCAGGTGGGGGTGGGGCGAGCTCTGGGAGGGTAGGGAGGGGGCGGCTAGTCTCCGTGCCTATGGCTTCCGTTCTCCGCTCAGCAGTGAGGGCTTAAACCGCCGATTTCAGCCCTCTTCCCTCAGTCTTTTCTCTGAGGTCTCTGCCGGGAGCGTTGGGTTCAGCGGTGCTATATGCTGCCCCCTCAGCCCTGTGGGCCGTAAGCGGAGCCCTAGCAGTCCGAGTCCTTCCCTCTCCCGCAGCTGCGGAAGATCCGGGAGCAGCGGGCTCCGAGCACTGAGCTAGGTCTGTGTCCTGTGCCCGCGCGGCTCCGTCTCCGCACTTCTCCTCTCCCTCCTCCCCCGCTCGCGCGATTCACCCACCTGGAGGTGAATTCAGTAGTCGGCCTCTTCGTCTTGCCTGTCTGCTGTGCAAGGAGTCCTTTGTGGAGTTATTGTTGTCCGATTCGTTGTTAATTCCAGGGGAGCGTTACAGAGGCTCACCTCACTCCGCCATTTTTTTTTTTGACTATCATTTTTATATTACTCTTTCTGATGGAGTCAGAAAGTTCTTGTAGCGTTCTTTCATTTCTTTTAACTCTCAAGTCTCTCTCTTCTTCCATCTGTACAATTTCCAGATTTCTGTCTGCGATGTCAGTGATTCTTTCCTCCATCTGGTCAGCTCTATTCCTAAGCTGGCTATTTCATTTTTAATTTCTTTTATTGAGCTCTTAATCTCCAGAAATTCTATTTGGTTCTTTTGAAAAATTTCCATCTTTTGGGTAAAATGTTCATTTTATTCTTTGATTGTGTTTCTGAGTTCATTAAACTTCCTATTTTTGTTTTCTTGCATCTCGTTGAATTTTTTAAGAACTGCAATATTGAATTCTCTGTCACTTAAATCACATATTTCCATGTCTTTAAGTTCATTTTCTGGAGACTTTTAATCTTTCTCAGCTGCCTTGTTACCTTTGTTAATCATGGCAATTAATAAATTATTATTTCTCTTCCTAGGAATCTATAGGAGTGGGACATGCCTCTATAGGAGGCAACATGTTGATAGGAAGTCATCTTTTTTTGCTTTCCAGTAGGTGTTCATGGAATATTTTATTTTCTCTCCCACTGCAGCGTTTTATTCTCTCTCATGCTGTAGTGTTATATTTTCTCTGCACTGTCTGGCTTTTCACACAATGGGTAGGGATGGGTGTTCCCTAGAAGGTGGGCTTCTCTTCTGTGAGCAGGTCACCTGGGTCACCAGGCACCGCCTCCATGGGGGGATGTGGAGAGCTTCTGAAGTTCCAAGTCTCTTCCCCCAGCAGTTTCAGAGCCTGTGTGTTTCAGTGTCTCCGTTTACCTGTGCAGGGATCTGCCTAGATAGGTGGGGGCAGGGGTCGGGTGGGTTGTGAGAAGTGGCTCTGAGCAATGGCGGTGACCACAAGCACAACCAACCCTGGACCCAAGGCTCCCTCCTGTTTGCAGGGACTAAGTTTGTTGGGCCAGGAGTCCATGGCTGTGAGCTGCAGTTCTCAGAACTGCAGATATTTAGTTCTTTTGATCTGAAACTGCTAATGTTTCACTTCTAGCACTGCGAAAGTAGGGTTATGGTTGGGAGGGGACAGCTAGGCTCCCTGCCTATTCCTTCCATCCTCTGCTGGACAGTGAGGGCTTAAACTGCCATTTTCACCCTTCTTCCCTCAGTCTTTGCTCCGAGGTCTCTGCCGTGAGAGTGGGGTTTGCTGTTTTATATACTAATCCCACCTTTTATATACTAAAGGTGGAACATAAGGGGAACATTCACAGGCTGAATTCTTCTGTCTCCCAAGACTGCAGTAGCTCCAGAATGCAGGAAGCTGGGAGCTCTGAGCTCTGGCTGTGCATGGTTCTCGTCTTTGCACTTCTTTTTCCTTCCTTCCCTGCTCACCCAATTTGCCAGCTTTAGATGATTTCATTTGTGCTTCTCTTAGTCTTGCCTGTTTGCTGCACAGGGAGTTCTTTGTGTAATTATAGCTGTTCAAGTTGTGAATTCCAGGGGCGATTTCAAGAGGCTCACCTCATGCTGCCATTTCTGTGATGTAATCCGGTTTTCTTTCCTTTTAAATGACTGCTTTTAGATGATTCAATTGAGTTTTAACTCATTGTAAATCCTGTCCCAGAGTCAAGAGAGTCCAGTAAAATGCATGAACTGACTGGACATTGTTGTAGTTCCTCTGCAAAAAGATAGTCTTTAGGAATCTAGGAAAGATATAGATCAAAGTTTAAAAGTAGAATTTGCAAAGCACAGTGTGCTTGACCTGAATGTGTACAGCATGGTCTGTACCCCCCATGGCCAGAGTGTGCAATGAAGATGATTTCATGTATCTTGCAACAGCAAAGTTCAGAACACTTCTAACGCAACCTGGCCAGTCTATTGTCCAAAATAAACCAATAAGTGTGTATGCAGCCTCCCTTCCTCTTTCTGCCCACCCCAGGATGCAACCTCATCTTATCTGTCATCCTAACTCCCAGGGTCTGTCAGCATAATTCAGGGGAAATAAAATAGAAACTTGATATTTTTAGTAGAAAGTAGGAGAAACTCCTGGTGAACTCAGATTGTGGATTTATGATTACAAGAAATGAGAAGTCCCTCAGCGTGGCTTCAGAAATGGGGATTCTTGTACTAAATAAGACTGAACATCATGGGAATTGCAAAGCACTGTGGCATAAGTGGGCCTTGGGGAGCCAAAGCTGGCTCAGAGCATCTCTGAAGCTGGGGTTTCTGAGCCTTACTTCTATCATTATATTTGGTGCCTTCAGCATCCACAGAGACAATCCACTCAAAACCCTGACCTCAGTCCTTTAACCGCATCAATCCAGATGACCTTTTCCTGCAGCCCACTCTTAGCTACTGACTCCCATAGTCTTACCCTAAATCTTGTTATTATCAATAACTGTACCACCTCCAAAATCTGGACTTCCAGCATCCCACATTAATTTCTTTGTTTAGTACTCCCATATCAAAACTTGTTTATTCCTATCAGAACCTCAAAACTATTGGCCTCATCACTTTTTCATTGTCCTCTACCACTGCCTCTTCCAACCCCAACATCTTCATTTCTGTCTTAACCTAGCATGGACTCTGTAGTCCATCGTGGTTAGTCACTCTCTTATATATGGCCTCAAAACCCCAGCTCTTCTTTTCCTCCATGATACTCACGTGGAAAAGCCCCAATTCTAATTAAACCCAACTGTGGACTATTCTGTTGTGTCTGCACCCAAGCAGCTATTCTCAGCTGGGAGAAAACACACAAGCATGCTGACTTTTCCTCCTTCAAATGTATGGCTATATAAATCTCAAGTAGGCCCTCTGCACCACCTGGTGATCTCACCATCTTTCTCTCCTTAATTCTCTCTTCCTTTCCCCAAGACAACTATTTTATACATTCTCTTCTCTCCTTAAACAACTATTCCACCCTCCACTTCCTTACTCTCCCTAAAGATCTCTAATCTCACATCACTGAGAAGACAAAATGGAAGCAGTCAGAAGAGAACTATTTCCTCTCTCCACCATCAGAATAACAACCTGTCCATACATATACCCACATACCCTTCCTTCCCTTCCCTCTTGTTGTAAAGGATACTTTTGATTGTTTTTGTCACCAATCTGAAGTGAACCCCTCCCCTTGTGCACTAAGTCCTACTACTTCTCACCTACCCAAGACCTTTGCTGCTGCAGTTTCCTCCTTTCTCCTCTTCATCATTACCTGCTGTATGCCAACATTCCATAGAATTTTCCATGTTTCAAAACAAAACAAAACAAAAAAACCTGTTTATTCACCTGACCTCCCCTCTGGATATTGTCCATCTCTCTTTTTCTCAATTTTTTCAAAGGAATGTTTGCACTCTCTGCTTCTACTTCCTCACTTCCCACTCTTTTCTCAATCCTCTATAACTAGGGTCTGCTACTATCACTCTTCTGAAATCCCTCTTGTCAAAGTTGCCAATCATTTCTATACTGCCACAGAGACCAATTCTCAGTTTTCATCCTCTTCTACTTCTCCATAGGATTTGTCCTAGCTGGTTATTCTTCCTTCTCAAAGCACTTGATTCCCTCGCTTACCAGGATACCACATCTTTCCATTTGCTTCTTCCCAACTTCTAAATGTGGCACTCCCCCTAATCTCACTCCTCTTCTCCTCTCTATCCATAACTCCCTCAGTGGTCTCAGTAACATGGTTTAAAAAAGTAAAATTACAACATTTATAATGATGAGTACCCAAATTATAGCTCCAACTTTAACCTCCCTTTGAAGCTGCATATTAAAAATTTTAACTTTCTTCCTCTCTTTCTCCATTTGAAGATCTGCAAGTCATCACCAACTTAACATGCTGTGGGGACAGAGCCCCAGAAAGCAGTTTCCAGGCTCTCGGCCTCATGTGGAGAGGTGCTGGCTCAGATAGTGGATGGCCGTCAGCTGTGGCTGGTTGGCCATCAGCTGTAGCCATTATGCCATTGGTCACTGATATAACTGCCGCGGTTACAGAGGGGAGCCGAGGAGAGTGAAGGAGGAGACTGAAGGAGAGTAAGGAGAGTCGAGGACAGTTGGTCGGTTGGCAGCAAAGCGGACAGCAGATCGCACGTCGTGTAAACCCAGCCTCCAGTGAGACCATAGTGGTATGACTTCCCTACCTATGGCTCCGTGGGTGTTCCTTTTTGGCCTCACCATGTCCTGCGTTCTTATGTGGGGAGCGGGAACAGAGACCCCGCAGGCCGCCCCACCGGACACCCCGCACGACACATGGCGTAGTCGGCAGGATATGGTGTCGGCTGAAACTCTAAGGAATATACTGGAGCAGGTTACACTTATAAAATCTCAGTTTCGTAAGCAGCCTACAGTGCAAGCCAAATCCTACCAAAGCATGGTGGAGCGGTTTGTGCGTGTGAGAGCCCAGCTTCGGGAGGCCCATGAGAAGCGACACCAGGAACGGGAGGCGCTGTCTGCCTGGGAGACTCAGGCCTCCAGCTGGCACACCACCATCTTGGCCATGGAAGGCGTTGTCCTTATTTTTGTGATCTGCTGCTGCCTTAGGCTCCGACGCTTGTGGATATCTTCCGCGGAGGCCTCCACCCACTCAGACACCTGGCACGATGAGCAAGATTCCGACCAGGTAGGAATGGAGTCTGACTCTGGGCAGGAGGACGTGTGGCCCCCACACAGTGTGTGGTTTCCGGTGGCCACTGTTCTCAGGAGTTGGACCCCCAAGGAGGGGTGGGAGGACATGGACGGCTCTCCAGCCAGCCTGGAAAGGGCCCTGCAAGATCTGACTGAGCAGTTGCCAGAGAAGGAGAAGGCTACAGCTGGCCGTGTGGGCTGGATGTTCCTCAGGGCCTTGAGTCTTAACACGGAAAATGCACTTAATGAAATGGCCCAGGTGCCGGACCAGGTGTCCCCGTTGGAAGCGCTGGAAGCCCGGGTCCGCCTGTTAGAAGAGGGGCCCCACAGCAGAGACAATGTAGCTCCCAACCCCCAAGCCCGGCCAATCTTGAAGCAAAGGGTAAAACGTGAGCAACCTTTGGGCCCCGGGGGCGTTGCTGCTGGCAACCCAGCTGTGACTGAGTTCACAACCTACACCCCTTACACTCCCACTGAGTTGCAGGAGCTAGGGGGGCGGTGCCGACAGCACCCTGGAGAGCCAGTCTCGGCTTGGCTACTACGTTTATGGGATGAGGGAGCAGACAACATTCTCTGCTCCCCAGGCGAGATGGAAAAGCTAGCGTTTGTGACAGTGCATCCATCCCTGCGACAGAGGTTACAGAACTGCCATAAGTTGGCCCACGACCAGGGCAACCACTCTCTAATGCAGTGGCTCACTGCTGCAGTACGCACAGTATGGGGACAGGCTAGTGAACTGCCTGGTGCTGTGAGTCAATGGCATTCATACACAGATCTCATGCAAATTGTCCGGGAAATGGGTATGAGAAATGCTATTTTTAACCTTAACATGCAGGGGCCAGATGACGAGCTTTTTACAGCCAGCATGAGAGATCTGGTTTTGGATCCTGCACCTGAGAGTGCTTTTGGATCCTTGGTTGCTATTCTAACACCTTATGTAGGGCGACGGATCCATGAAGTTACAACTGCCATGGCCACCCTAGGGGATGTTGAAAGCCGGAGGCGAAGAAAGTTAAGACAGGAGGTACGCACAGTTGAGACCTGGAAGCCCAAACCAAAGGTAAAGGGGCGAGGTCGCGGGCCTCAGAGAGTAACACGC
This sequence comes from Rhinolophus hipposideros, assembly GCF_964194185.1. Taxonomy (NCBI): domain Eukaryota; kingdom Metazoa; phylum Chordata; class Mammalia; order Chiroptera; family Rhinolophidae; genus Rhinolophus; species Rhinolophus hipposideros. Next base: position 36,129,185 of record NC_138059.1, read on the forward strand.
ACACAGATGTGGCGTGATCTCATGGCAGCAGGGGTTGATCAGGAGAAAATAGACCAACAACCCAATGCACTGCTGCTGGAACTTTGGAAACAGCTGCGTCCAGAACAGCAATTCCGAAGCCAAAAGGAGAAGTCTGGGAAAGCACGACCCGTGTCCCTCCAGGACTTTATGCCGCAGCTTGAGGACGACTCCATTCAGCTTGATTAGGGGCGGGGCCAAGGTACCCGGTCTGAGGGGACTAGCAGGGACCGGAGGCCCCATGTGGAACTGTCCATACATTGGTCCCCTTCTAATGTGCAGAGGGTTTTGGCCCTAGTTGACACTGGCGCAGACTGCAGTCTTGTCTATGGGAACCCAGAAATGTTCCCTGGACCAGCAATCTGCATTGATGGCTATGGGGGAAAGACTGTGACTGTGAAAGCCGTTTCCTTGCCACTGGGTATAGGAAGGCTTCCCCCTCGTACCTACAAGGTTTATGTCTCCCCTGTTCCGGAGTATATTCTAGGGGTGGATGTGCTACATGGCCTCAGCTTACAGACGTCGGTAGGAGAGTTCCGTCTCCGGATCCGGGTGGTGAAAGCGGTGACACGCGGGCATGCTCACCACCCTCCTCAAGTGTTGCCACAGCCCTGGCGCGTGGTTACAGTGCGACAGTACCGCCTGCCAGGAGGGCAGGAGGAGATTGGTCGTACAATATTGGAGTTGGAGAAGGCACATATTGTGAGGCCAAAGCACAGTCCTTTTAACTCCCCAGTATGGCCTGTCAAGAAGCCAGATGGGACCTGGCGAATGACTGTGGACTATAGGGAGTTAAATAAAGTGACACCACCCTTGCACGCTGCAGTGCCTTCAGTACATGATTTAATGGATCGTCTGACTGTCAGCCTGGGGACATATCACTATGTAGTGGACTTGGCCAATGCTTTTTTCTCCATTGACATTGCACCCGAGTGTCAAGAGCAGTTTGCTTTTACTTGGGACGGGCGGCAGTAGACTTTTCAAGTCCTTCCACAAGGATACTTGCACAGCCCCACTATCTGTCACGGGCTCGTGGCCCAGGATTTGGCACAGTGGGATCACCCGTCCTCTGTGGCCTTGTTTCATTATGTCGATGATATTCTATTAACATCAGATTCTCTTCCTGATTTAGAGAAAGCAGCTCCCTCTCTTCTCCGCCACCTGAAGTCACGCGGCTGGGCAGTGAATGAGGAAAAGGTCCAAGGCCCTGGCTTATCCGTCAAGTTTTTGGGTGTCGTGTGGTCGGGTAAGACAAAGGTTATACCCGAGGCGATTATTGATAAGATACAAGCCTTTCCCCGGCCGACCAAGGTCTCCCAACTGCAGACATATTTGGGTCTGCTAGGATATTGGCGGGCATTTGTACCCCACATGGCACAAATGGCAAGGACCTTGTACAACATGATTAAAAAGGGGGCCTCATGGGATTGGACAGAGGCTATAGAGCAAGCCTTCGTTGCCACGAAACGGGCAGTGCAGCAGGCACAGGCTCTGCAAGTAGTGGACCCTGGCCGCCCATTTGAACTTGATGTTCATGTAACCCAAGAGGGGTATGGATGGGGCCTCTTGCAACGGCAGGAGCGTCTCCGGTTGCCAGTGGGATTTTGGTCCCAATTATGGAAAGGAGCGGAGGTCCGCTACTCTCTGATAGAGAAACAGCTGGCCGCTGTGTACGCAGCCCTAGTGGCCACAGAAGCCATTACAAGAACGGCACGGGTAGTGGTTCGAACAACATATCCTGTCCAGGGGTGGGTGCGTACGTGGACCCAGGGACCAAAAACACGGGTGGCACAGACCACGACCCTCGCCAAGTGGGGTGCCTACTTGGAGCAACATAGCACCCTTAGCTCAAGCCCTTTGAGCACAGAGCTACAACAGGTCCTGGGGCCTGTGGAGCTTGTAGCCCAGGCTGAGCCAAGCGCTCTGCCTAAAGGGGAGGACTTGGAGCCCTCGCCCTACAAAGAAGGACAGTCCCCAGTACCTGAGGATGCCTGGTTTATTGATGTTTCTAGCCGAGGGGCTGCAGCTGTTTGGACGGCTATTGGTGTGCAGCCCAAAACAGACACCATTTGGTTTGATACTGGGATAGGCCAGAGTAGCCAATGGGCTGAATTACGGGCTGTGTGGATGATAATCAGCCATGAGCCTGGGCCCCTGGTTATTTGTACTGACAGCTGGGCGGTGTTCCGGGGCCTAACATTGTGGCTCCCTACATGGAAACACCAAAACTGGTTGGTAGGACACCGTCCACTGTGGGGTCAAGCCATGTGGCAGGGCCTCTGGGACCTAGGGCAGAGAAAGGAGGTAACCCTAATACATGTCACAGGTCAATCCCCTTTAGTGTCCCCAGGTAATGATGAAGCAGATGCCCTAGCACGGGTCCGATGGTTAGAACGGGCTCCTGCCACTGATGTGGCCCATTGGCTGCACAGGAAATTGCAGCACGCTGGAAGCCGAACCATGTGGCAGGTGAGCAGACGCTGGGGTCTGCCTTTGAAATGGCAGGAGATAGCAGATGCCTGCTATGACTGTGCCGTCTGTGCCCAGGACAGTCCCCAAAGGCGGAGGCTCCCATGGGAAACACAGCAGATAACGCGAGGGAGGGTGTCCCTCACTCGCTGGCAAGTGGATTACATTGGACCCCTGCCTAAGGCCCGCAATGCGATATACGCATTCACAGCAGTGGACACTGCTACGGGGTTGATGTTTGCTTGGCCGTGTCCGGCCGCGGATCAGCGGCATACAGTCGTCGCTCTTACATGGCTGTGCGCCCTTTATGGGCGCCCCCAAGTCATTGAAAGTGACAGGGGTACCCATTTTACGGGGCAAGAGGTGCAGCGCTGGGCTGCCAGGATGGACGTGCAATGGTTGTTTCATGCTCCATATAACCCACAAGCAGCTGGCATGATTGAACGCTATAATGGCCTTTTGAAGCAAGGCCTCCGGGTGTCAAAACACCCTCCCACGATGCGTGACTGGGCCTCGCGTCTATGGGATGTCCTGAGAGCCCTGAATGAGAGACCACGGAAGGGAGGACCGGCACCAGTAGAAGCTCTGCTACATCGAACGGCCGCTCCCATTCAATTACAAGTTACCACCAGTGAGACTTTGTTAAAGCCAGGCTACGGCAGAAATGGAAACATTTTGCTGCCAGCACCCACATGCTTGAAAGCAGGGGAACGGCAGCAATGGACTTGGCCCTGGCAGGTCAAAAGCCCCCACTGTCGGTGGTTGGGCCTGATAGCCCCATGGGGGGCCGGTTTGACTCATGATTTGCAAGTGATGCCAGGGGTGGTGGCTGAGTGGCCACCGCAAGTGACTGTAGTATACAGAGGTCCCGATACCGGGATGATTTTGCAGGGAACCTATGTGCTCTCACTATGGCCTATTATGGGGTCCCCTGTACTGTTACATGTTGAAACTATGCAAGGGATCCCAAGCACTGCCATAAAAGTTTGGTACCATAAACCGAGAAAGGTGCCAGTGGCAGCGACCCTCCTTTCCCAGGACAAAAAGCTAGCGTGTATCCTCCCAGATGGAAGGGATTTGCCATTATTGGTTCCTAAGACTACCGTTTCTTTTCGTCCATAGGTGTCAATAGTCTATTATGGCACAGGGACCCTCGCAGAAGACGCTTGTTGTGTAGATTATGAGGCGAGAACCTGTAGGGGTGGAGTGTGGGGACAGAGCCCCAGAAAGCAGTTTCCAGGCTCTCAGCCTCATGTGGAGAGGTGCTGGCTCAGATAGTGGATGGCCGTCAGCTGTGGCTGGTTGGCCATCAGCTGTAGCCATTATGCCATTGGTCACTGATATAACTGCCGCGGTTACAGAGGGGAGCCGAGGAGAGTGAAGGAGGAGACTGAAGGAGAGTAAGGAGAGTCGAGGACAGTTGGTCGGTTGGCAGCAAAGCGGACAGCAGATCGCACGTCGTGTAAACCCAGCCTCCAGTGAGACCATAGTGGTATGACTTCCCTACCTATGGCTCCGTGGGTGTTCCTTTTTGGCCTCACCATGTCCTGCGTTCTTATGTGGGGAGCGGGAACAGAGACCCCGCAGGCCGCCCCACCGGACACCCCGCACGACACATGCCCACCACAAAGCTCTTCAATCCTGCTGCCCACCACTCCTGCCAAGTGTTCTCAACTTTAATAAGTAGCATCACTATTCACCTGGTGATAAAGCTAAAAATAAGGAATCATCCTTAATTGCTCTCTTTCCTCAGAACCCCTTATCCAATCCATCAGCAAATTCTATCTTCTTTAACCTTCCTGGGCCTCAGTGTTCTCAGCTGCAAAACAAGAATATTAAAATCTGTGTTTTAGGTTGGCTGTGGAGTTTAAATGAGGTATGACAGATACATGCTTAGCAAATATTAGCCACTCAATAAACGCTAATCTCCCTTCTCTTTCCAATATCCAATAACAGTAGTGCTGCCCACTGCATCACTATACCTCTACATGGCATTTGAGTCTTGTCACTGTCTGGCCCCTCCCTATCTCTCCACACTTCAGGCTTAATGATTATATTTCTATAATTATTTTTATTTTGCAGAACTTTTTGATCTATCTTATTCTGATTATTTCTACAAGAAATAGGCATTATCATCTCCATTTTACAGGTTAGAAAACTAAGAGAGAGGCTGCATAAATTATAAATCAGTCAATATTAGAGCTGGAAATAAAACAAAGAGCTTTCATTATGAGATCTCTTGCTTTTGCTAGAGATACTGCTCCTTCAGCACAGAACTTTATTCACCCCTAGGCCAGGATTCTCTTCTTGTTTATCTGAAATCCACTCCATGCCCTTCCTTTCCCTCCTTCTCCTGACAAGGACTTCTCCTTCTCCTCTCTTTTCCTTTATAATTCTTTGGCTGAGTACTCCAATGTACAATGGTTTGTGTGATTAATGTTTGTTGTTTCACTAATTTACTGAGTCATTACCTCCCTCTCTCATTGTCATGCCGGGTGTCCGGCGGGGCGGCCTGCAGGGTCTCTGCTCCCGCTCCCCACATAAGAACGCAGGACATGGTGAGGCCAAAAAGGAACACCCACGGAGCCATAGGTAGGGAAGTCATACCACTATGGTCTCACTGGAGGCTGGGTTTACACGACGTGCGATCTGCTGTCCGCTTTGCTGCCAACCGACCAACTGTCCTCGACTCTCCTTACTCTCCTTCAGTCTCCTCCTTCACTCTCCTCGGCTCCCCTCCGTAGCCAAGGCAGTTATATCAGTGACCAATGGCTTAATGGCTACAGCTGATGGCCAACCAGCCACAGCTGACGGCCATCCACTATCTGAGCCAGCACCTCTCCACATGAGGCCGAGAGCCTGGAAACTGCTTTCTGGGGCTCTGTCCCCACACTCATTCTCTCACTCATCAAATATTTAAAGAGTATCAACTGTGCAATTCTCTGTGCTGAGAGTGAAATACAAAAATAAGGAGCTCATGGTCTGGGACATGCATTCTAGCAGGGCAATATCACACCTCAGGGGGTGAAAATTGGTTCTAGGTGACCAAAAATATCTTAGTACAATGTTTTGTGGCCCTATAAAACTGGGCTCTGCCCTCTGCAATAAAATTGAACACGGCACCTTGAGCTGAGCTGCCTCCCGAATGGCTCAGTTGGTTAGAGCACGGGCTCTCAACCACAAGGTTGCCAGTTCAATTCCTCGAGTCCCGCAAGGATGGTGAGCTGTGCCCCCTGCAACTAGAAAAAATGGCAACTGGACCTGGAGCTGAGCTGCACCCTCCACAACTAAGACTGAAAGGACAACAACTTGACTTGGAAAAAAAGTCCTGGAAGTACACACTGTTCCCCAATAAAGTCCTGTTCCCCTTAAAAAAAACAAAACTCAACCTTATTTGGCAAAATCTTATTCGTTACTATTTAATTTCTGTCATTAGGTTTTCTTGGGTATTACACTGGCACACTAACAATATATATATTAGTGCTACAAAACTATTGTGACTAGATGACTGTGACTGGAGATCTTTCAGTTGACTGCGTGATCTTGGAATCCTATTTCAGGAGGTGGCCTGTGCAGGCCTTTTGGCTAACATTAACTGTCTTGTAAATGCCATTTGTGTTTGCTCCTCAGAGCCTTTGTCTTTGAGAATTAAGTAAACATAGTTAATTAATAAGAAGTTAATAAAAGTATGTTGGCTGTTAAATTCTGCAAAACTTATTCCACCACTAATTATGTCAAGTACTGAAAAGAAAACAAATGTCCATAATATCAAATGAATACCTAGCATCAAGTTAAAGTATTTTCTCATGTTGAGTTAAAATTAAAAGTTCACCAAAAGTAAGTTTTAAGAAATTAACCTCTCTATTGTCTCACTTTTGATGGGAAAAAAAAAAAACAACCCATCTTAACTTATTTTTTTAAAAATTTGATTACATTGTTATTATATATTTATATAAGTTGCTGATTTGCATATGCGATTTGATACTTGCTTACAATTTATTTAAATGATATTAAGTTACTCAGCAAGTGTAATTACGTCAAATAAAGACTCAGTATGTATTGAATGTGTAAATGAATACATGAATAAATAATGGAGCCCAAGTTTGATTCTTGGTTTAAATGGAGCACAGCTTGAATGATTTTTTTTTTTCTTATTTTAAGCAACCTTTCTATCTGATAGTGGTAGTGAGGCACCTAAAAAAAAAAAAAAAGCAAAAAAAAAAAAGGACTGCATTTCTCTCTTTTTCTCTCTCCACACCTCTTTCACTCTCGTTCTCTCTCACACTTTTTACATTACAAATTGGTTATGTGGTCCAGGATGCTGAGAAGATAAATCTCCAGAGGGATCCCTTCCTAACTTCTCCTCTCCCTCTGCCCTGCTTAAAACAAGTCTGTAATGCAATTTCCTGGACATACAGCATTTGAAGATGCTTTCTTCACCTGGTTGCAAAGAGAGAGACACCCATCACTTTGTCACATACCACTGGGATGATCGTAGGCCTGTCTCCCATTCCTCCTACCAGGTCCTGTTGTTAGGTGTGAGTTACTGTGTACTTGCAGGTCTCATCTGAATGTGATGACAGTCTCCTTCAGGAAAGTCATGCGAAACATTTATCTTGGAATATATTGCTCTAATCAATTTCAGACATTGCCTTAGATGTCCTCAAAGCTCACCAGGAACCATCTGAATATGCACTCTCATGAGATTCTGGCCCAGGACACCAGAACCCTTTGAAATTGAACTGCCTATGACTTTAAACATTGCTATATACATATTTCTGGGGCAATCCAAAGCACAATGTAATTTCTGTTGTGGTATGGGGTTGTGTTTGTCTATCATGTGAAATGGCAGAAAAGAAAACACATATTGATTTCTGCACATGTATACTTTTTTATGGTCTCTAAAGAGATGAAAGAAGTCACAGACTCCATTTGCTATTGCCATATGAAATATAGTGCGAGAAAAATTTACCAGCCTTCAAACCTGCAGTTTCTGGTCTTAAATCTTACCTATGTATTCTGTTTTTCTTCTTATAAATGGAAACCCCTGAACATTTAAATGGGGAACTCAGTTGTTTGTTATTTGAATTGTAGTTCAATGCAGTGACCCCTTTCACTGGATTAGATTGTTTAAATCCCTCTAGTCATAAGTATTTTTTCCATGTCATCCAGATTTCTTTTACGGAAGTGAGTAGATCAGGAGAAGAGATACCAACATGACTTAACTTTTATATGGATGACATAGAAAGTACAGCATACTAGTTAAAGGGTGAGATTTAAAGTTGGGCAGATGTGAAAGAGAATCTTGTATTCTCTACTTTACCAGTTGGGTAATCAGGGCAAGTTATTGAGGGAAGTAGTATTTCTTTATTTTTTACCTTTTTCTACTGTTTTTGTTTATCAGCCATATAATTGTATCAACTATCCAAAAGAAAAAATAAGACTTTTGCTTTAAAAACATTTTTTTCTTTTTCCAGTTACAGTTGACATTCAATGTTATATTAGTTTCAGGTGTATAGCATTGTGGTTAAACATTTATATAACTTACTAAGTGATCCCCCTCTGCCATTAGACTAGTACCTCCCTGACACCATAATATTATTTGCAACAACATGTATGGACCTATTATGCTAAGTGAAATAAATCATCCAGAGAAAGGCAAATGCCATATAATTTCACTTATATGTGGATTATAAAAAAAATAAATGAACAAACAAAACAGAAACAAATTTATAGATACAGAAAACAAATTGATGGTTGTCAGTTGGGAGATTGCGGGGGCAGGGTGAAAAAGGTGACAGGATTAAGAAGTACAAATGGACAGTTACAAAACAGTCATGAATCTATAAAGTACAGCATAGGGAATATAGTCAACAATAGTGAGAGAGGTGGTACTAAAGAGTGGTTAAGAAGATGGGCTGCTAGATCTGATAGCTGGAGTTGAAATCTTGGTTCTGTTACTTATTCTATGATCTTGGACAATTGACTTTACCTATCTGAACCTCAGTTTCTTCTTCTGTAAATTAATGCTTACTTTACTGAGTGGTTGTGAGGATTAAGTGAAATAAAGTATGTAAAGTTCTTAGTACAATTTTTGGCACACAGTAAGGATGTAATAAATGTAAGCTGTCACCATCATCATCTTCATCACTGTAACATTAGTACTTGTAGTATTAGTTAAAATCACACAGCCAGTTACTAATGGAATCTAAAATATCCCTAGTTGCCTCATTCTCAGCCAAGTGATTTTTCTATGTCAAAATATGTAGCTTTGGGAGAAGATAGGGCAAGAAGTTAAATAAATAAGAGTGGTAGCCATAATGATATCAGATGAAACAGACTTCAGGGTGAAAAAGATAACAAGAGACAAAGATGGACATTTCATAATGGTAAAGGGGACTATACAACAAGAAGACATAACAGTCATCAATATTTATGGCCCCAATCAGGGAGCACCAAAATACACCAAGCAACTACTAACAGAACTAAAAGGAGAAATTGACCAAAACACAATTATACTAGGGGACTTAAATACATCATTGACAGCTATGGATAGATCATCCAAACAGAAAATAAATAACGAAATTGCAGCCCTAAATGACACATTAGATGAAATGGACATCATTGACATATATAGAGCACTTCATCCTAAAACATCAGACTATACATACTTTTCGAGTGTACATGGAACATTCTCAAGGATAGACCATATATTGGGACATAAAAGCAGCTTCAGCAAATTTAAGAAGATTGAAATCATACCAAGCATATTCTCTGATCACAAGGCTTTGAAATTGGATATCAACTGCAAAAAGAAAGCAGGAAAAACCACAAATACATGGAGATTAAACAACATACTTTTAATGAACGACTGGGTCAAAGAAGAAATTAGAGGAGAGATCAAAAGATACATAGAAACAAATGACAATGAAAATACATCCTACCAAAATTATTGGGATGCGGTGAAAGCAGTTTTAAGAGGGAAATTTATATCATTACAGGCCTATCTCAAGAAACAAGAAAAATCCCAAATAAATAACCTCATGTTACACCTCAAAGAACTAGAAAAAGAAGAACAAGTGAAACCCAAGGTCAGCAGAAGAAAGGAAATAACTAAAATCAGAGCAGAGCTAAATGAAATAGAGAACAAAAAGACAATAGAAAAAATTAATGTGACAAAGAGCTGGTTCTTTGAAAAAATTAATAAAATCGACAAACCCTTGGCTAGACTCACTAAGCTAAAAAGAGAGAAGACACTAATTAACAAAATCAGAAATGAAAAAGGGGAAGTTGTCACGGACACCACAGAAATACAAAGGATCATTCAAGAATACTATGAAGGACTATATGCCACCAAATTCAATAACCTAGAAGAAATGGACAAGTTCTTAGAAACATATAGCCTTCCAAGGCTGAACCATGAAGAACTGGAAAATCTAAACAGACCGATCACCAGTAAAGAAATTGAATCAGTCATTAAAAACCTCCCCAAAAGCAAAAGTCCGGGACCAGATGGCTTCACTAGTGAATTCTACCAAACCTTCAAACAGGATCTAATGCCAATCCTGCTCAAACTCTTCCAAAAAATTGAAGAAGAGTCAGTACTCCCTAACTCATTTTATGAGGCCAACATTACCCTGATACCAAAACCTGGTAAGGACAACACAAAAAAAGAAAACTACAGACCTATATCTCTGATGAATACTGATGCAAAAATCCTAAACAAAATTCTAGCAAATCGAATACAACAATGCATTAAAAAGATTATTCATCACGACCAAGTGGGGTTCATCCCTGGGGCACAAGGATGGTTCAACATCCGCAAATCCATCAATGTGATACATCACATAAACAAAATAAAGGACAAAAATCATATGATTCTATCAATTGATGCAGAAAAAGCATTTGACAAGATACAACATCCATTTATGATTAAAACACTTAATAAAATAGGTATAGAAGGAAAATACCTTAACATAATAAAGGCCATCTATGAGAAGCCCTCAGCTAATCTCATAATCAATGGTGAAAAACTGAAGCCCTTTGCTCTACGTTCAGAAACATGACAGGGCTGTCCCCTATCACCTCTGCTTTTCAACATAGTGTTGGAAGTCCTTGCCAGAGCCATCAGGCAAGAGAAAGAGATAAAAGGCATCCAAATTGGGAATGAGGAAGTTAAAATATCACTCTTTGCAGATGACATGATACTATATATAGAAAACCCTAAAGACTCCACCAAAAAGCTGTTAGAAACAATCAACGAATACAGTAAAGTTGCTGGCTACAAAATCAATGTACAAAAGTCCATTGCATTCCTATATACTAACAATGAAATCTCACAAAAAGAAATACAAAAAACAATTCCCTTTGCAATTGCAGCAAAAAGAATAAAATACCTAGGAATAAATTTAACCAAGGATGTGAAGGATTTATATGCTGAAAACTATAAGACATTTTTGAAAGAAATTGAAGATGACACAAAGAAATGGAAAGACATTCCATGCTCATGGATGGAAGAATCAACATAGTTAAAATGGCCATATTACCCAAAGCCATATACAGATTTAATGCAATCCCCATCAAAATCCCAATGGCATTTTTTAAAGAAATAGAACAAAAAATCATCAGATTTGTTTGGAACCACAAACGACCCCGAATAACCAAAGCAATCTTAAGAAAAAAGAACAGTGCTGGAGGTATCACACTGCCTGACTTTAGCTTGTACTACAGGGCTACAATAATCAAAACAGCATGGTATTGGCAGAAAAACAGACACATAGACCAATGGAATAGAATTGAGAACCCAGAAATTAAACCACATAAGTATGGACAGATAATTTTTGACAAAGAAGCTAAAAACATACAACGGAGGAAAGACAGCCTCTTCAATAAATGGTGCTGGGAGAGTTGGATAGCCACGTGCAGAAGAATGAAACTGGACTGCTATCTGTCACCATGTACCAAAATTAATTCAAAATGAATCAAAGACTTAAGCATAAGACCTGACACAATAAACTGCATAGAAGAAAACATAGGTACTCAACTTATGGGCCTTGGGTTCAAAGAGCATTTTATGAATTTGACTCCAAAGGCAATGGAAGTAAAAGCTAAAATAAACGAAGGGGACTATATGAAACATAAAAGCTTCTGCACAACAAAAGAAACCATTGACAAAATAAAGACGCAACCGACTGAATGGGAGAAGATTTTTGCAAACAGTGCCTCCGATAAGGGTCTAATATCCAAAATATACAAGGAACTCATGAAACTCAACAACAAAAAAACAAACAACCCAATTGAAAAATGGGCAGAGGATCTGAAGAGACATTTCTCTAAAGAGGACTTACAAATGGCAAATAGACATATGAAAAAATGCTCAACATCACTAATCATCAGAGAAATGCAAATAAATACCACAATGAGATACCACCTCACCCCAGTCAGAATGGCTATCATCAACAAGACAAATAGCAACAAGTGTTGGAGAGGCTGTGGAGAAAAAGGAACCCTCATACACAGTTGGTGAGAATGCAGACTGGTGCAGCCGCTATGGAAGGCAGTGTGGAGGTTCCTCAAAAAATTACGAATAGAATTACCATATGACCCAGCAATCCCTCTCCTGGGTATCTACCCAAAGAATCTGAAATCATTTATACATAAAAACACGTGTGCTCCAATGTTCATTGCAGCTTTGTTTACGGTGGCCAAGACATGGAAACAACCAAAATGTCCTTCAATAGATGAATGGATAAAGAAGTTGTGGTATATATACACAATGGAATACTATTCGGCATTAAGGAAAGATGATATAGGAACATTTGTGACAACATGGATGGATCTTGACAATATAATGCTAAGCGAAATAAGTCAGACAGAAAAAGCAGAGAACCCTATGATTTCACTGATATGTGGTATATAAACCAAAAACAAGACAAACAAATGAGAAACAAGAACTCATAGACACAGACAATAGTTTAGTGGTTACCAGAGGGTAAGGGTGGTGGGGGGTGGAGATGAGGGTAAGGGGGATCAAATATATGGTGATGGAAGGAGAACTGACTCTGGGTGGTGAACACACAATGGGATTTATTGATGATGTTATACGGAATTGTACACCTGAAATTATGTAATTTCATTAACAATTGTCACCCCAATAAATAAATTTAAATATATATATATATATGACTAGCAATGAAAAGGGTAGGTACTTTATTTTTATCACTTCTAAAGAGGAAGAGCCAAGAGTATGTGCTTGAAAAGAGAGAAGAGAGAAGAGAGAAGAAAAGAGAAAAGAGAGAGAGAAGAGAGAAATTGTGGGAAAATGCATCTGCTGAATGAAAAGCAACTACCCAACCATTCTGCTGAATGGACAGAGGGGGGATAAAGCTGTTATTGAAGAACATGCTACATCATAATGATATGCAAACTTTCCACAATGATACCCTTCTGATTTTAGTAAATATTTTAAATTATTTTGGAAACCTAAAACCTCAACTAAGTCGACATAATTTTTAAGGTAATTCCTCAAAAACTGTATTGTTTCATCATTGAGAACTCTAGAGAGATGCACTTAAATACAAATGTATAAACCAATCAGAAATTAAAATACTCCCGAGAAATACTGGCAAAAAATAAATAAATAAATAAATAAATAAATAAATAAATAAGAGTGGAGATGATGTTGTTGTTGATGATGATGATGATGATGATGATGATGATGATAGTCATGATGGTGATTATTTGAACCACAGCTTTCTTTACAGCACTGTTTCTTATCTTTGGTTACATAATAGAATCAACTGGGTAATTTCAAAAATACTAATGGCTGGATTTTATCTCAAAGATCCTGATTTAAATGGTTTGGAGTACAGCCTGGGTGCTGGGATTTTAAAATAGATCCCTCTGGTAATTCTAATAATGTACATCCAGGGTTGAAAACCACTGGTTTAAAAGGCACCTCTTGTGGCTTGCAAATCTTCTATGGCAGTGGTCAAGCTAAGATCAGGCTCAACTGCCCCCCATCAAGGAACCCCACAGAGAGGTTTTATTCCCTGGCTCCAAAATTACCTGCTGCAGAAGACTGAGAGGATGTGAACTCGGTGCACCTTGCTGGGCATTTAGAGAGGAATCAAGCAGCTGGCTACCTCCCCACTTGGGAGCCACCAACTCAGTATTCTCTATGGGTGCCTCTCCCTGCACCCAGCTGTGAAGGGTTAACTAAAAAGCAGAAACTAAATTGGCTGGCACATGTTAAAAAGTGTGCTATCCTGGAGATAGCTATGCGTGGGGACAAAGCCCCAAAAAACAGTTTCCAGGCTCTCGGCCTCACATAGAAAGGTGCTGGCTCGGGTAGTAAATGGCCATCAACTGTGATCAGATGACCAGCAGCTGTGGCTAGTTGGCCGTCAGCTGTAACCCGTAAGCCATTGGCCACTAATATAACTGCTGTGGCTATGCTAGCAAAAAGAATGAGGGCTAGCAAGAGCGGATTGCAGAGAGGCAGATGCCACCAGCGATAATATAGTAGTATGACTCCCCTACCTATGGCTCCGTGGGTGTTCCTTTTTGGTCTCACCATGTCCTGCGTTCTTATGTGGGGAGCGGGACCAGAGACCCCGCCCGATGCCCTGCACGACAAATGGCGCAGCGAGCAGGGTCCCCTGCAAGACACTATGAGAATCCCAAAATGCGTATGTGTGTCTGCATGTGCACCTACATGTGTATATGTAAATGGGATCGCTATGATCAATTTCAGATTCTCCTATATTCAACCATATTCAATACACAACAGCTGAATATTATAGAAGGAGAGGACTATGATCTTGAGAGAACCTTTAGGTTCTGAGCTAGCAAGTGGCACCATATTGCACATCTATCTAACGGTTTTTGGTTTAAGAGGGTTAGTCAAGTCCACTTGAGAATTTATGGCCATTATTCATCAGTATATGATCCTCGTTCTACCCAGGGGTGAGCAGAAGAAGTAGGGCCAGCCAGACTTGAGCAGATCTCACAAAGTTGAGCTGATGTCTCAAAGTTGTGATATGTCAAGCTGGAGAAACGAGGCTCAGAATCATGTCTTTGAGGAGTGGGGAGTCGAAGCTGGGATAGCAAAACCAAGAACTAGGGTTCTGGAGCAGGAACCAAGGTGTAAAGTCCAAAAATAGTGTTGCAATACCAGGGAAACAAGGGTGAGTATTAGAGGAGTTAGAGAAACAGAAGGATCTTAGAACAATTCTGGTACAAATTGGTCATTTATTTGTAAGGGAAGCAAGGACCAGGGTGAAGGGGACAATTATGTTTTCTGTGTATCTATTGTAAATTGTTTGTCTTTTGAGGCCCTGGATACTTCAGCTAGTTGAAGCTGGTGATTTTATCAATCCACCAATCTCCTTTGGGGCCTTGTCCATTGATACTTGGCCCTTCTAGGGTCCTCTCCAACCTTGATTTTAGTTACTACTTCTCAAGCCAAACACACCTCTCTTACTTCCAGGTGTACCTCACTCTGATGAGCCACTCTTGCACTTGCGCTGATCAAGGACCATAACATGGACTGCCATCTCCACTCTGTACCCTTTGCTCCCTCTTCCAGTCTGTTAAATACCAGAAGTCAGTGAAGTTTCCTACTTAGAAGGATGTATAAACTAATGCATGCCACAGTATGACTAATTTAGAAAAATGTAGTATATTACTCTTCCCTTTAGGATATTTGTATTTTTATAGGAAAGGATATTATAAGAAAAGGAATTTTCAAATTGAATGGCAGGTGTCTGTCATTAGAGCAGTGACAGATGATTAAATATATTTTTGTAAGAAAAGAAGATTTTTGAGAATTAAAAAAAAATTATCATGACCACTCCCTATGCCTCTGAGACAAGAACTGTACAAATCTAGTTCTGTTTCTCCCATATGCAGATCTACACAGAGGTATGGGTAGGGAGGCAGTGAGGTATGGAGAAGAGGGCATACTCTATAGAATCAGAGACCTGGGCCTGCGCTCACACTCGGGCACCTAGTGTGTTGTCCAGACTATCTACTTGACCTTGTGTCTTCATCTGAAAAATCAGTTTGGCCAGCATTTATTGAACACCCACTAGGTTCACAGTGTGGCACAAGCTAAGCTTGGGGATACAAGGAGAACAACGTTTATTTAGGGAGACAAATGCCCAACAAGAATGCTTTTTTAAATGTACATACAAATGGTGCTTAGAATAGGTGTAGGATAAGTATATTGTCTCTGCAGGGATGTTAGGGACGTTGTCACAGAGGTGAACTTTTTGGTAGAGCACAGCTGCCTAATGACTGGCACTGGGGACAGGGCAGCATGGAGGTTACAAGCTGTGACTGTAGAGTGTTAAAACCAGCTTGAATCCAGTCTCTGCCACTTACTAACTTGTAACAATGGGAAGATTAACTGCAAAATGGGGATCAGAATAGTATATATCCTATAAGTGAGAAGATAACACACATGAAATGGTCAGAATGGTGCTTGGTACGCAGGAAATGCCAGCCTTGATCTCTTATTATTGAATAAACAACAGAGAGGGAATATTCAGGAAGAAAACAGAGATTGGGGCAGAGCATTCTAGGCATAACTTGAGGAAAGACAGAAATATGATCAGAGAATGATGTGCTTGGGGACTGAAAAATATGACAGGAGTCGAGGACCTGTCAGGAGGAGGAGGAGGGCAGGGGACTAGCCTACAGAAGCAAGTGGGGGCCAGACCTTGACAGGTGCTGCTGGTTCTCTGAGGTATGTGGTCTCTCTCCAGAATATCAGGGAAGCCATTCACAGTGGGTGAAATGGTTGGAGGGTTATAGGAGAAAGAAGTCTCTGGCATCTTTGTAGATGTTGAGCTGAGGGAAGGAGACTTGTAACAGGGATGTGGGAAGATCAAATGAAATAATGAGTATGAAAAAAGCCCATTTTAATCTGCAAAGTGCAAGATGAATATGAATGGTCCAGAGAGACCAAGGCAGGGCTGGGAACTCTCCGTTGTCTGGGAGAAACTTGGGTAAGAACTGTTGCTTTTCAGCCCTGGGAGATGTTGCAGAGGGTTAGGGTAAGTTGCCCACCTCCTTCTGCCTGTGCCTGAGTTTGCAGCAGGTTGCTGCAGGACACAGGAGTGGCAGAAAGAATCATCTGAAAGGACTCCTCTTGATCAGCTCTCCTACCCGACTGCCTCCACACAGTGTCTTGGATGGAAAACTTCCCATACTAGCTGTAAATAGACTAAGGGTGAAGGCTCTAGAGGTAGGCTGAATTTGAATCTTTCTCTTAATTACTAGCTCTGTGACCCAGGCAAGTTACTTCACCTCAACTTCCTCTGGCCTCAGTTTTCACATTCATAAAATGGAGTCATCAATAAGAGGTACCACATAAGATGGCTCTGAGGATTAAATGAGTTAATATGTAGAAAGCACTAGAATGGTACCTGGCACAAAATAGGTGCTAAATAAGGAATTTGTTAATTAAAATGATATGTAAAATGCTAGTAATTGTGCCTACTTCAAAATTTATTGTGAACATTAAAGTATTTGGTGTAATATCTGGCATATAATAAACCCTCAATCAAATTAATCTAAGAGACACCACAGAACCCAGCGGAAAACCAAGGGAGCAAAGTAAAGATGTAGATGGGGCGGATATTCTCCATGTTTCAGTGAATCTACTTGAACATGGGCCTTGCCTTTTTGCTTTTCTATTGGAAGTTTATTTTGGGTGTGTTTTTGGTCAATCATTTTTTACTGTTACAGATTCTCACCTATACAACCATCAATTTCCATCTTTGAAGAGATATTTAGACCCACTCCTTGCCACAGGACCAGGCTTTATCTGCCTGAAGCTGTTTAAGTCCACTTCTACTCTGAGACTGAATGATGGACTAAATGACCTCCTCTCACCCTAAAGATTCTTTTTCTAAAAGTGATGTCACCGCAACACTTCTGACAGGTCAGATTTCCATCGCTGTCTCACACATAGCCCCCACACGTTTCATCCAATTCATCTCAATTGCTTTACAAGAGAAATGGAGAATTACTTCTCAGTTACCTGGAGCTGCCCCTGAATTTGGAGAGAGAAGAGTCAGACATAGGGCTCAAGAAGAAAGAGGAGGTGAACATTACTCAAAAGAGCAGAGAAGAAACCAGCAAATGGAAAGCTGAGAGAATACAGACATCCCTACTATTCAAAGGCTGTATGCCCTTGAAAGAGGGCCGTTCCACGCAGAACAGCATGGCAGCCACAAGAGGGCTGGTTTCCTTAGGGAAAATTAGGGAAGTCTGACTGGGATTCCAGCTCTGTCTCTTGAGCTACAGAATCTGGGCTAGTTAACTTCTCTAGCTTTTTCTCATCTGTAAAATGAGAACAATAGTGACAACATGTCATGAGTGTTTATAAGGATGCATGTGACAGTTTTCTGTTTCTTAGATATGCAAAGCGTCTTCCCATTTTGGGGCCTTTGCACATGCTGTTTCCTGTGCCCAGAGGGCTCTCCCACCAGATTTGTGTGACTGGTTTCTTTTCATCATTCAGGTCTCAGAGCAAATATCTTCTCTTCAAAGAGGTCTTTTCTGACCACCCCATAAAAATTGACCAAACCTGTCACCCCAATAAAATTAATTTAAAAAAAAATTGACCAAACCCTGAAATTTTTGTCTCACTACTTCATTTTATTATTTACATAACACATCACTATTTGACATGATTTTTATATGTTTGTTTACTTGGTTATTGTCTGTTTCACCTGACTAGTGTGTAAGTTCCACAAGTACATATTCAATGTCCTATACACAATGCTTGGCACTTTGATGAATGAATAATGTATTAAAAGCACCTACATGGGGTGGCTGGTTAGCTCAGTTGGTTAGGGCGTGTTGCTAATAACACCAGGGTTGCCTGTTTGGTCCCCATATGGGCCACTGTGAGCTGGGCCCTCCTTAAAATAAAAGTAAAATAAAATAAAATAAAATAGAGCACCTATATGTTCAGCGCCCAAAAGTTGTTATTATTATTATTATTATTTCCCCAGGAAAGAAATGTCAGTTTTACCATTCTCTTGTTTTATTTCTAACAGTTTAGAATTATCTAGGCTTTTATCATAGACAATAACCTCAAACTATGTCCTATTCAACTCATAAAAACACAACATTGGTGAAAAATACCTATAGAATCATGTTAGTCCTTCATTTTTCTAAATATTTCAGATGCTACACCATCAGAAAAACTATAAACTTGCCCCTTTCAAAGAGTAGCTAAAGCTGAGTTATATTTTGTGCTCTGACCTGGACTTTCACTGAAAGGTGCGATGAAAAACCACCGTAAGAATCTGTTAGAATAATATAAGGGACATGGTGCACTTCAGTCCCAGGAACCACTGTGAGAAACCTGTGTGAGAAATTCCTTTCAAAGTTCAACTCTTAGAAAAATGTTCACTTCCTTTGGACAGCTAGTATGTATTCTCGTCTTCAAGTGTTGGGTAACAGGCCATGTTTTCTTTTTCACTTCAGCTACTAGGAAGCTTGGGACTAAATATTTAACTGGCCTACATATTTCCATTTTTCTTTTTCCTTAGTCTTTACTTCATACTCTATTTTTATCTTCACTATGATTAAACTTTGGGAAGATAAAAATAATTGGCTTAAGAAAGGGCAGGTACCAATGGCAGCTGAGCAGTCAAAATCACAGCCTAATCATATCACAGGGACAACCTGGAGAGGACACAGCTGCCCTGGCTCCTTAACACAAGCCTTTGTCACTGCAGATGCAGAGTCCTTAGTGGGAGCGTCCACTTGGACAACAACAGTGCAAAGTGAATATCTCACCTTCTAAGTATCTGTATGAGCGACGGCTCTGTCTCAAATGGTAAGGAATTCCTTAAACATGGGAAAAGATATTAGATAGCCTCCCACCTCCAAGTAACTGTTCATTAGAATTTATTTTTGTTTGAGGCATTATTTTCTTATATACCTCAAAGCCTTTGCAATGAAGTAGAAATCAATAAATACATATAACAGATGTGAATTGCTCCATGCAACAAGGTGACAGAAACCTTTCATTTCCTTACTTTTCTAAATGAAAACCTGCTCTGGGCTCCATTCTCCAACATTGGTGAGAAGTTCAATATAAGTTCCATATTGTGGCTCTTTTCCTCATTCCTTGGACCACCAGAGCCCTGAAGTCACAATTTACAGAAAAAATTGGAAGGGGCAGTATTCATTCACTGATGAGCACTCCCTATGGTCTCCACGGAAATGCCCGTTGTCCAGATGCCTGGGGCCCCTCTGAGGTGAGCAATTCCCCAGGTAGCACCCACTCCAAGCTCATGTGCTGCATTTGTTGCTCCTGGGCCATACTGAGGTAAATACAGAAGTATTTTAGATACTTTTTGATGGGTAGAATCACTTTCTGGTAGGAAGAAATCAGACTGTGCAGTGTATTCTCCACCATCCAGATCATAGAGGCCAGAACACAGCGGTGTACCCCCATTATGTGTTCTTCTCTCCCCAGCCTCTCCCCACCCCAGACCTAGTGTTTGCATATTAAAAAATCTTACACCTGATAGAGTGGCACACAATACACAAATTCCCTTCAGCTTCGTTTCAGTTGGGATATGAAGGACACCGTGAGTATGGGATACTGGGGCATTGTTCTCCTGGACTGGTGGAGGAGAGTGACATTCTATATTTCTTAAAATAAAAGGAGGCTGGTTTACCAAACTCCTCACTGACAGCAAATCCCCAGTATGAGGCTGAGCTATCAGGCCAACTTCCCAGGGCAGCAGTGTTGGACCCTACACAATTCAGACAAAAACAGGATAATCAAGATGTATCCGAGACTGCTGCTTTCCTAGCGGCAATAAATAATATGCCCTGCCCTGAACGTCCAGGATTAAAAAGTCTCGTGTTGCCATCTGAACACCAGAGGGCGCAATTAGGTTGATTTCTGGACTCCTGCGCTGCCCTGATCAAAGCAAGAAACGGACAAGGGTGACACTGAAATAAAACCCAGTGTTTTAGATTCATTTTAGAGCCAGTAGACGGCTCTTCGCTGTGAATTAAGGTTACCAACAATGCAATAGCGCGATTTCTTGATTTCCTTGATTTCTTTCTGATCAATCTCAAAATGAATAAGTATGAATAAGTCTGGTTTAAATGGTTTCCAAGGAACTGATAATTCTGGCATAGGGGCAAATAATAGTGATTCTGGGTACGAGAAGCACAGAATCTCCTATGGAGGATGAGGAAGTCTTTTTAAAAATTTCAGTGAGATTTTCTGGGCTCTGCCACTTCTCTCATCTCAAAACCAACTGGCAGATTCTCTTCCTCGCTCTGTAGAGTCACAGATCCAATCAGCACCCCCGCCCCCATCCAGTATTGTTCCCACAGCTTCCCTTTACAAATCACCCACTATACGGACCAATAACAGCCACCAGTGTTCTTACATTTGGAATTTGTCTTTTTTTTTTTTTTTTAATTATCTGGCCTGATCCAGAAGAGGCTTAAGGATAAAGCATTCGTTTAAACAATGGAAATTGGAAAGATCTGGGGGGCTGGGGAAGTTATCAAAGCTTTTAGTCGAAAGCTTCTTTGTTGTGTGTAACTGGATTGAACTTATGAGTCTCATAAGGCCACAAAAGCTGGTCTCAGCAGGGCATACCAGTCCTCTCATACCAGTCCTTGGAAACACTGGTAGCAATTATGGTTCTGAAAATAATAAAAACACATTTTTTTAAAAATCCATAATTCAAACTCTGTTCACTCACTTACCATCTAATTAATTACTTATTAAACACTGGGTATTTGCACTGTGTCCCATAGGTGCCCCATAAAGAGATGAACTAGGTGTGGCCCTTTGCCCTGGGATTGTTCATTGTCTTGTGGGAGATATAATAAATACATGTGAAAGGGAATTGCTATATAGAGGGTAAGGACTGGAATGTAAACAGGACTGGAATGGAACATAAGAGAACAACTCAGTATGGAGGGTTAACGGTGTTTTTCTCTTTCAATAATGCTATACCTAGTATTAAATAAAAAAATGGCGGCGTGAGGTGAGCCTCTGTAACGCTCCCCTGGAATTTACAACGAATCGGACAACAATAACTCCACAAAGGACTCCTTGCACAGCAGACAGGCAAGACGAAGAGGCCGACTACTGAATTCACCTCCAGGTGGGTGAATCGCGCGAGCGCGAGCGGGGGAGGAGGGAGAGGAGAAGTGCGGAGACGGAGCCGCGCGGGCGCAGGACACAGACCTAGCTCAGTACTCGGAGCCCTCTGCTCCCGGAACTACCGCCGCTGCGGGAGAGGGAAGGACTCGGACTGCTAGGGCTCCGCTCACGGCCCGCAGGGCTGAGGGGGCAGCATACAAAACCGCTGAACCCAACGCTCGCTCACGGCAGACCTCGGAGCAAAGACTGAGGGAAGAGGGCTGAAATCGGTGGTTTAAGCCCTCACTGCCGAGCGGAGAACGGAAGCCCTAGGCACGGAGACTAGCCGCCCCCTCCCTACCCTCCCAGAGCTCGCCCCGCCCCCACCTGCCCCGTGCTAGAAGCGATAAAGTAGCAGTGTCGGATCAAAGGACAGAATATTTGCTGCTCTGAGAACTGTGGACCGCAGACACAGATTCGCAGCTCAACTAGTTCCGGCAAAGGGGAGGGAGCTGTGGAAGCAGGACTGGCTGTGGTGGTGGTCGCCGCCATTGCTCTGGGCCACCTCTCACAACTCACCCCGCCCCTGGCCCCACCTATCTGGGCAGATCCCTGCAGGAGTAAACAGAACTGCTGAAACAAACGGGCTCTGAATCTGGTGCAGAAAGAGCTTTGGAACTCCAAAAGCTCTTCGCATACCTATCAACCTGTTGCAGAAGACACTCCTGTAGATGTCTAGGAAGAGAAATAGTAAATCAGTGATTGCCATGAACAACCAAGGCAACAAGATAGCTCAGAAAGAAAGTGAAAAGTCTCCAGAAAAGGAACTTAGAGATATGGACCTTTGTGATTTAAATGACAGAGAATTCAAGATCGCAATTCTGAAAAAACTGAACGAGATGCAAGAAAACACAGAAAGGCAGTTTAATGAACTCAGAAACACAATCAAAGAACACCATGAGCATTTTACAAAAGAGATTGAAATCTTGAAAAAGAACCAAATAGAATTTCTGGAGATTAAGAACTCAATAAAAGAAATTAACAATAAAATATCCAGCTTAGGTAGTAGAGTTGACCAGATGGAGGAAAGAATCAGTGACATCGAAGATAGGAACCTGGAATTTACACAGAGGGAAGAAGAAAGAGACTTGAGACTTAAAAGAAATGAAAGAACTCTACAAGAACTTTCTGACTCCATCAGAAAGAGCAATATAAGAATAATGGGCATACCAGAAGGAGAAGAAAGAGGGAAGGGAACAGAGAATATATTCAAACAAATCGTCGATGAGAACTTCCCAAACTTGTGGACAGAACTGGATCCTCGAATCCAAGAAGCAAATAGAACACCTAATTACCTCAATCCCAACAGGCCTTCACCAAGGCACATTGTATTGAAGCTGTCTAAAATCAATGATAAAGAAAGAATCCTCAAAGCAGCCAGGGAAAAGAAGACGGTAACTTACAAAGGAAAGCCCATTAGATTATCATCAGATTTTTCAGCAGAAACTCTACAAGCTAGGAGGGAATGGAACCAAATATTCAAACTATTGAAAGAGAGAAATCATGAGCCAAGAATAATATATCCAGCAAAGATCTCCTTTAGATATGAAGGAGGAATAAAGACCTTTCCAGACATCCAGAAGCTGAGGGAATTTTCTAATACACGACCTGCACTACAAGAAATACTAAAGGAGGCTATTAGACCAACATCAACAGGGACAACTTGTGGCAACCAAAACATAAAAAGGGGGAGCGTAAAGGCCTGAACTGGAATATGGGAATAGAGAAAGTAAGCGTACTGAAGAAACTGGAATACTCTAAATATCAAACTTTCTTTTACATAAACTCAAGGGTAACCACTCAAAAAACATCCAAATCTGAAATATATACTGTAATAAAAGAAGAAACAGAGGGAAACATCATAGAATACTACCACACAGAAATAACAGACAACAACAAAAAGGCAAAGAAACAATGGAGACACAGCCTTACCAGAAAACTAAAGACAGAATGACAGGAAATCCTCACATATCAATAATCACCCTAAATGTAAATGGACTGGACTCACCAATAAAGAGACACAGAGTAGCAGATTGGATCAAAAAACTAAACCCAACCATATGCTGCCTACAAGAGACACATCTCAGCTACAAGGACAAGCATAGACTCAAAGTGAAAGGGTGGAAATTGACACTTCAAGCATATGGTACCCAGAAAAAATCAGGTGTAGCCATAATGATTTCCGATGAAACAGACTTCAGGGTGAAAAAGATAACAAGAGACAAAGATGGACATTTCATAATGGTAAAGGGGACTATACAACAAGAAGACATAACAGTCATCAATATTTATGCCCCCAATCAGGGAGCACCGAAATATACCAAGCAACTACTAACAGAACTAAAGGGAGAAATTGACCAAAACACAATTATACTAGAGGACTTAAATACATCATTGACAGCTATGGATAGATCATCCAAACAGAAGATAAATAACGAAATCGCAGCCCTAAATGACACATTAGATGAATTGGACATAATTGACATATATAGAGCACTTCATCCTAAAACATCAGACTATACATTCTTTTCTAGTGTACATGGAACATTCTCAAGGATAGACCATATATTGGGACACAAAATCAGCCTCAGCAAATTTAAGAAGATTGAAATCATACCAAGCATATTCTCTGATCACAAAGCTTTGAAATTGGATATCAACTGCAAAAAGAAAGCAGGAAAAAACACAAATACATGGAGATTAAACAACATACTTTTAAAGAACGACTGGGTCAAAGAAGAAATTAGAGGAGAGCTCAAAAGATACATAGAAACAAATGACAATGAAAATACATCCTACCAAAATTTTTGGGATGCCGCGAAAGCAGTTTTAAGAGGGAAATTTATATCATTACAGGCCTATCTCAAGAAACAAGAAAAATCCCAAATAAATAACCTCACGTTACACCTTAAAAAACTAGAAAAAGAAGAACAAGCGAAACCCAAGGTCAGCAGAAGAAAGGAAATAACAAAAATCAGAGCAGAACTAAATGAAATAGAGAACAAAAAGACAATAGAAAAAATTAATGTGACAAAAAGCTGGTTCTTTGAAAAGATTAACAAAATCGACAAACCCTTGGCTAGACTCACTAAGATAAAAAGAGAGAAGACACTAATTAACAAAATCAGAAATGAAAAAGGGGAAGTTATCACGGACACCACAGAAATACAAAGGATTATCCAAGAATACTATGAAGGACTATATGCCACCAAATTTAATAACTTAGAAGAAATGGACAAGTTCTTAGAAACATATAGCCTTCCAAGGCTGAACCAAGAAGAAGTGGAAAATCTAAACAGGTCGATCACCAGTAACGAAATTGAATCAGTCATCAAAAACCTTCCCAAAAGCAAAACTCCTGGACCAGATGGCTTCACCAGTGAATTCTACCAAACCTTCAAAGAGGATCTAATACCAATCCTGCTCAAACTCTTCCAAAAAATTGAAGAAGAGTCAGTACTCCCTAACTCATTTTATGAGGCCAACATTACCCTGATACCAAAACCTGGTAAGGACAACACAAAAAAAGAAAACTACAGACCTATATCTCTGATGAATACAGATGCTAAAATCCTAAACAAAATTCTAGCAAATCGAATGCAACAATGCATTAAAAAGATTATTCATCACGACCAAGTGGGGTTCATCCCCGGGGCACAAGGATGGTTCAACATTCGCAAATCCATCAATGTGATACATCACATAAACAAAATAAAGGACAAAAACCATATGATTCTATCAATTGATGCAGAAAAAGCATTTGATAAGATACAACATCCATTTATGATTAAAACACTTACTAAAATTGGTATAGAAGGAAAATACCTCAACATAATAAAGGCCATATACGACAAGCCCTCAGCTAACCTCATAATTAATGGTGAAAAGCTGAAGCCCTTTGCTCTACGTTCAGGAACACGACAAGGTTGTCCCCTATCACCTCTGCTTTTCAACATAGTGTTGGAAGTCCTCGCCAGAGCTATCAGGCAAGAGAAAGAAATAAAAGGCATCCAAATTGGGAATGAAGAAGTTAAATTGTCACTCTTTGCAGATGACATGATGCTATACATAGAAAACCCTAAAGACTCCACCAAAAAGCTATTAGAAACAATCAATGAATATAGTAAAGTTGCTGGCTACAAAATCAACGTACAAAAGTCCATTGCTTTCCTATATACCAACAATGAAATCTCAGAAAAAGAGATAGAAAAAACAATTCCTTTTGCAATTGCAGCAAAAAGAATAAAATACCTAGGAATAAACTTAACCAAGGATGTGAAGGATTTATATGCTGAAAACTATAAGACATTTTTGAAAGAAATTAAAGAAGACACAAAGAAATGGAAAGACATTCCGTGCTCATGGATTGGAAGAATCAACATAGTTAAAATGGCCATATTACCCAAAGCCATATACAGATTTAATGCAATCCCCATTAAAATCCCAATGGCATTTTTTAAAGAAATAGAACAAAAAATCATCAGATTTGTTTGGAACCACAAAAGACCCCAAATAGCCAAATCAATATTAAAAAAAAAGAACAATACTGGAGGTATCACACTCCCTGATTTTTCCTTGTACTACAGGGCTACAATAATCAAAACAGCTTGGTATTGGCGGAAAAACAGACACATAGACCAATGGAATAGAATTGAGAACCCAGAAATAAAACCATATAAATATGGACAGATAATTTTTGACAAAGAAGCTAAAAACATACGATGGAGGAAAGACAGCCTCTTCAATAAATGGTGCTGGCAGAATTGGATAGCTATGTGCAAAAGAATGAAACTGGACTGCTATCTGTCACCATGTACCAAAATTAATTCAAAATGGATCAAAGACTTAAGCATAAGACCTGACACAATAAACTGCATTGAAGAAAACATAGGTACTAAACTTATGGATCTTGGGTTCAAAGAGCATTTTATGAATTTGACTCCAAAGGCAATGGAAGTAAAAACTAAAATAAACAAATGGGATTATATGAAATTGAAAAGCTTCTGCACAGCAAAAGAAACTATTGACAAAATAATGAGGCAACCAACTGAATGGGAGAAGATTTTCGCAAACAGTTCCTCTGATAAGGGGCTAATATCCAAAATATACAAGGAACTCATGAAACTCAACAACAAAAAAACAAACAACCCAATTGAAAAATGGACAGAGGACCTGAAGAGACATTTCTCCAAAGAGGATATACAAATGGCAAATAGACATATGAAAAAATGCTCAACATCGCTAATCATCAGAGAAATGCAAATGAAAACCACAATGAGATATCACCTCACCCCAGTCAGAATGGCTTTCATCAACAAAACAAATAGTAACAAGTGTTGGAGAGGCTGTGGAGAAAAAGGAACTCTCATACACTGTTGGTGGGAATGCAGACTGGTGCAGCCGCTATGGAAGGCAGTGTGGAGGTTCCTCAAGAAATTACGAATAGAATTACCATATGACCCAGCAATCGCTCTCCTGGGTATCTACCCCAAAAATATAAAAGCATTTCTCTATAGAGACACGTGTACGCCAATGTTCATTGCAGCTTTGTTTACGGTGGCCAAGACATGGAAACAACCAAAATGTCCTTCGATAGATGAATGGATAAAGAAGTTGTGGTACATATACACAATGGAATACTATTCGGCGTTAAGGAAAGATGATATAGGAACATTTGTGACAACATGGATGGATCTCGAGAGAATAATGCTAAGTGAAACAAGTCAGACAGAAAAAGCAGAGAACCCTATGATTTCACTGATATGTGGTATATAAACCAAAAAGAACAAGACAAACAAATGAGAAACAAAAACTCATAGACACAGACAATAATTTAGTGGTTACCAGAGGGTAAGGGGGTGGGGGGTGGGTGATGAGGGTAAAGGGAATCAAATATATGGTGATGGAAGGAGAACTGACTCTGGGTGGTGAACACACAATGTGATTTATAGACGATGTAATACAGAATTGTATACCTGAAATCTATGTAAATTTACTAACAATTGTCACCCCAATAAAATTAATTAAAAAAAAATTAAAAAAAAATAATGCTATACCTAATTATACACTCATTTATTCCATACATATTTACTACATGGCATCCAGGTACAGGCACTGTGAGGCAGGGAGCACACTCCAAGAGTAAGTGAGTGTAAAGGGATTTGTTATAAGGTTGGATTAGCCAGGAGCAACGAGGACTCTATAAGCTCTCAAAATTAACCAGTCAACGTTCCCTTATAGTATAAGTCCCATACTGAGGAGAAACTTCTGGGAGATTTTTCCTGCCCCATGAAACCGATATTCCTTTCTTTCATTTTGACCTGAAAGAGAGGTGTTTCTTTTCTTTCCTTGACCATATTCATGGAACCAAATGTGTCACATGTCTCCAGAGAAGGAGTGGAAATATTTTGTTCTTTCTAAAGGCCACTGATCCATGGAGAAATTGAAGAAAGAGGAAATGAATTCAGAAAAGTCAAATGCAAATTTCAGAAATCCAGATTGAAGAAACTTAAACTGAAATTAGGGTTTATTGGAATGACACTTGATATGACTTACAGAATCAAAAGAGCTCCTAACCATGCTAGATTTGGGATTAAATCTGCGGACCTTGGTGACTAGAAGCAACTTCTGTATTAGTCCAAGACTCTTGGTCGCTAGTGACAGAAACACAACTAAAACTAGCTTAGGCCAAACAGGGCAGGGATAGATGGTAGATGAAAGGAACTACTCCATCTCATCAAGACTGCGTGTCTTCTCCTCTCAATGTAGCCTCTTTTGGATATGGTCTTTATTCTTTTCTATGGACTGCCAGTTTTCTCTGAGTGGCTAGAACCAAGGATGTTGGCAGTTCCTTGCTGACATCATTTCAACTTTGTCAGTAGAGCAAAAAAGGGTCATCTTCCCCAATTCCATTTAGAAAAATCTTGGTGAAGCATCCTGATTGACAGAGCACCTGTCTTTCACCAATACTAGACCAATCACAGAGGCTGGGGGCAGTTGGAGAACTATGACTGGCCCAACCCCAACCGGGGCCCCGCCCTACCTGGACTCAGAAGTAAGTGGAGTGGAGAAACACAGATTCCCCCAAAGACTGAAGGTCCTGTCCAGAAGAAGTTAAAGGGCACTGGGACAATGAAAAACAGAGCTCTGTTACTAAAGAAATAGATTAGGGCAGAAATTTCCAAAATTTACAAAGTTTTACTAAGTGCCAAGCCTACATTATATCTCACACATGCCAACATTTGTATATGAACCCAAATTTACTTTATTAAGAATTTCTCTCCCAAAGCTCTAAAGTGGGCTTTAGTTGATCCTACAGGAAGAACAACAATGAAGACTTTAATGGGGGAAATCCATTTATAAATACATGTATTTTTAAACCATATGCTAAGAGGGAATTTAACTTTTATTATGACCCTGTCTTGTTCAGCAAGAGAACTTGCTTATTACTTCTTGAGGGCTGTTGCTGAGGAGCACCTCTTCTTTTGCAGGAAAAAGTCATTTGGATAGTCCTTCTCAGAAACATAATTGTGAGTAGCCACTCACTAACCTTGGGGAGAGGGGTAAGCTATAATAGGAATTTTTGTGGCAAAGCAAAGGTACTCTTCCCAATACTCCTTAATATGTAGATCTTGCAGTTTGGAGAAGGATGAGAAACATACACATGGCATTTCCTAGGAGGAGATGAAATCAACTCACAGCTATTCTTTTCTGATTAGAACATTTCTGATGGACTGAGATGGTCTCAACTAAGGTCCATGACAGAAAGGACCCCTAAAACCCTGGAACTCACATAAAGGAAAGGTAGGTGTCCAGTTTATATTTGAGTCGGAGAGTCACTCTTGACCCTGATGTCCTGTTAGAAAGGGCAGCATTCGGAAAAATGCCTGAGCACAAATACAAAAGCTTCAATCAAAGAACCCAAATGTGGAGCATCCTTGGTTGAGAGTAAAATAAAGTGGGGAGAGGGAAAGCCTTTGGGCTCAATAACTTGGTGAGGTTCTTGAACTTTTCATCTGGAGGTGGCAAGGAGGCAAGAGTACAGAACAAGAGAAAATGGGTGCTCTGTTAACATCAAATGATTACTTGAATAATAAAAAAGAGATGAGACCTTATTTGGACATCAGTCTGACGAACAGGTTCATATCAGACGAACTGAAACCAACAGAATTATGAAAACATTAAAAAAGAGATTTGTAGTCCACCTAAAATTTGAAACATGAACTTTTAAAACAATTCTTTTTCAAGAATAAGATTTTCAATATGGAATCTAACATATTGGCTCTAGGGATTTTTGATGCCATGTTATACTATCACAACTACTGTGAAAAAAACAAAACAAAACAAAGCAAAACTATTCCCTGTTGGGTCCTCTCCTTATGGACCATGTGTAATTAAACAGAGAATAAACTCTGAACCAAGCCTTTGAATCCTTACTCTAAAATATCTAGTCAGGACAATTCAAGAACACATGCAGAGAAACTGAGCATTCCATGTGGGCATTCTGCTTAGGTTATGTATGTATGTGTGGTAGGACACATCATCCTGTCCAGTCCTCACTTTTTCCCTTGAAGGAATCAGGCCAACCAGATGTTGAAATGTACACCCAACTAACTGAGCTGAAGGCTTATAGGCTCAACCAAAGCTGTTAGTTTGGAGGGTTTCCTTTATCCGAGGTGAAGTTACCCATTTGATTTATATTGAACTTCATGCTGGAGGTGTGGTTGGGCTAGCTAGCATGTATTAAGAACAATAGCAACAAAATGCTACATTGAAGAGTCCTGGAAGTCTGAGCACATATTTCCTTGCTCAGAAAATTCCTTCAAAATGGTCCGTTTGTACAAACTCTAAATGTCACATTTTATTTCATTTTATTTTTATTGGGTAATAGTGTGTTTCTCCAGGGCCCATCAGCCCCAAGTCGTTGGGCGCAGCTCAACTCCAAGTCCAGTGGCCGTTTCAATCTTTAGTTGCAGGGGGTGCAGCCCACCATCCCAGGTGGGAATTGAACCAGCAACCTGTTGTTGAGAGCTCACTCTCTAATCAACTGAACTATCCGGCCACCACTAAATGTCACATTTTAAAAGTCAGTTTCTGAGTCATGAAGTTTATTAAATATCCATAATAATGAGAAAGACATTTTTACAAAATCTGTATTGCTTCTGCTTTTAAATATTAGGGAACATATTTCAGATCAGGGTAAGGATACCTTATTCCAAAATTTAGCATGATTGAAAGAAAAAATAGGCCATAAGTTTCAACTAGTTTGCAGGCTTCTACATGTAATGAATGGAGGTTGGCCATTATGCTTGACTCTGTTTTCTTTTCTCTTTCTTTCTTTCTTTCTTTCTTTCTTTCTTTCTTTCTTTCTTTCTTTCTTTCTTTCTTTCTTTCTTTCTTTCTTTCTTTCTTTCTTTCTTTCTTTCTTTCTTTCTTTCTTTTTTCTTTCTTTCTGCAAGGCATTATAATGAGTTTTATGTCTTTTGAGCACTAGTGAGGGAATAAACACAAGGTGATTTGATTTATATAGTAAAGAAATGGGATTTTTGAGATTCCCAGGACAATTTATGGAGAAGTGGATGGGGGTAGATGAGGAAACATGGCAGAAGGCAGGGGGATGGGGAGTAGAGTTGGCTAGCTAGGTCTCAGAGGTGGTCCTAAATGAAGACTGTTTAAGAACAAAGGCGTCTAAAATTGCCTTTTAAGTCATCTTCTGGGGAGTGTGACAGTCTACCTTCTCTACATCTTCATTACTATCCTGCCAAATGTGACATCCTTGTGTGCTGTGGGGAACCAGAGGTCAAACAAATGAAAACTACATTTAAGGCAAGATGACAATAAGACACAGTCATAGGATAGAAGAAGATGAGAATTCAGCATAAACAGGATAAAGAGGAAGAAGAGAAACACACTCCTCCAAGAATCCCCAGAAATTTTGGGAACAGGAAAGATACTAGTTTTCCCACCTTATGTGGGATACAGGTTCCAGACATTTCAAAGTTAATTATTAACAAGGCAGCAAGGTTCACCAGCACCCAGATGGTTGGCCTTTGAGTCACACTGTCTCTCAGGCACTGTGGTAGGGTTTTCCCACAGCCTGTTTCATTATTTTCCTTATAGATGGTCAACTACCTGGTTCTAACACATGTTGGTGTGCCCTGAGAATAAATGGCATGGATTGAGTTTTTTAAATTAATACATTTCAAAAACAGTGATTTGATGGAAGTGAAGGAGAGGGCAAGGAATAATCAAGTTCAGTTTCCTACCTATATGTTTGAGTTTTACATAAGAGAGTCTCAAATTGAAATAGTCACATTTAATAGTTGCTGTGAAGATCTTTCAGTTCTTTATGGGGGAGAATGGCAGCTTGAATTAATTGGCCTCAGTTACTGGTTTTCTTTAATCTCCAACCATGTAAGAAAGATAACCACAGGACTGTGGTGATTATAGAATAATGAGGGTAATTTGTTAAAGTTAAACCT
Source organism: Rhinolophus hipposideros (assembly GCF_964194185.1). Lineage (NCBI taxonomy): Eukaryota > Metazoa > Chordata > Mammalia > Chiroptera > Rhinolophidae > Rhinolophus > Rhinolophus hipposideros. The sequence goes on from NC_138059.1 coordinate 36,161,360, forward strand.
GCTGTTGGAGTACTAGGGGATACTGTAAACATTTCATCCATTTGCACACTTTGTAGACAACTTTTAAGGAAACATCAGCTCATTCAATAGGCTTCCTTACGTGAGCTCTGCCCTGGGAGACAAGCTTTTAATCTTTCTTTAATTTGAGCTGATGTTGTTAATATTTTTTTCAGTTGTCAATTATGATGCCAATGCAACCTGTCCTGGTGGAAATTGGAGGCTACAGAGCTGTGGGCCAGGCTGGTCCACATGATGGATTTTTGGAGAACAGCAGAAATGAGCAGTGCCCACCCACAGCCACACTGTTTCCTTATCCCTCTTTTTTACTGGTTCTTTTTCCTGGAACTACTGACATTACTGACATTCTTGGAGTACCCAAGCAAAAGAATAAATAAAACAGGACTTTGCTGATGGAGCTATTCCAAAAAAATAGGAGGTGATTGTTCCTCACTGATTTCCTATTTTCTAGCTATATGCTGCGCTAAAAAAAAATAATAATAATAAATAAAATAAAATAAAATAAAAAACCTTTCTAAAGAAGTGTTTTAAAAATAATAATAATAATAATGTTAACCACATCCCTTAGAGATTTACACAGCCAACCTATAACACACACACACACAGATTCACACACACTTCAAACAAAATTTTTCCAAGAGAATGTTTGTACTATGCACAAGACATTCTGATATTTTCTGTTCTGTTCTGTTCTGTTCTGTTTCATTCTATTCTGTTGCATGTTGTTCCATTCCATTCTTTCAATTAAAAAACTGCTGGTCATTACTCATTATGCTGATGTCATAACCCACTAACATGTCACAACCAATGATTTGTAACACAGTGTAATCTAGAACATTTGGCACTTGGTCACAATATTAAATTTGTCAATTTGGTTCTTCTCAGTTTGTTATTTTCAAAAGATTCTTATTAAAATATAGCTAGAATACAATATTATATTAGTTTCAGGTATACATCATAGTTATTTAACATTGTATACCTAAAGAAGTGATCCCCTCAGTAAATCCAGCAACCATCTGATACCATACCACACTGTCACAATATTCTTAACTATATTTTCTATGCTGTACATTGCATCCCCATTACTTATGTATTTTATACCTGGAAATTTGAACCTCTTATTCCCCTTCACCTTTTTTCCCTCCTTTCAAAAAATTTCAATTACAGTTTATATTCAATATTATTTTACATTAATTTCAGGTGTACAGCATAGTGGTTGGACATTTATATAATTTAAAAAGTGATCCCCCAATAAGTCTAGTACCCTCCTTGTACTATACATAGTTATTAACATATTATTGACTATATTTCCCTATGCTTTACTTTATATCCCCATGACTATTTTGTAACTACCAATTTGTATTTCTTAAGCCCTTAACCTTTTCACTTCACTCCCAAACCCTCTATCATCTGGCAACCATCAGCTTATTCCCCTGCATCTTGGAGTCTATTTCTGTTTTGTTTGTTCATTTATTTTGTTCTTTAGATTCAACATATAAGTGAAATCATAGGGTATTTGTCGTTCTCTGTCTGACTTATTTCACTTAGCTTAATACTTTCCAGGTCCATCCATGTTATAACAAATAGTAAGATTTCATTCTGTTTTATGGCCTAGTAATATTCTATTGTATGTATATACCACATCTTTTGTATCTAATCATCCATTGATGGACACTTGGGTTGCATCCATATCTTGGCTATTGTAAATAATACTGTATTGAATATAGGGGTGCATACAAAAGGTCTGGCAATTAAGTTCACAAACTCATCCTAGAAAAAGTGCTACATACCTCATTGCTGAATATCACTACAGTCAGCTTCGAAGTACTCTCCTTAGGAAGCTATGCACTGATGCCAGCACCTAGTCCACCCTTCAAAGAAATTTTGGAACTCTTTTTCTGGAGTGGCCATCAGAGCTGTCGTCGTATTACCCTTGATGTCCTGAATGTCATCAAAATGTCTTCCTTTCAATATTTCCTTTATCTTTGGGTAAAGAAAGAAGTCACGGGGGGCCAGATCAGGTGAGTAGGGAGGGTGTTCCAATACAGTTATTTGTTTACTGGCTAAAAACTCCCTCACAGAGTGCCATGTGAGCTGGTGCATTGTCGTGATGCAAGAGCCATGAATTGTTGGTGAAAAGTTCAAGTCGTCTGTCTAACTTTTTCACGCAGCCTTTTCAGCCCTTCCAAATAGTAAACTTCATTAACTGTCCAGCTGGTATAAATTCATAATGAATAATCTCTTTGATATCAAAAAAGTTTGGCAACATTATTGCAACAAGTTTGTGAACTTAATTGTCAGAACTTTGTATATCTTTTCAAATTAGTGTTTTAGATTTTTTCAGACAAATACCCAGAGTAGGACTGCAGAGTCATAAGGCAGTTATATTTTTAATTTTTTGAGGACCTCCCAAACTGTTTTCCATAGTGCAATCCTACTAACAGTGCACGAGGTTTCCCTTTTCTTTCTCCTTTTCCACACTTGTTTGTAGATTTATTGATGATAGCCATTCTGACGGATGGGAGGTGATATCTTATTGTGGTTTAAATTTGCATTTCTCTGTTGATTAGTGACGTTGAACATCTTTTCCTATGTCTATTGACCATCTGTATATTCTCTGTGGAGAACTGTCCATTCAGGTCCTCTGCCTATTTTTAATTAGATTGTTAGATTTTTGTTTTAAGTTGCATGAGTTCTTCATATATTTTGGATATTAACCCCTTATCAGATGTATCATTGGCAAATATCTTCTCACATTCAATAGGTTGTCTCTCTATATTGTTGACAGTTTCCTTTGCTGTATAAAACCTTTTTAGTTTGATGTAGTCCCACTTAAATTTTTTCTCTTATTTACATTGATCAAGGAGATAAATCAGAAAAAATAAGAGCAATGTCAGAGTTTAATGCCTATGATTTCTTCTAGAAGTTTTATGGTTCCGGGTCTTACATTTAAGTTTTTAATCCATTTTGAGTTTATTTTTGTATATGGTATAAAAAAAATGTGGTCTAATTTTATTTTTTTCATGTATCTCTCCAGTTATCCAAACACCACTTATTGAATAGATTATTTTTTACCCCATTCTTGCTTCCCATGCCATAGACTAACTGACAATATAGGCATGGATTTACTTCTGGGCTCTTTATTCTGCTCCATTGATGTGTATGTCTGTTTTTATGCCAGGACCTTGCTGTTTTGATTACTATGGCCTTGTAGTTTAGTTTGATATCAGGTATTGTGATACCTCCAACTTTGTTCTTCTTTCTCAAGATTATTGTGGCTATTCAGGGTCTTTTATGGTCCCATATAAACTTTAACATTATTTTTTCTAGTTCTGTGAAAAAATGCCATGGGTATTTTGATAAGGATGGTATTCAATCAATCTGTAGATTGTTTTGGGTAGTATGGACATTTTAATGACATTAAGTCTTCCAATTCATAACAGGGACTATTTTTCCATTTATTTGTGTTTTCTTCAACTTTTTTCATTAATGTCTTATATTTTTCAGTGCACAAGTCTATTATCTCCTTGGTTAAATGTATTCCTACATATTTTATTCTTTTTGATATAATTGTAACTGGGATTTTTTTCTCACTTTCTCTTTCTGATAATTTGTTATTGGTGTATAGAATCGCAACTGATTTCTGAATATTAATTTTGTATCCTTCTACTTTACTAAATTTGTTTATCACTTATAATAGTGTTTTTGGTGGAATTTTTCAGGTTCTGTATGTATTGTATCATGTCATTTGTAAAATAATGACAGTTTTACTTTTTGCTTTCCAATTTGGATGCCTTTTATTTCTTTTTCTTGTATGATTGCTGTGGCTAGGACTTCCAGTACTATGTTTAATAAAAGTGGTGAAAGTGGACATCCTTATCTTGATCCTAATCTTAAGGAAAATGCTTTTAGCTTTCCCTGTTGAGTATAATATTAGCTGTGGTTTTGTCACATATGACCTTTATTATGTTGAAGATATTCCCTCTATTCACACTGCGTTGAGAGTTTTTATCCCAAATGGATGTTGGATTTTGTCAAATACTTTTTCTGCATCTGTTGATGTGATCATATTATTTTTATCCTTCATTTTGTTTATGTGGTGTATACATTAATTGATTTACAGATGTTGAGCCAACCTTGTATCCCAGGAATAAATCCCACTTATTCATGGTATATGATCTTTTTATGTATTGCTGAATTCAGTTTGCTAATATTTGTTGAAAATTTTTGCATCTACAAGGTGTGATCAAAAGGTACAGTGACTGTTTAATTTTTTTAAAATGTATTACAATAAAAAACACATTGCCATTAATCCCCCTCAAAAGACTCTCCATTGCTTCAAACTACCTATCCCGTTGTTCTTGCCACTTTCCAAAGCAGTTCTGGAAGTCCTCTTTTGTGAGAGTGTTTACTTCATCCTCCATCATGCCAACATTCCATGTCAAACATCGTTTCTGGCATACAGCAATTTCTGTCAAATAAAAGCATTATGGCATGTCCTCATCCACCTCGTTCATGAGATCTGGCACCATGATACTTCTGGCTCTTCCCCAAAGTCAAAATGACCATGAAAGGAAAACGTTTTGAATGGATTCAGGACTTCGAGGCAGCCATGACAGTGCAACTAACGATATGAAAGAGGACTTCCAGAACTGCTTCAGAAAGTGGCAAGAATGATGGGATAATTGTGTTCAAAGCAAGGAGGAATATTTTGAGGAGGATTAATGGCAATGTGACTTTTAGTATAATAAAAAAAATTTTATTTAAACATTCGCTGTATTGTTTGATCATACCTCATATGTTCATCATGGATATTGGTCTATAATTTTCTTTTTCTGTTATGTTTTTGTCTGGCTTGAAACCAGGGGAATAGTGGCCCCAGAAATGAAATTGAGAGCTTTTCATCCTATTGAAATTTTTGGAATGGCTTGAGAAGTGAAGGTGTTAAATCTTCTTTGAATGTTTGGTAAAATTCACCTGTGAAGACATCTGGTCCAGGACTTTTGTGTTTAGGGAGTGTTTTGATTACTGATTTGATTGAAATAGTATTAAGGGACACATTTAAATAAAAGGCAAAGTAGATTAGTTTCAAGTAGTAGGATTTTTCTTTTTGTCTTTTTTTTTAAAACGTTTCTTTATTTTAAGTGTGATTTTCCAGGACCCATCAGCTCCAAGTCAAGTAGTTGTTTCAATCTAGTTATGGAGGGCGCAACTCACACTGGCCCATGTGGGGATTGAACCAGCAGCCTGTTGTTACAAGCATCGTGCTCTAACCAGCTGAGCTAACCGGCTCCCCTTGTCTTTTTTTTAAAGTGAAAAATATATGATTCAATTGATTTGGTGCTTCAATTATTATCAATGTGAAAGAAAAGTTTTAAATATGCTTCAGCCCCAAATGCTAGCTAGATAAAAGAGAGCTATATAAAAGAGGGTGATGGAATAAGTAGAGAAAAAGAAAAGACGAGGAGAAAAAGGAAGAGGTGGGAATGAAAAGAGAGAGGATAACGGATCAAGAATGAGGACAATGAGAGCTAAAAACCTAACAGAACCTAACTTAGGCCAAACAGGCAGAGATGACTCATAGAGAGAAAGTGCATACAGTGATAGAGGCTGTGATCAAAAAGCCTCAGGAATCAAGAAAGTGGGAATAACTGAAGGCAAACTAAAATGATCTTATCTAAGGAAAAAAAATAGAAAAGGAATTTAGGAGAGTTCACATGATACGGTCAGAAAGGTGAAGAAGAGTTGGGTTTTAATCCCAAAGGGCTTAATACGAATTTTTCATTCGACATTTGTGTAGATAGGTATAAATTCACCCTCAGTTATGCTTATCAACAGTCTGTGCAAAAAAAGATTAAGAAGACAAAATTTTCAACAAAGCTGTCTAGAAAGTTCTTTTTAAGCATATTATTTTACAAATGGGTATGCCTTGAATTGTTTTATTAACCTTTGTAGGTTTTATTGTGGTAAAATATACACAACATAAAATTGACAATTTTTGCCATTTTTTTTAAAGTGTACAATTCAGTGGCACTAAGTACATTCCTATTGTTGTATACCTTCCCCACCATCCATCTCTACAACTTTTTCATCTTCCCAAATTGAAACTTTGTATCCACTAAACACTAACTCCCTATTCCCTACTCTCTCCAACCTCTGGCAACCACTAGTCTACTTTCTGTCTCTGTACTTTTTTTAAAGACCAATTCATTATAGCTTTTAACTGTGGCATTTCGTAATCTTAGCATTTGAGAAGCAAAGTCATGGACAGAAGGCTTTTTGAGGAAAAATGAAAGGCTTACACTGACTCTTCAAATTGTTAAATCCCATATTTATTAATTTCAAAATGAAATTTCAACCATTTCTCTGATTTAAAGTGTATATTTAATTAATTCTAAATGAATAGGCAACAGATTTGTCTTTATTTTTAGTGATTCCTAGAAACAAATACATGAAGTATTGATTTTAAAAAGTACATGAAATTTAATCATTGTATCAATCATTCCTGTTTGACTAGAATATATTGAAACTAGTTAGTGTAGTCTCATGTCCTAAATATTAACATAAAATACATGAAATTTCTAAAATTATTGAGAAAGCGTTCACCACTTTTAATGAAGTAGTTAATTGTTCTTTGCAATCTCTTTTACAAGTAAAACCTGGAATATTGACAAATAGCAATAAACAACAGATACTGCAATCATTTAGCTAATATTATCTAGAGTTCTAAAGCAAAAATGATTATGATAAATGGATAGTAAAGGTGACATTCTCAGTGCATCTAAATAAACCTTGAATTTGAGAACCTCTGTTTTCCCAGAGCCCTAGTAAATACACTTTTTAAAGAGATTTCATGTGAAGTAACCATATGCTTATAATTACCCAAACATTGTAGATCCCCTGTGTGAAATTTCACATCTTTATTGCTCCTACTTTAATGTTTACAGTTGGTAGTAATTTTTAAAACCAATTCTGATCCTAAATAGGAAAGATAATTTCCTATATAACTGTAATTTTCTATGCAAGATTTGGCAAGGATCAAATTATTCCTAGAATTTAATCATCTTTACTCTCGTAAGCATCTTATATGCTCATTTGAAAAGGCATTTGCTCAATTTAAGTATCCCAATACCTATTAGCAAACTGCAATGTGTTTTTAATCTAGAATGTTTGGATAAGCATAAAACATGTCGAATCATTACAGAAGAACAGTGTTGCCACAAATTCACAGTGAAATACGGTGAAAGCTCACTACAACAAACAAATTTAGCATTTTTAGAGAAGTTACTAAGAAAAAGAAATTCTTAAGAAGATATGAAAGCTAGTTAAATTGAACTTTTAAAATGTAATTCCAGAACAAAGATATAAAGACTGAGAACTACTAAAATTAACAGAGAATTGTCTGATATTTTAAAAAATCCTGATGGTTAAGTAATTAAAGATCATCGTGCTTACTAATATCTGTAATAAGAATTTACATATGCTGTTGTATATAATCTGCATAAAAAAAACCTCAAGGGATGTATTTTCACTTCCATGTAAGGTGACAAAATTAAAGTTAGAAGATTCTGAGTGTGTATAGCTAGGAAGTGACAGAGCTGGCATCAGAGCCATTAGCTCCAATGCCTTCCTCTTTCATTTAACATCCATAGTTTCTAAGAAGATACCTACAGTCAGCTTCATTCTGATGCAGTTTCTGTCTCCCTTTCAGGTTCTAAACAGGCCCAACCCCACATATTTTCAGAGATCTGGCCAGATTAGCCACATTTGGCCTGGTATGACTATAAGCAATTAAATACACCTGGTTTGCATGGGGGGATGAACATTATTTGCTCATTAGGAATGAGAATCATTAATTTAAGAATAAAGTTGCATACTATGCATTTCCTTTACAGCTTTCTCTTAAAAATCAAAGCATTTCTTAAAGTTCTTGGCAGGTAGCTTGCCCCTATTTCATGGTGTACACCAATGGTTTGCAAACCTCAGCTTATTAAAGTGTAGATCAGTGGGCCCCAGCCCCAGAATTTCTGATTCAGTAGATCTGGGGTAGAACCTAAGAATTTGCATTCCTAACAAGCTTCCAGGTTGTATTGATGCTGCTGATCTGGGGGGCACCATTTGAGAACCACTGCTGGTGGTGGCAAACTACGACATGTTGGACATGTATATGCCCTGCATGCAACCAAAGGAGAGCAGTGAATGGATTGATTGGATACACACAGTGGGTCTACATACTTCTATCAATATACAGAACTGTGTCGAATTCTCTGCACATCTTAGTACTATCAAACAGGTGACAGGCATGGGACTGACTGAATCTCTGAGTCAGACCTAGTACAGCTGATAGAGTGGGGAAGCTGAGGCTCAGAAAAGTTATGACTATTATACCATTGAGCACAGCTCTTTCTTCCATTTCATCTAACTTGTCTGTAAATCATTCTGTGAAAGAATGGGAATGCCCAAACAAACAAACAAAGGAAATGAAAAGATTAGTCTCCATATAAATTGGGGAAAGCAGGAGGAATTACTGGGCTGGTATTTACCGGTCTAAGTTGTGAAGGAGTTTTATCACGTGTATCCTTCCCTAAGAGGCTTTAAAAAAACAACAAACCAACAAAAAAAACTCTTCTTCCACCTTTCCAGAGTCCTCACCTTTACCCTGATCCTCAGGACTTTCTAAGTTTTTCACCCTTGACACCCTTTGAAAATATTGCTCATGACTCTAGGACAATGGCTTTCTTATTTTTTTCTTTGTTGAGGGGAGTTTTCTGCAGATGAAATTTTATGGAAATGTAAAAAAAATGAAAGAGCAGGACTGTTTAGGTTGGAGCAAGTGTCTGCAACGTGAGCCCTCCCTGGTAAGTGTCCCCATTACTCTCGCCGGAAGCTCTAGGAGCTCCAAGAAACAGAATTTTAAACCCACTGCCCTGGTCCTGGTCATCATCTTTCTTTTAATCAAAATATACCAGTACAAAGTCTCATGTATGTTGGACAACATAGGTGACAGCTAGCTAATCCTATCAGGTTATCAGTTTATCAATTTATTCAGAATAGCATAATAGTGACAGTAAAATATGAAAATTCTGAACAACATTTGTATTTTAACTGGGATCTTATGAAGACAGTACCTCAAACTATAATGTCTTCCTAGGATATATTTCCAGAGCCTTTAAAGAATCGTTGCTGCTCTACCCATTTCACCTATGGGTAGAGCCAGCACAAAAAGTCAAATGTACGTAATCACTTTTATACAAGTTGCCTTTCAAGTGATACTTCAGTGAAAAATGACCTAATAAAAGAGATAAACTCCTTTATTTATTTTAGAGAATCTTCTCTCCTTGGTTTAATATTAAATAATAATTTAAAGATAGCAGCACAGATTTCGGATAGTAACAGGGAAATTCTGTTTGCTTTTGGTCCTGTCTCTCTGCACGCAGATCTTTCATTTATGGATGTTTTGTTGCCAAATGCTACACACACCTTACATATGACTCTAATTTCTTAAAATCATGTTAATAGATGTCACTATCTCTTCCTCATCTTGCAAGTGCCTGTAAACATTCCCATGTACAGCATGTTTTTGATTTTCCGTGGGTAATTCCATAGGCGTCCACAGGGGGGCAGGACATACCATACTGCACAATCGTCTGTATTTCCTTCTATTTGGAGAGAAGAAAATCTAACCCCGAAAAGAATGCCCGGGTTAACCTGTTAAAGGTGCCTACACCAGGCTTTCTCACTTCAGCTCAAGAACCTTTCACCTATTTTTATGTTCTTCATAGATTAAATTGCCGAAGAAATTATGAGAGAATCTAGGACTAGACTGAAAGCTTAATTCTATAACATTATTTTAAATTCTCAAAATGTGAGATCTAAAAGCATATTTTGACTTGTAGTGTGCTCTTTGTACCTTTATTTTTATCACACACACACACGCACACACACGCGCACACAGCAAAGGCCTTGGTATAGCCTTGTTAACTTTGGGGTGGATTTATATTTGAAAGAGAGGAGGAGAAAAGGCTTTCTTTATACATTACTGTGGTTCATTGTCACTATATTTGAAAAATGAAATTTTTTTTTAATATACTGGAAGGGTTGGATTAAGAGTCAGAAAGACTTGCCTCCTAGTCCTGGCTAGGTTTCTGACACCTTGTGACCTAGGGACCCTCCTCTGAGTTTATCTGTCCCTCTGTTTGCTCACCTGTGAAATGGAACCCTGTTTGGCAAAGTCAGCCAGCACACTCCTTTCATAGACCAGAGACTAGTAGCAACAAAGCAGGATAATATCTGCTCCAGGGGAATCCTGAAGCCAGGAAGACAGACCACATCCTTTGTGGTCACTGTCCCAGTGCCATTTACTCTTATACATGACTCCATTTTGTGTGTTCAGAGATCCTAAGCTGGAGCAAATAGGCTCATCACTTTGTTTCCTGTTTACTAATAACTTGTAGCAGATAATAGTTGCTGTGGGCAAGATGAAGAGAGAACACACAGGGCTGCAGTCACAGGACGGAGGGTCTAAAACCATGAATCATAATTAACCAGACTCCATGCTGATAGAAATTAAAATACTAATAACAAAAACCACAATTGTTCATTGCCCTCAGGGAAGGGGTAGAGAGAGACCATAAGGAGAAGGCCTCTCCGGATGACTCTCAGGCAGATGGGCAGAGTGAGGCGCAGAGCAGGCCAGACAAGACATGTGCATGCCTAGGTGACAGTTAGACAGAAGGGAAAGTGCTGCTCCTGCAAGTGACAAATGAGGTGTTTTGAGTCTGTGGTTTTTCAGAGGTGGCATGGGCAGGCCATAGAAGGGTGGTGAAGACCTGCAGAGAGGAGCAGAAGGACACAGGGGAGAGATGTTGAAGGAAATGATCTTGGCAGTAGTACAAAACCAAACCAAGAAGGACCAGCATACATGTTTTGGGCATTATGTTAAGTAACAAAGGAAGGATACAACATAGCATCTATCCTTGGGTTACAATAATAAGAAAATGATGTGGCACAAAAAAAAATAAAGAAGGAATGGAAGGGAACCCATAAAAGCAAAAATATTTTGATTTGTTGTAGTAGCAAAAATCTGAGAAGAAATTGTTTTCATTCAGTTTTATTTCCTTTTATGATGTCAATTTAGTAAATAATAAACTACTTTAAAGCACAGAGAGAGGAAGGAACAAAAGGATTATGGTAAAGCACCTTAGAGTCTAAAGTCTCAGAACTGGACAATCATAAAACCAAAACTAGGACCAGACCAGAAGGGGAATCCATGAAGGAGATCAAGAGGAGAGCATCAGCTCCATAGCCTAGTGGTTAAAGACCCAGACTCTGCATTAGTGTGACCTTTGGCCTCAGTTTCTCTATCTGTAGAATAGGGACAATATGGACTTATCTCATAAAATCATTTTGAGTATTAAGTGAATTAATATACATATAGGGCTTACAACCCTGCCCAATGCACAAGTTCTCTTTTTTTGCCATTACCTGGTTGAGACCAGTGTCTAGGGTGGAGGGCACAGTCCAGATTTGAAGAAAGTTCAGGAGCAAAGGCAACAGGGAAATAAACTCTCTCCCCCAGCAGTTAGGTGAATGGTCTCTGCAGGGACAAGAAAAAGAATGAAAAAGCAAAAGGGAGAAAGGGGAAGAAAGGGAGCAGGAGGGGGGTAGAGAGGTTGGGCACACACACGTCAGCAGCATGGAGAGGAAATTATGTGAGATCAAATAAAACCATAAAAAAAGAAAAAAAGCAAGAATGAAGTAGAGATATTAGGCCAGTGAATGATTTTTCTATACTGAAATGGGAAGAACGCTGGGGTTTGAGGTCTGAGCCCTGGGTTCTGTCCCTGACTGCATGTCCTCTTGGTTAAGTGTCCTTGGAAAAGTCATTTATCCCCTCTCAGTCTCATTTTTAATCTGTGAAAGGGAAAATAGTAAGGCCAACTTCAACCTCACAGAGTTTTGGGGACGATTAAAGGAGAGCGTTTTACGGCTCGGGGCTGAGCAGCCAGTCAATGCACAGGGAAACTCCATGTCTTTAGTGCTCCAGGGCACCTTCGCCTGGACTTGCAGCGCCCAGGCTAGGGAAAAAGAGGGGCAGTGGGCGGGAAGACAGGCCTGGAGAATCTGGGGATAGATAAGGGAAACTCGTGATGGGGCGAGGCTGGGCTGAAGAGAAACAGATTGGGGAAGAGCTGCAAAGGGAGGGACCGCGGACGGGGAGGTGGAGGCCAGGGCGGGAGAGGGTGGGAAGGCAGAGAGCGAAGGGAGGGCAGAGTGAGAAGGGAAGCCGGCTGGGGAAACGGGGTTTGGAATGCAAAAGGCACTTGGGGAAGGAGGAAGTATTGAAGGCGGGAGGAAAAAAAAGAGAGGAAAAATGGGGATGCACCGGAGGCGTGGGCCAGGCCTCCCAGAGAGAAGAGGACCCGGGAACAGACGAAGGAGAAAAGAAGCAAATAAATCCAGTTTGAAGAGGTTGCGGATTTCGAGAAGGCTGGGGCCTGGAGGAGAGAGCGGCAGCTTTTAGCATCCAGACTCTAAAAACTCGTGGCCTTTGCCTGACCTCGGGAGTCGGAAACAGTTGCCCTGTCTTTATGGAGAGCGGTATCCCAACGAGAGAATGGGACTGTGCAGGGTTGGGCCCTGCTCCTGGCGCGCGTCATGGCTTCTCTGACACAGGGCTGGGACCTGAAGGAAGCGAACGTCCTGCCTGGAAGTTGGGGCCAAGGAAGGAAGGTACCACAGCCGGGAGTTAGCACGTAGTCTGCTGCAGGGGTGCCTGTTCCGAGCTGTCTCTGGGGGCGCCACCTCCTCTTCCCTTCTCGGGGGCAGCACGCTCCCAGCAAAGTGGAGGCGGCTGGCGAGGACCCAGACCCTGCACTGCGCTGCGGAGAGACGGACCTTCGGACAGGGCTAGGGAGACCCTGGCTCTGAAGATACCCCTGGCTTGCTCGCAGCGGGACGGCCGCTCCCGCCTTCCCCAGCTTAGAGCACCCAACCCGCGATGAGCGCACCGCTCCGCAACCCCGCGCGCGTCCCACGGGGGCGCTGCTTCTCACTGCCACACCAGCACACCTCGGCCCCTCTCCCCTACACCTCTTGCCCGCACCACCGGGCCTCTCCTCCCCCCCTCCGTTTTCCTCCCCTCCCCTCCCAGCTAGGGGCGGGAGGGGGCGTGGCAGGGCCGAGGTTTGTGTGGCTGGGACCCCGCTCCTCGCACTCGGAGTCGGCGGGAGGAGCCGGGCCCCCGCCGCTGTCCAGCCGCTCTGTGCCCCTCGCGCCCGGCGCTGCCGCCTCTCCGGGAGACGCTGCCAGTCGCTCGCCATGGATACTCCCAGGGTCCTGCTCTCGGCCGTCTTCCTCGTCAGTTTCCTGTGGGATTTGCCGGGTTTCCAGCAGGCTTCAATCTCATCCTCCTCGTCCTCCGCGGAGCTGGGCTCAGTCAAGGTAATGCGAAGCCGCAAGGAAGGGAAGATGCCGAGAGCGCCGCCAGAGAGTACTTCGGCCACGGCTCCCCTTGTGCGCGAGGAGCCACAGTCGCAGCCGCAGGATGAGCCCCGGCGGCGGCCACCACGGCAGCCCCAGGCGCAGGAGCTTCCAGGCAGGGGCCCGCGAGTGGTGCCCCACGAGTACATGCTGTCAATCTACAAGACTTACTCCATCGCCGAGAAGCTGGGCATCAATGCCAGCTTCTTCCAGTCTTCCAAGTCGGCTAATACGATCACTAGCTTTGTAGACAGGGGACTAGGTAAGTGGCAAAGACGCCCGACTCCTTTCCCCCTGGAGCTCCGCAGCCTGGGCGCTGCTCTGGCTCTGGCAGGAGGCTGCATTTGTGAATTCCCTTCCCGCTCTGGACACCTCCCCTTTTCTTTTCTTAAATTGTTTTTTTTCTCATGCCCGAGTAAGTTTCTGGATGCGGCTGCAGATTTAATTATAGTTTGCAATCCTCCCTTGCTTCCTTCTTCGTCTTCCTTCCTTTCTCTCTCCCTTCCTTCCTTCTTTCTCTTATTCTTTGCAGAAAGCAGTGTGGTGGCCGCTCCTCTGGTGGCTGGTGGAGGAAGCGTGAAGGACGGGAGGTGGCAGGCAAATGACCTGGGCTGTAGAGGGGTCGCTGCGGAGACTAACGGAATCCGTGCCACGGGTTCCCGGGTTGTATGGGGTGCGCGGTCAAAGCCCTGAACTGCGGTGGGGGCCGGGCGGGCCCTGCAGCATAAGTGAGCGTTGGAAAGCCCCAACGCTCCAGCGTAAGGTAGCGTTGGAGTTCCTGTTGGCTCTGGAAAAGCCGGCAGAAGCGAGTCCGCTAGCGGCGAGTGGCAGTGCCCTGGCTCTGCAACTGCAAGGCTTCTCGGCTTGTCCCTGTGCTAGGTGTGGGTATAGTCAGTCGGACTGGAGCCCGCGCCCTCGGGCTTTTTTCCTCCTGAAGCACGTCCTTGGCAGCTTAGAGGCCACAACGAAGTGGTTTCTCCAAAGGCAGAGGAAGCAATTGGCAGTGCGGGCGGGAGACAGGGTCAGGGCAGCTAAGTTTGGGGATTTGTTGTTACAGTACTCAATCCATATGGGTGCATGGGTGTGTTCACCCACCTTTCTCAGCTAGCCAACGCTCTTCTCTCTGCGCTCCTACCAGGGCCCGGGTCACTAGTCTCCTCTGCGGGAGCGGGTATCTGAGGAACTCCTGCGCAGGCTCCTTGCTGCGGGTGTTGGTCAGCAGCATGGCGAGTGCCTTCGAGAGAACCTCGCGCTCCCTCTGGTCCCAGAAATTGGGGAGGCATCCACAAGCGCTGGATCTCAGCTCCTGCAGAGGAGAGACAACAACGTGTAAGGAGACAGGAAAGGAGGGAGGAAAAGGAAAGGAAGGACGAGAAGAAAAGAAGGAGCAGATAAAAGAGATTTAGGCAGTTATCTGCTCCGCCATCCTGCCCAGATTTAGCTCCGCGCATTGAACGATTCCCCACTTCCCACTACGGTCAGTGAAAGTGGGGTCGCCCAGGAACATAAATGCGCCGGGGTTCAGGCTGAGAGCGCTACTCCTTCGGGTCTGCCTTGGGTACCCGCACGTCCTCGAAGCTTGTCAGAGAAGGCTGATGGCTCGGGACTTCGGCTCCAATCCCCAGCCTCCTCACTTGCAGACGCCTTCCTTGCGGGCAAGGGTCTTGCCCTGGTCAGGTTCTCGGCTGCAGCCGGAGGTCAGCGAGGTTCATGAGCTGCTGAAAGCTCCAGGCCGCAAATTAATGCCGGGTATTTTATGGCGATTTTAGGACTACTAAAGTCACCTTTGCAAATAAATACACGTGGCTTCTTCACAGCGCTAGAACTGGGTGCCAGATATTGGTGCTGCCAGCGCAGCTCGCCAACGTCCCCTGTCCACCCCCAGCTCTGCCTCTGTCTCTCTCTATCCTAATCTGTTTACTAGCTTCCTTTTTCACCACCCTAGACGAAGGAGAGACTAAGAAAGCTCAGTTTAGATTGCTCAAGAGGCCTTTCCCCAAGGGAAGAAATCCGGGAGGCCCAGGTTGGCGGGCGGTTGGGCAAGCATTTTCTTTTCTCCCGAAGGGAAGTTTCAAGAATCTCTGCCCCTCCTCCAAGCAGGCACCCCTGGCTCGTTCGCTGCGCCCTGTATGTTTGGCACAGGACCAAGGGACCCTGCAGGCGGTTGGGAGGTTTCTGCCGAAGCCTGAGGCGTTCAGGCAAGAGTGGGGAAGCTTTGGGGGGCTTCAGGTCTGGGGCTGACTTCGGCTGGCTTCAACCTATCTTGCACTGCAGCTTCTCCCCAGGCACCCCGCGCTGAGCGCCCCTGGGCGCCGGAGGTAGGGAAGGGCCTGGCTGTGCGCCCAGGCTCGGGGTGGGGTGGGCTCTGTTTCCGAGCCAAGGTCTCCAGGCTAGCGGGACCGAGATCCAGACGTCCGGCTTCAACTCCGGAATGCCGTCGAGAGATGGAGCTGCGCTCGGTCCCCAGCTGGAGAAGACGTGACCACCTGGACCCTAGCTTCAAAGGCGCGGTGTCCTCCATGCCTTCAGTTTCCCAGAAAACGCTAAAAAAGGCAGTTAGTTGACTGGGAAGTCTGCGCGGCTCGTCGCAGGCCGCGCTGGGACCAAGGAGTGCGGAGCCGCGAGCTGGAGGGGGGACGCAGAGGAGGGGGTACCGGGCAGGCTACAGCCCCAGCATGATAAAGGGAAAGCCTCACTTTCCCTTTCACTGATTGTGATTTGATGTGTCACCAGCGGTGACCTCGGGCTGGACCTTCCGGGGCTTGTTTAGCATCGGACCCCTGATTGGAGTGTTTCAACTCAGCGATCTAATTGAGGGTTCATGTCATAACACATCAAACGTTGTCTAGTCTCCCGTGATGGAAATGACACGCCAGACGCGCATCCCCGGCTCCTGAGGAGGACTTCCGCCCCTCTCACGTGGGGACTCTCAACCGCGCCAAACCCCTCAGAATCCCCTCCCCCAACCCGTGGATGGCGGGGCAAGCAGGAAAGAGCAACCAACAGCCGAGAGCTGGGCCAGCCGCATTAACTTGGCGCCTTGCCTCGGTGATGTTTAAATAGCCATCGAACATGGCATGGTTGGTCAGCTTGTGGGAGCCTAGGTCCCTCCGGGGGAAGAGCAAAGAAAATGGCTGGAATCCTGAAGAGGCATGAGCTACTTATTCATGTACAGTATTTGTAAAAACTTTCCTCACCTGGGAAATACAAACTCTGAAAGTTACACGTGAAGTGTATGTAATTAATAGTGGGAGAGCAGGGATAAACTGTCCAAAGCGAAAGAAGAGCGCTTTAAGACAGCACTTTCTGTCATACCTTCCCCCTTGCAATCCTCCCCACCACCACTACCACAACCATGAGGAGACCTTATAGCAGATTTTAAAAAACTATGTTCCTCCTTTTGGTTTGCTCTCCAAATTCCAAACACCTAGGGGTAATAATAATAAGATACACTGAGCATTTACTGTGTACCAAGTACTGTGCTAAAATCTGTTACATGAGTTATTTCACTTAATTCTAACAACTTCCAGGAAAGTCCTAAAATCACTGGTTTACAGGTAAATTAAGGAAGACTGAGAGGTTAAGCAAGTTGTTCAAGGTCACCAGCTAGGGAGAAGTGAAGCTCACCCCTGGTTCTATTGCCTATGGCACTATATGAATAGGATAAGGGGTGAGGAAGTTTCTAAAGGAAAGTGGCAAGAAGCAGAAGTAAAACAATGGAGATTTCCTACCCTGTCTAAGGTTCCTCTGTAATCTCTTAAGACCCAGTTAGTGGTTGGAGTGGTACTTTGGATTTAAGGGTCTGACTCTGTGCAGTGCCTTGTTTCTTCTTTATACTTTTTGTAAAGGCACAAATTATGTTACCCCTGATCTTTTAAAATGCCTCCATATTATGCTTTAAAATGATTTTGGAGCCATGAAGATGAGAAAGTGTGTGCATGTGTGTGTTGGTACAGTTATCAAACCAGAATGGACCAGGTTGCATATAGGGAAATAATAGTCAGCACAAGATATAACCCATTAAAAGACAGGACTCAGTACCCTGGGGCCTGGAAAAAGAGGACCATTAGAACGCCTATGAATTCTACATGGCTGAGAGTTAGAGGGGGAGGGCAAAACAAAACTCAGACTTTCAGTTTATGTAGTGAGAAGTGTCACAAAATTCCAACAAGGTGGACAAAAAGCCTCCCAAGGACGAGGAAACCAAAATGAGTCTAAGAATATTGCTGT
Source organism: Rhinolophus hipposideros (assembly GCF_964194185.1). Classification (NCBI taxonomy): domain Eukaryota; kingdom Metazoa; phylum Chordata; class Mammalia; order Chiroptera; family Rhinolophidae; genus Rhinolophus; species Rhinolophus hipposideros. The sequence goes on from NC_138059.1 coordinate 36,179,090, forward strand.
GAGTTAAATTTTCAGATGATTCGAAATAAGAATACTCTTTCAAAATATTTTGTGGTGTTGTTGTCACAATAGCACTCTCAGAAAGGAGGCAGCACAGAACAGACAAAAACCAAAAACGAGATCTGAACATCCCTGAGGAAATTGACACTCTAGAAATGAATCTCAGGAGAGTTTGCCGTTGATTGCTTGTTGGCTTCTTGGTTTACCTTCTGGATGGTGATTATCAGGGGCAGAGCAGGACAATTGAGGGTTAGCCGGGCTGCAAGGAGCGCATTCTAAGAGTCGCAAAGTTCCCTCGCGATTGAAGTTCGCCTGGTACAGCATGTTTATGCAAAACAGCGAGTTTCTGGGTGGACCTGGGCCGCAGAGTGGTGTAATCAACCCAGCAGTGCTTTTGCCTGGACCCTGTTGTCGTTGGCAAACGGAAAATGAAATATAAGCAGGGAAGTATTTTAATGGGGACGGAGGGAATTCACAACTGTTAATTATTTGGTGACCTTGTATTCGATTTGTTTGAGTCCCTTATAAAAACACTAATGCAGACCAGACGGCCAAGTGAGGAAGCCAGCAGAAGGTTCTAATCTAGGCTTTATTTCCCCGGAAAGAGGGAACAGCCTTGGAAAAGGATTGCTGAGCATTCAAATGTGTGTGTGTGTGTGTGTGTGTGTGCGCGCGCGCGCGCGCTCGCGCGCTCAGGCGCGGGGTTCGCATCACCCTGAAGGTTCAGGACCCTTCTCCAGCCAGGTAAACTGGAAGGTCCTGGTAAAAGCCCGGGGGTTAGGGAAGGAAGCCTTAAACTACAAGTTTGTTCTGCTCTTCTGGTTGGAATGATTAAAACACTAAGGCCACAAAACAACCCTTTAGCCATTGGCTTGCTAAATATCAGTTATTGTCACTCCCCATTCCTGAGGCCTCAAGGGCCGCCTTAGCAAGAAACTAATAACAACTGGTGTCTTCGGAAGCAAGAGTGCAAGTTGTGCCAGAATTCTGAGCGAGCTTCCTGCGCAGGGAAGGCTAATTTGAGAAGGACACCGAGCGTTCCTCCCCGCGGCGGAGGTCCTCTGGCTCTGGGAGTTTGCGCAGTTGAGTTGCCAGTGGGGGTGGGGATCGAAAAATGTGTTCAAACATCCTTGTCATTTCTGCACATAAAAAGAAAAAATTACCTAAGCTATAGCCCATGACAGGCCTTGTGAATACTTTCCCCAGCAAACTGAATCAAGACATGAACGCTCCACCTTCGGATCAGAGAGGACGATGCGTATCGTTAGGACCTCCTGGGAACGTGGAGTGGTGCATTGATGGAGGCCCTAGCGCACCCCGTTTTTCCCCAGCTCGGGGTTCTGGCGGCTGCACACCTCCTTGAAATTGGTGACGACTTCCTGGGGCGGCGTGGAGAGAGAACAAGGGAACCCGACTGAGAGATGGGAGAAAGATGGTATGGTGAAAATAGAGCAAAACGAGAACTTTTGTTTCCCGCCAAGGCTGATGCGTGCAGCAAACGAACTCGAACAAATAAACAAGAATCCTGGGGAGGTTAGTGAAGGGCATTAATTTCATAACCCCTGGCGTATAGAATAACCCTGCTCAAACGATGCTCTCTGGACCGGGGGAGGATATCTGAGCCGAGGCCGCGAGGCGTAGAATGCAGGAAAGTGGATCTATCGCGCCATTTCGTTTCTTGGCATCTACTGCCTTTCTCCCCTCTTTATAAAGCCTTGGCTGTTTATTTTTAAGTTCAATGCCGGTTAAATGGTATCTCTTGTTTACAGAAATTAAATAGGTCTTCGTCGGCCTAATGGTTTTCAGGGTTGTTGCTCCCTTCCTTCCAGGACAGTCCATTAGCGCTGCTGAGGATCGAGGGTTGAGTGAGCTTAGAGGGGCTGCAGGCGTTTGGAGCAGGTTGGCTGCGCGGCACTGGCCACCGTTCCCCCAGCTGAGCTCGCGACTTGGCGAGTGGCCCGGGCGCCTGGGGGCGGGGCACGGTTTAGGGACCCGTTAGTGGGCGTGCAGGAGAAAAGTGGGGCGGGCCTCTGGCTCAGGCTGGCGGGGTTTAGCTTCCGGAGCCAAGCAGAAAGCGCGAGCAGGGTCAGCGCGGAGTGTTGTCTTTGGGGTCCCGAGGTGGTTTACACGCCCCGCCTCCCCACTAAATGACACCGAAGAAAATCAGCGCGCCTGCCTTGTAAATCTGGCTACTAAGCAAGTTGGTCCAGCTCCCACCCCACTTCCCAGCCCACTGCCCCTCCCACGCCCCGTTAGGACGATATTGAACGATGCTCGACCCTGGCCCATAGGCCCTGCCACAACGAATCTCATTTTCCTATGGTTTGACTTCGGGAGTCAGCCCAAGTGGAATGGAGTTGGGCAATCCCTTCTTCAGAAGCTGCGCCGGGCCTAGCACTTTAAAGAACACACCACTGAGGTTTCTCCTGAGCAGGACCCCTGCGCCCTGAGCGTCCAGTATCCTTCCTGCCCACAACAACATGCCAGTTTGAACCTTTTCACCCACCTACAACCACAGAACTGGTCCAAGGGGGGAACCACATATGGTGGGAACCTTTTCTTCTACTTTTGACCTTAAAGCTCGCAAGTCAAAACGCCGGATCATGTTCCCGCCCAGACAGCGGGTTCAAGTCTGTGGTTTTTTTCGCCTCTGCTCCCACCCCCACCCTGGCCTGTGGCTGCCGGGAGGCCCTACTGGTCGGCGGTGCTGGTAGGGCACCCCCCCCCAAACGATCAACCCGGTCCGGGCCCAGCACGCGCGGCCCCAGGGGAAGTGCAGCGACTTGGAGAGGACACCAGGGCAGAGGAAATCGGGGTGCAGGCTGCTTTCGCCCAGCAGTAAGGTGGGGAGAGTGGGTCTGGAGTGTGGGGACTGTACCGAACTTGGTGTTCATCTAAAGTAATGTCAAACTAAGACTTGAGCTGCTATGGTGGGAGCCCAGAGTGAGACCACTGTAAAAAGAGACTGCTCGTGAAGTGTCCTTGATCTCGGTCGGCTTCACATCTCTGGCTCTTGGGCCCCTTTCACCAAAGCGTGACCACGAGGGTTTACACCAAGTTCATGAAAACTACTTTATAAATGATTCCATTTCATTATAGGGAGATGAAGGCAGTCTCCTTCAAGCGCCTTCGGACTCCTGCTGGGAGTGCCCATTGCCCAGTGCTCAGGAGAAAAGCCTGGCCCGCGTCTTCCACCAGATACTGGCGCTACTGCTTGGGAGGCTGAGACCCCGAGGACGCACAGAGTTACATTCTCTGTCTAGTGGAAGATGGGGTTCCCCTTCCCTCCCTGATCCTTTCCCAACCTCACTTCTTTGCCTCATGCTAAGCTAGAGTTTGCTGCGCGAAAGCTGGATTTCTCTGCAGGATACAGGCCGGCCACTAGATCCGCTTAATCGTGTGGGTTTACAAGGAGCAAGCTCGTCGCAGGGAGGAGGGCGCGGGTCCGCGAGGCCTGGAGCGAGGGTGGAAAAGCCTCTGTGGAGGATTTGTCTTGGGTCCCTCTGGTCTTTCAAAGGACGAAGTTGAGAAATGCAGGGCAAGCTATCGTAGAAAACTTGAGAGAAGCGGAAAGACCCAGAGAAGAGCTGGGCTGATGAGTGTATGTCCAGGAGTCTCACACCCTGGCAGACCGACAACTTCGCTGCTGGCGGGGCCACGCTGCCCAAGAGGTCGTTCATTGCTATAACCACCCCCTTCTCCTTCAACACGTGCCTGGCACTTGGCAAAGTTAAGAAGATAGGGAACATCGCACCCGCCACCACCGTAAACTGGTTTGGTGGACAGATCGTGCCTCACAAAAGTGCACCAAAACGGAGTGGGGGTGGGAGGAACAAGGAGACTAACCGCCAGGCTTCTCAGGGCTGCTACCTCCCAGCCAGGGAGCCACGTGGGCTAGCATATGGGCTAGCACTGGTCCTGATCCCACGGAGGAGGGGACCTGCAAGAAGGGCCCTCTCTTTGACAGGATGTAGGCTGGAAGTTGACTGTTCACCTGACATTTTGAGAGGGACTGCAGTGGTGGATATGGCATTAGGGACAGAGAAGGATCAAGGTGATGGGAGTCAGGCCCAGCTCCTATGGGTCTCTTTACTGGAACTTAGATGAGCAGAACTTAGACATCTGCTTCCCTTTTTATCCCTTCTGCGCAGCACCTTTCCTCCACTCATTTCTAGGAATCCTATGGAGAGAACCGAACTGTACCTCCTCAAAGAAGGCCAAGAGGAGACGAGGTGCATCTTACCTTATCTGGATGCAGGTAGCTGTAGTAATACTTGCTGCATTCATTGGGTGTCTGTGTGTCATGCACTGCGCTGAGTGCCTTGACTCTGACCTTTCCAATCACTCTGTGGAGTAGGGGTGGTTCTTCCATTTCACAGATGATTCATTTGAGACTGGGAGAGATTATTTGTCCACCCAAGGTTATCCAGCCAGTAAGTTACATGTCAGGGTTCAAATCTATACGTCCTAGACTCTAGATACCTGGGCTCATTCCATATTGTCAGTAGAAATTAACATTTGCACACATTGTCAGAGGTCTTTCCTACTCCTTATCTCGTTTGCCACCCTTCCCTTAGTGACTGTAAGCTGGTGTTATTATCCTCATTTTGTATATGAGAAAATTAAGTTTCCTTGTAAGTTCTCTTTCAAAAGTCCAATCATTGGCATCCCTTCAGTTCTGCTGATTAGAAAGTGAGTGCCTCTTGGAGACCTGGATTGATCCCTCCCTCTAGGCAAGGGCAGCAGAAAAGAGCTGGAGACTTCTCAGGAATTCTGCCAGGCACAGAGATCAAGAACTGGGATGTACAGGTTCGTGGCACAGATACTGGAGTCAGACTTCTTACTATTTTGGGCAAGTTACTTTAAGCTCTGCTTTAGTTCTCTGACCCATAACATGGGCATAGTGGTGATATCTTTTTTTTTTTTTTTTACTATGGGTGGTTTTGAGGCTTAAATGAATTATTATAGGAATTTATACCTTGCCCAGCACATGGTAAGTGCTACACCAGAATTTGCTATTATGATTATTTTGCTGGGTGTTCAAGGAACAGCACCCTGAAGAAGCTGAACTGTGTGGACTGCCTCCTGAATCTGAGCCTCTGTGAGGAGCTTAGCAAGCTCAGCAGTTTTTAAGGCGCAGATCTCAACAGAGGTGGACTCAAGACAAGAGTACAGAGGGATGTCCAGAAGATCACTGTGTCCCAGGAAAGGGTGGTGGTTGGAGCACAAATTACCCAGAGACCTCATTTATACAGGGCTTAATGTAAAAGCAAGCTTCTGGAAGGGCTGGTGGCTCATTATTACTTTCCCAGTACATCTGTGGACTGTGACGCCTCAGGGCAATGCTGAAGCTGAGGGACCTAGGGAAGAAGTGACTCCAAACCCAGTCACGAATTCCCTGCTTAAAAAGAATATATCCTGGGGGAATCCAGCCCACCTTGTGTTGATTATGTTGATAATAAGTGTGTGTTCCTTTTCCTCCCTCCCTCTTTGCTCCAAGGCCCTATCAGAGCTGTGGTAGAGGGCGTGGCAGAAGGACTGAAGGCGAGGGTTGGAACGAAGACCTTCAGACCTGTCCCTTACCTGCTGAAAGAGTGGGCAAGTTAAGACACCCCATCTATAAACGAGTATATCAGTAAGACAGAACTCAGGCACAAGAGGTGAAGATTCAGTGACAGAGGTCATCAAAGCCCTGTGCACGTGCCTGGCACAAAGGCGGTGCCCCATAAGCTTCATTGCGGCTGTTGGCTCAAAAATGAGAGGTGGGGGAAAGACTTAGCTGTAAGGACTTGTGGAGTTTCCTTTATGAAGATGATTACCCCGTCCCCCCATCTCCATCTAGACGCTTCGGGGTGGGAAAGCCCCGTCATCTGGGCTTTCTGAGCCGCAGCGTCTGTGCCTTTGGAGGACGTGGGGCGGGACGCGTGGTGGAACCGCTGGAGGCGGGCGGGGGCTGACCAGACACCTGAACAGTAGCGGTCCAGGGTAACTGCTAGGGCGACTCGCGCGGAAGAGCGGCGGGAAGCAGAGTCTGTGGGCCCAGGGGGTCGGAAAAGCTGGAGCCGCCGGCACACCTTCCGGGCCGGCGAGTAACAGAAAATCCAACTAGGACTCTCAAGAGGAACCTCAAGCTGAGTGCCTATCTCAGAGATGTCTTGGAAAAAAATGTAGTGCGGGCTCTTCCTGCCCCAGACCAAACGAAGTGGCAGATTTTCAGAAACCCTCTACAGAGTGGTCTATTGGAGCCTCCAGCAGCAGAAGGAGTCCGGATCCGCTTGCAAGGCCCGGTTTCAGCCGCTGCGCTTGCCTCCCTTAGGCCGCTGTCCTGAGACTCAGGATCCCTGGGGTCCGGTCTTTGGTACCGTGGGCATCCTTTATTTTCCGATCTGGCGTTTGCTTCTTGTTTTCTCCAGCCAGGTACTGAGACCCTGCACAGATGCCTTTACCTCTCTCAGCTAGTTTCTTCATTTAAAATGGGAGTGATAGTCCCTACCTTGCAAGTGATTAGTTTTTTTCCTCATTTACTTATTTGCTTTCCATTTTATTTTATTTTTAATCAATCTCACACCAGATGGGAATGTTTAAGGTGCCCTCAGCCTTTACCAACTTGCTCTTAAATCAAAAAAGGCTAACCTATTTATAAAAAAAAAAAATTCTTCAGATATGTCTGTGGTTTCCTCCTTCTCCCCCTCCTTCCTCTACCACCCACCAGGGAAAAGTTGATAAGCACAAATCCAGCGATTGTAACTTGAAAGGTCTACATGTCTAATACTTAAAAAACACTGAGTTAACTGGGGTGTGAGCCAAAATGCAATAATCTCGATTGGTGTAAATTAAAAGCAAAACAGAAATAAAAACTTCCACAATACATTACTGATCAATTTCATTTAAAGGCCCAAAGCATAGAATTCGCTTCCAGGATGCAAGAAAGTGTCACAAGTAGATTTTGAAATGAAAAGTGTAATATTTTCTAGTCAAGAGCATGGGAAAGAGGGTTGTTTGATGATATCCTTATTTATACAAAACAATGGAAGAGGAGGCTTGTGGAAAGGAGTCGAAGGGCCAGCTTCCTACCCACAGGTGGCCACAGCAGCAGGGCCAGGCCTTGTGATGCTTGGTCACTAGGCAAAGTGTTTGTAGGGTCACAGTGGATGGTGGTGTGTGCACTCCCCAGGTCAGGTGCCTCCTCTGGGCTATTTCTTGATTCCTGGCTCCAAAGCAGGTCCAGACAGGTGGGGAATGTGGTCTGCAGGGGAGGTGCACAGAGCAGCCACCTTCTTGGACCCTCTGTTTAGGGACTTAGAGCTTCTGGAGACCCAGTGAGAGAACACATGGCTGAGAAAGTAAAAAAAAAAAAAAAAAATGAGGTTAGCTGAGGGTGGGGCAGGAAGGGGCTGGGGCAGCTGGGGCAAGAAGGTGACTTGATTCTGTGAGACCACTTCCAACTCTGCCCTGGGCCCTGTGCTTTGAAATGCTCTGTTTTGTCCATCTCCAACGGTGTCCTCCCCAAATGGTGGGTAACCTGAAGAGCGAAAGGACATACTCATCTAGATTAGTTATTCTTAAGTGGGACCCCAACCAGCAGAATCAGTATCACCTGGGAACGTACTAGAAATGCAAATTCTGGGTCCTACCACAAACATCTGGGGCCTGAGAGAGTTTACATTTTGAACAAGTTTCAGTGTGATGCTAAGGATGCAGATGGAAAGACCCCTGCAGGTTTAGTTGTTTGAAACTACTACTCTATTGTGCTACAGAGTTCTTGCCCAAATAGTTCTGAGCCCACCTCCAGGGCCTGGACAGCCTCTCCATGGGGTCTGTCCTCCTAAGAGTGCCTCACCGCATTGATCCATGCCCCTGTAGCCTGGGAACTTGGACCTGTGGGTCAGTCAGGGTGTCCACATACATGCAGGTGAAGCCCATCAAACCATGGGTTGAGCCTAGTATGGGAAGAGAAGGAGCAAGATACAGGTGTAAGCTCCCATTTATACTTGGTCCTGATCCCTGGAAAGGGTAGGAGTGCCCAAATCTACAGAATTAGTAGAGCCCTCTCTCTACGGACACTTTCCTCTGTTTTGACCACTCCTGAGGACCAACCGTTGATTAGCCCATACTTAAAAACTTAAAAAAGAATGCAACATAAGCAAGTTGATCGCTCCATATTGCATGAAAGAGAAATCAATAAATCATTATCCTTTACACCTGCCTAATGTTCTCCAGCCGGTGCCAGCTATCTCAAGAATTATGTAAGCAGAGATGGAAATAATTTCCCTAAGGGAGCCCAGGTTTTATTCCTATCAAGCCCTGCAAATACAGTTTGGACTGTATCACGTGTCCCTTATACCACTGGTCACTAATGGTTGCATTTAGATTCAGTACCTGGACTATAATCAGAAATAAAATGGGGCTTAGGAACTAAATGTTTCCACTCTGGAGTTAAATAGACCTAGGTTTGGATTTCAACCTTACCATTTACTAGCTGTCAGACTTTGGTAATTAACTTAATTTCTCTAAGCTCTGATTTTCCCATTTATAAAATGGGAACAATAGGATCTACCTTTTGTTTCCAGAACTGTTCCATGCTTGTGGATAAAGTAAGGATGAAAAATATGTCAGCTCTCACAACATTTACCTGGTGCACTGAGTGCCTTAGATTTGTTCCTCTCATCACATCCTTGGTTTGGGGAGAAATACGAGATGCAGGAAAATGAAGTGTAAGGCTGTAGGCCCAGGGATCTGGGTGGTGGCACAGGTTTCTTTAAAGGAGGAGAAGAAAGTGTGTTGAATTTCCACTGATTTTAATGTGACCCTGGTCAGTTTGAAGGTCTTGGCTTCCATAAATCAACTGCCTCCAGCAGCTTTTCCCTTTTCACCTCTCTAAACCTTCCCACAGCTCCCTCTCAGGTCAGGACTTGTGTGTTAGAGTGAGGCAGCCAGCGTGGTGGGCAGCCCAGAGTGGGGACTGGGTGTGGCTACATCCAATGCCCTGGGGCTACATCTGGACAGGGAGTGAGGGTCAGATCCAGGACCCAGTGACACTTTTACTATTGAAATCCACCCAAAGTTTACTAGCTTCTGGGGAAAGCTGGGAGCTTTGGGGATTTTTGTATTTGCTGGGTTGTAAATATTTTATGAGAAGGCAGAAAAATCTGGTTAGCTTTCTGCCTTGCACATTGAAGTGGGGTTGGCTTCATGCACAAATATGTCAAAAAAAAAAAAGTCGTTTTGTCTTCATCCCAAAGAATTCACCTTTGATTTTAATAGCCTGTTACTCTCCATGCCCCTGCCCCCATACCCCAAATTTCTCTTTTTAACCTGTAACCAAAATAATTTATCTTCAGGATTAGTTGCAAAGTCAGAAGATTTCAGGTAGTGTGGGTGGAGGAGGGGAGAATGTCAGTGCTTGTGTGTGTGTCTCTGTGTGTGTGTCTCTCTCTAAGGTTTTCTCCTTCCAGAAGCATCTATTTCTTATTGACTGCAGGATCTTCTTAATGGATAGATGTCAGGTCTCTGTTTCTTCATTTGCCCCCCCCCCCTTCAGACTTTTGAAAACCTCATTTCTCTTTTGTTTGTTGTGAAATGGTGAATTCAAAAGAGAAAGAAAGAAATCACATAACTGTATTCTGTCTGCTTTGTGTTAGGCCAAATTCTTCAGCAAAAGTGCTTGATGGCAGCACCTTTTCCTAGACCAGTAGGTAGAAACTAGGACTGCATCTTTAAATAATCTTGGATCTTAAAAGAAAGCTAACAAAAACCCCGGCAAATCCCAAATACCCAGGTTCTGTGTGCAGACATTCAGTTGGCTGAAGCAAGTTGGAGCAACTGATAATTTTTAAGTTCTCTTCATGATTATAATGGGCATCAAGATTGAGAATGGCTATTCTATCAGTTTCTCACTTATTGACCAGCGTGTTCTCTAGGTCAGGTGTGACTCTGAGCGCTGTGATGACCAAGATGGACTTGACATGATCCTAGTCCCTATAGGCTCGTGGAGGCGGGCAGGGAGTTGTAAGGAAAAACTGACCACTAAAGAGACAAATAATAATAATAATAACGAGATAATTGTAGATATTACTAAGTGCCAGGAAGATAATAAACCAAGGTCCTGTGATAGTGACCGAGGAAAGCTACTTTAGATCAGGGTGGTCGAGGATGGCCTCTTGGAGGAAGTGACATTTAAACCGAGACGTGAATGATGAGAACGAGCCAACCGAAAGGAGGTCTGGGGGAAGTGCGGCCCAGGCTCGCAACCACAAAGGGCACATTAGTGGTTACTTGCAGGCTCCTGGGGAAAAACTCCGAGGCCTCCTCTCCAGCAGCCACCAACTTCCGCCCTGGGAGTCCCGGGCTGACCAGGAGTTGGGGGCCTGCCCTGGTGCACCTCCCTTCACGGTGCACTACCGGGGCGGGGAGCCGGGGTGGTCAAGCCCCGGGCTGGCCCAGCTGGACCCCGGCCCGCCTGCCCCGCTCCCCGCCCTTTCCCTCCCGGGGGCAGCTGCAGAGCACCGGGCTGATCTCCCTCTTAAGTGAAACTGACTGTAATTATTTTTTATCTCGCAGACGATCTCTCGCACACTGCTCTCCGGAGACAGAAGTATTTGTTTGATGTGTCCACGCTCTCAGACAAAGAAGAGCTGGTGGGCGCAGAGCTGCGGCTCTTTCGCCAGGCGCCCGCATCGCCCTGGGGGCCTCCCACCGGGCCACTCCACGTGCAGCTCTTCCCTTGCCTGTCTCCCCTGCTGCTGGACGCGCGGACCCTGGACCCGCAGGGGGCGCCCCGGACCGGCTGGGAAGTGTTCGACGTGTGGCAAGGCCTGCGCCACCAGCCCTGGAAACAGCTGTGCTTGGAGCTGCGGGCCGCATGGGGCGAGCCCGACACCGTGGAGGCCCAGGAGCGCGCGTCGGGGCCCGAGCAGCCGCTGCCCCCGGACCTGCGGAGTCTGGGCTTCGGCCGGAGGGTGCGGCCCCCCCAGGAACGTGCCCTGCTCGTCGTGTTCACCAGATCCCAGCGCAAGAACCTGTTCTCTGAGATGCGCGAACAGCTGGGTTCCTCCGAGGCTGCTGACTCCGGCGCCGGCGCGGAGGGGTCGTGGCTGCTGCCGTCGGGAGCCCCAGACGCCGGGCTTTGGCTGCCCTCACCTGGCCGCCGGCGGCGGCGCACGGCCTTTGCCAGCCGCCACGGCAAGCGGCACGGCAAGAAGTCGAGGCTGCGCTGCAGCAAGAAGGCCCTGCACGTGAACTTCAAGGAGCTGGGATGGGACGACTGGATTATCGCACCCCTGGAGTACGAGGCCTACCACTGCGAAGGCGTGTGCGACTTCCCGCTGCGCTCGCACCTGGAGCCCACCAACCACGCCATCATCCAGACTCTGATGAACTCCATGGACCCCGGCTCCACCCCGCCCAGCTGCTGTGTGCCCACCAAATTGACTCCGATCAGCATCCTGTACATTGATGCCGGCAATAACGTGGTCTACAAGCAGTATGAGGACATGGTGGTGGAGTCATGCGGCTGCAGGTAGCAGGCGCCTTCCCTGCCACCTTGGCTCGTGACCACAGGGGAGGCCTGACTGCAGAGGCGAAGGAGGAGGAGCTGGCCTTGGAGGCAGAGGGTCAGGGGATAACCTGGACATGCACTCCGGTGGGAGGGAAGGGAGCTCAGCCCTCCCAGAACTTTCCACCTGCAAGACCAGAGGGAGATACGGATTTTCACACCTTGACTGGCCACCCTGGAAAAACAAGCCAAGGAGGATTTCTTTAGTTTTTATCGTTATTATTGTGGCTTTGGAATTCTTTGTGTGTCCCACAGGTTTTGATTGGAGGTGGGGGGAGGGGAGACACATACCTGCTCCATGGATTGAAAAAATGATAGTTTAAGAAGGGAAATAGTGTGGGAGGAAGAAACACCTTTGACCACATCTTGGTTTGATTGTTTTTTACCTGTGTAAAGAAGGTGGGCCTTTCTGGTCATGTCAGCCCATGCCTTATGACCTCCCAAGCAGAAAGTGTTAAAATAGAGGAATTGGCAGCAGGAATAGGAAAGCCAAGAAGGCCCCTGCCTTTAGAAGAGAGTTGAGAGAGATGGGTCCAAACAGGCCTTTTTCACTTGCTTGTATACCTGGTTCTGCCTCAGCCTCTCCCAGTATAGGGAACTGGCAACCTGCATCTCACTTTAGGGGGCTCAGATCACTGCCTTCACAATAGCTTTTTCTGGTGGGGGAAAGGGAAGCTGGTATGGATGGAATGACAAGAATGAGTCCAAAAGGAACCCCCTGAAGGATAATGAGAAACCATAAGGCCTGCCTCTGATGCTTGACGCTGAGGTGCATTAGCCTTGGCTGGAGGTAGCCCAGAAAAAGCCCTTCCTGATGTCAGTTCCTAATTGATTTCTTTGAACAGAATTTGCCAAAATTCAGGTATTTCCCTTTTAAGGAGAAGACAATTTCCCAGTTAAACAAAAAATGGTTAGAGGTGGGAACTATATAGCTAAGGTAAGAGATACAGAGGGAAAAAATGACCCAGGAGTAGAAGGGTGAAGTCAGGAGGAGAGGCAGTGGGCCCCACAGGAGGACGGGGAGAAGGGACAGGCTAGGAGCAGGGAAGAGAAGGATGAAAGGGAACCCAAGTCCCTGTCTCCGAAGTTTCTTTAAAATCTCTGTTCCCTCCCCTCTCTTTGACATTCCTGAAAGATTACCAGCCAGCAATAGCCCAGGGCTCCCCCAAAAGAATTGTTTCAGATTGTAATTACCAGTTAGGCAATGTTTTTAAAACTTAGTAATGAGAAACTGTGAAAAGAGCAAAGTGTTACATTGAGCTTGGGGTGGGAGATGGGGACCAGGCAGTGAGGAAGGAGGCAGGGGTGGAATTCATCTTCCAGAAGGAAGCAGGAGAGCAGAGCACAGCTGAAATGCCCACTCGGGGACTGTCAAAAACATGAACTTTCCCCCAGCCTGCACCAGTATTATTTTAAACATTGCCCATAAGTAGGCCCTTTGAAGAGTCCTTCTCATCTTTGACCATGAAATGGTTTAAACAAGGAATTTCTGCCAACCATTAAAAAAAGTTTTTATTTTTTTCCTAAGTGGTTTTGCTCTCTCTTGACCTAAACCTGTTGCTTGTTTGAGAACTACAATATGTCAAAGAAAGGGTGAGAATGATAATAAATACTAATATAAAATGCTAAGTTAAAAAAAAAAGAGAGAAAAGAGGAAAAAGAAAAAAAAAGACTTGGCCAGGAGAAATAATTTAAAATGCACATTTGCTTTGGATGCACTGTTGTTCTGTTAAGGCTGTATATATTTGTTTATTTAAGGTAACTGAAAGTGCAAGGAGGAAATGGACAGCATGAAATTCATCTTAATGTACAAAATGTTTATGCACTCAAATGTTATAATTTCTAATATTTTAAAGCTATATTCGAGTTGTACAAAGTTAAGCATCAATCAGATATTTCATTCTTTCTTAATGTTATCATTTTCTATAATATTATTACAAAATTTTAAGTCTGTCTAATGGAGAGTTCTTTTTTTTAAAAAACTGTCTACCTCACTATAATACAAGTATTTCCAACACTTAAGTTACCAGAGATCAATTAATATTGGAAACATTTTTACAGTATACTTTTTCTGGATGATACTCAATCTAATACTGTATTATTAAACTCATTTTCCCCCTTAATAACTCAGCCTGGTTTATATGGATCTATTTAGAAAAATTATTTTCTTGAGGAATTATTGTCAGTTACACTGTGGGCCCTGAATGTCTGAAAAGACACTGATTATTTTAAAAGCCCTCATTTAGAGCATTGCCCGTTTCCTTCACAGCTCTTCCATAACTCTCTTTTTATGAAATTTTCATTCACCACATTAAAACCAAATCCATATCAGCTATTAGAACAGTGTTTCTAGGCTTGTACCTTATTTCAGCATCTCAGAGCCCAAATAGGAATTGGGTTATTTCTTGGTTTCTTTAATGTTGAAAAAAGAAAGCTATAAATTACCAAACCAAATCCAACCCAAATGTCGGTAATTACTATGTACATTTATGGCCATAAATGTACAGAAGATATGAAATGCAGAAGATTTTGTATCATCAGTACCTAGCTCATTTCTTGTGAATGAAGTAAAAGAAATGTAGAAGATATGAAATGTTTTTCTGTTTGTTCACTTGTAAATCAGGAAACCCACTTGCAAGTGTAATTCTGAGCTCACTATCTGTCAGGAATGATGTTGTACATACAATATCTCATTTAGGCCCCTTAGAAACTTCATGAGGTAGGTATTATTATAGTTCCCATTTTACAGATGAAGAAACAGGTGCAGAATTTAAGTAACTAGCCCATGGTCATCCAGCCAGGGGGTAGTAGTTAAGATTTAAACCTACTTCTTTCAGACCCCAGAGCTCAAGGAGTTAACCACTATACAATTCTATCCCCAGATCATCTACCTGCTCTCTAATTTGGTTACTAAATGTTAGTGTGGGAAATTCGCAATTAGCAACAATGATTGGGGGCAGCCAGCTAGTGGAGGAGGAGCTGCCACAGGGGCCAACAGCATTGCCTGTAGTTTTGAAATATGTGAATTGTGACTACTGGGAAACTGAAAATGGATTAGGATTGCAAAACTCAGTGAGTTCTTAGCTTCGGGCTTGCCTTGAGAAACTCATAGTTTAGGTCATTGATGGGCTTCTCTAGCTTCTCTACAGTTTCCTGAAACTGCCTTGGTGTGGTTTTTAGGTTTTGGTTATCAAAGTAATGGTCAATTTACAAATAGGTCACGTTTCAATAGACTAGTTGTAAGTGGGCTGTTTAGAACTGAGAAACATGTTCGTATGGAAACAATGTTCATTTGAGTTTTTAGGTTAAAGCTTTTTGCAAAAGCTTTATTTACCCAAACGGAACTTTTTCACAAAGCCATTTTGACTTTTGGATTTTGGGAACATAATCACTGGAAAAGCACAATTCCCCTAACTGCCCTTAGGACTCCCAGCCCTGCATCTTAATATGTTCCCAGTCTAGAGATTTCCCTTTTCTGCACAAATATTTTCATCTCCAAAGTTATTTTCCTCTCTTCCCTCCATCAGAAAGTTTATTCCATAACTCAGCTGTTAGGAGAAACACAATTTGACTGAATTACATGAAGATGTAAACATCTCCTAGCTCTGCTACATTGGAGACATTTGCATTTTAAGAAGAAAAATCTTGGTTCACTCAGATTTCTTGTGAATGAAGTGAAAAAAATCAGACAATATAGGAGAAGATTCAACAATCAAACCCCACACAATTTTGAGAGTTGTGGGTGAGCTAGGTACTGATGATACAAGGATGAGTGGAGACACTCATCAATGTGAATGTTTTGGCATCCATTAGGGGACATTTTGTGCAATGAAAAGACTAGCTAACTTGTTTTAACAGTAATACCCAGTGTATTAAAGCAAACGATTTAATAACTTAGTTTTTTCCCCCCGAAAGCACTTAAATTTAATGATGTAGACCCCATAAAAATATTTTTTTGCCTTTGTTTTGTTCATTGCTATATTCCTAGCATTCAGAATAGTGCCCAACACATAGCAGACAATAAATATGTTGAATAAATAAATTTACAAATATTATTGCACTTACTAACCTAGTAATTTTAGCAAGCACTTTCAAGGGAGCCTTTGATTTATGTTTCTTCACCTCAAGTTGAATAGACCAAGCTCCTTTAATCAATCACTTGTGGTTACAAACTTAGTTAATAAACTTACCTTAAATATTGTACATTGCTTTTATCAATTTAACATATTTAATTTTCCTTTTAAAGCCTTTCAAATTTCTCTAGCAGGAAAAATCTTTCCATATACTTAAACCACTATAAATAGAGCTAATAAATTAAACTTCTAAATATGATGATGCTTAAGTTCCATTAAGCATTCCAATACTGTTTATACTTTTTTGACTTCACATCAGGAATGTAAAATTAATTTCTCAGTTATCCACTTAAATTGATGTCAGAAATCTAATCTGTTAGATACCTTAATAAACTACATTTTCTTAAAAGTTGCAAACATTTTAAGTACCAAAAATATACAGATTATCTCAATGGCATAAAAAATATTTTGAACTAGATATAAAAATATCAATCATTTAGCTTTGATTTAGTTAATCTTTGTACTCTATTCCACAATTTCTTTGGGTTACAAGCAGTAATTCACTACTGAAAAATTATAGTGTCACCAGCAAGGTAGGGAGACATTTCATCAGACTGTGGCTGCAAATCTACCAGAAAGGAAATGGACTCTCTCTAGGACATTGACCAACATTCCAACTACCCTTAAGTCACTGTAACAACAGGAAACCCAAATCTGCATCTTCTATGAGTTGATCTTTCCTGGGTTCAAGATAGGCCATTAATTAATTTTTCCTTCTGATTTGAGGAAATTGAATTCCACTCTCCCCATTAAGACTGTAGCTAAACTTTTTTACTGATTAATTGAATTTCATATTTATTAACAATCTTAGGATATTTCTTTGTTTTCACTATTGGCTTTAAAATTACTACCAGTAGCATTCCTGTGAACTCCTAAAGCATTAACACAACTTTAGTATTGTGACCACAGAAGTAGACATGGAACAGGGTATATGCAGCTTCCATTGAAATATCTATGAGTCTCTTTCAGACAAAAAGAATATAGGAAAAAAACCACAGGTTTCTATTACCACAGTTCAGTGATAAAGCTGACAGAGGTTGTGGAAGAATTATGCAGAATAATAATGCTTTAGGAGTTCACTGGAATGTTACTACTACTATTATTACTACTACCTTATTAAGTAATCATTACAAAAACTCTATTATTACTCTGCTTTACAGATGAGAAAACTGAGGCTTAGTGAGTTTCAGTCACTTGCTGGAGAGAAGCTAGTGCATTCTCATCTGCTCAGTCATTTGGCAGTTATTTACTAAATTCCCACAGTCGAGCAGGCACTGTTTGAGGCTCTGGGAAACTTTACAAATAGAAGTAGAGATAAAGGAAGTTCCCAAATTGAGTTGAATTTCCCAAACTGCAGACCTCTAAAGACAGGCTAAGTTCTGCTTTTTATGATTTATTCTTTTCCTTTCCAACTCAGGAATTCTCTGAAAGCTTAATCTCCATCCTCCATAACAATTGAGGATGCAGGAAGAATAGGATTAGGGTTGAGGGACAGGAGAAAAGGGCAACATTTGCAATTCTGTACCATTCCGATGTTCAACATTACAAAGGGTGTAACGCTAACCCTTCCAAGTAGTTCAAACTTACTTGGAATAAAATGTGTTTGATTTAAAAAGAGAGAATTTAATAAATACGTGTTCTATATCTGTGACTAGAGGCAGAATTCATCAGGTAACTGAGAATAATCACAGGAGTGGAAATTAGAACCCCTTGATGTGAATTTGTTTTTGAAAATTCATAATTCCAAGTGATTATTCTTTTACCTCTGTTGGAAACTCTTAATCATGATAATTATTTAATAGAAAGAACGCGAAATTAGTTAATATACTTTTTCTCCTCAAAACAGTTAGGAAAACAAGAGTATGTATGCAGGGAATTTTAAGACAAGTTAAAAGGATTATTTACTCTTGACCTAGGACAGTGACTGAATGGGATATATCCGTGATGCAGAGATTTGGCTGGCCACAGCTCCATATGTGATTGACCCTCTTTGAAACAGAGACAATCTTGTGTCTCTACCCAGAAGACCTGATTGATTTACTTGGGAAAACCAAATGATTTACACAAGCCAGTTGTCCCTTAAAACTTTTTCTTTTTTAAAAAAATTCTTGATGTGATCCCTATGTTTTCTTTTGTAAGTTCTAGGGAAATGATGGGCTCCAATTTGTTGGAAAAAGGCGGCTACCAAATGTCTTCACTCCTTTCCTTTGAAGCTAACGTACTCATTTGTATAGGCGAATATATATCTGTCTGTGTTGAGATAGACTTAAAAGTCTCAGAGGTTCAGTTTAACTTTGAAACTTCCCTTATCTCTAGTTTTATATTTATAATCTCTGATAAGTTGAGCAAACCATGGAGATAATTAGGTTCTGAGTTATATTATTATTTTTGTCCTTACTAGTAGTTAATGTTTACTGGATACCAGTAGCATTCAAATCAGGGTAGATTTATAGTTATTCAATGTCCTTAGTTAGAGGGCTCAGTTCATGCTTTATTCACATTACAAAGAACTTTTAATGTTGCTCATTTTAAAATTGCTGGCAGGAGTAAATGGACCACATTCATCTTATAGGAATGTTTGGTTTAGGATTAAACAAAACTGTATGTGTTCATTCTCGATTTCAACTTTTACTAAAACCTGACTACTGAAATTTGTTCAGAAAGAGGTGCCAGTGAGCGAAAATCTCTGCCACTGCAGTGAACAAATGTTTTTCCCAAATAAGCAGACAGCATTTTCATTTAAAAACCATTTTCTATTTTCTTAAGTTTATTTGTATTAATTGGAAAATGACTTCTTAGCCAGCACACTGATAGTTGTTGCTTAGTTGGCAGTGAGAGTGCCTGGATTAAATAGTGGGCCAGAGTGGTTAAAGAAGACCCCTTTAAGGCATGATCTGAACAGCTACTGTATCTTAGAATTGATTTTGGGCCACTTGCCTAGTAGTGGGGTGCAGGTAAAGGCGGATCTAGCTCCTTTATGTTAGTGTCTCTCAGTGACCCAGGCTATGGGTGGGCACTCTATGATCATGTTTCCTGGGTCCATGTAGGTCCACCTTTGTTTTCTAGCAGGGATGTAGCCAGAAATTTGTACCTGCCCAGGAAGTTGAGTGTGAAGGAGAGGTCATTAGGACAGGCTCTTTACTCACTCTTGCTGGGATGTTGGTAAACTTTGTAGTTGGTGGTAAGATTTGACTCTCTGCTAGTTATATAAGGTTATAGACAATGATGGTAGTAATGCTGGTTATAATGTCGGTCATTTTAATCATTAGAAATGAGAGACAACGTTTTGGTAATAATAGATAATTGTATCACTTAGAACTTTATTTAGTTTTATTTAACAGAAGCCCTCAGATGAGTAGCTTAAATAAGAAAAGTTGATTTCTCACATAACAAAGATAAAGAAAAGTTTAATTTTTACATTAAAAGAATCTTTTTAATTCCATTAAGCCCTTGACTGCCTATCAATTCTCTCTGTTCTAAAGAGGGTCAATCACACATGAGCTACGGCCAATAATAGGCAGTCCAAGGCTTAATGATGGTTTCACAATGTCTTCAGAGCCTAACATTCCTCTCTCTTTCTGCTCCACCATTCTAGTGCATTCAAGGTTACCACATGGTCCAAGTTGGCAGCTGGAGTCCAGCCATTACATCCCAGATAGAGGCCAAAAGAAAGAAGAAAACTGAAGGACAAAAAAGTGCTCTTCTCAACTGGATCAGTTTCCTTCAAGCAGCCTTTCTAGAAGTTTCAAGCAACATTTATCTTCATTTTTTATTGACCAGTACATATTCACACCTGGCTTCAAGAGAAACTAAGAAATGTAGTCTTATTCCATATAGCATGTAACCATTTTTCTGTTGGGCAACAAGTAGCCTCTTAATACTGTGGTATCAAGGCATAGATCCAATCCTATCACTTCTATCTCTTTATCCTTGGGTATTTCCAAGACAGAGAGCTCCTCACACAGAGTACTATTAGCTTTAAAGGAAACCAGTGTCTCAAAAGTGATGGTAGAGAAGTGCAGGCTCTCTAGTAAAAGCCTGACTAGAGAACCAAGAGGAGGCTTGGAAGACAAAGGTCTTTGCTCTCTTCCTCCAGACTTGAAAATTTCTGGATCCATAGAGAATACCCATATGACTTAGCTACTTAATTATAGGAATAAAGAAGGTTAAACTGAAAGAAGAGAGCAAGTGCATATAAAGGGAAATGTTGACTAGTAAGACAAATGATTGACTTTGATTAATCGGATTAGGAATTCCTCCTTCTATGGGAAGGAGCTAATAAGGGAAAGGGCATAAAGTGGAAGATACTATACCAACTTTAACTTTCCTACTATAGGTGTTCTTGCTAGGCTGTATAAGTATCTAGACATAGATACCTACAGATGTATAAATAATAATATTATTATATGTACACAGATATACTACATATCTTTATACATTTCTTGTGCTATATATAATCTTATAACTTTGAGCTCTGCAACTAATGGGCACTGAAAGGGTTACAGGTGTGTTGAGATATTGGGCTTGGGACAACCAATGCCTACAGCAGACCACTTCTATCCAAGACTAGATAAACTCTTCTGTTTATCCCAGTGTGTTCCATAACCAGTATTATTTTCAGTGTGTACACTGACCCCCAAATGCTAGGCAGCACTGCTATAAATTATTTTAGGCAATCTCATGGTATGTGCCATGAAAATACAGTTTTTATTGTCATTTGCCAGTGATGGAAAATAAGTGAAAACTCAAATGAGTTGTAGGTGCTAAGCCATACTTACTCTGATTAAAATGCAGTGCTGAACTGGGCTCTTGATCAGTGGTCAATGGCTAGAGGTAAGAACTAGTCAGGCTAACCATAGTTAAGAACAGAAAGCTCCTTAGCTTCCAAACCAAAGATCTTCAATGAGATAGATGAAAAGACCAGGTTACTCCAAATAATTATAGTGTTGTCATAGCAAATGCAGACCTGGTACCCAGAGATTGAACAGCCTAATGCAGGGTTGATTTGGTGATTTATATGTCATAAAGGAATTTTTTCATCATTTAAATGTGGTCTATCCTCAAGTTTGCTACATAGTCCAAGATAGCTGCTGGAGCTCTGGTCATCACATCCATGTTCTAGTAAGCAAGAAAAAGAAAAAGGGAAAGGGAAAAAGAGTACAGTCCAATCCCAGCAGGGTTAGCAACCTTTAAGGAGCCTTTCTGAAGTGTCACTTACGTCTCATTGGCTAGAACTCAGTCATGGGGCTTCACCCGAATACGAGGAAGGATGGAAACTGTACATGTTATTACTGGAAATAAAACTGACATTCTATAACCATAGAATAATGGAGAAAATGGATATTGGAAAGATACTAGCAGTCTACAAAATAATAGACACGAGTATAGATTACCAGCCTGCATCTTTTTAAAGAAGAGTGCTGGCATAAATTCTCCCTAGTACTGTGGGACATGTCATTGGGAATAGAGAAGGGAAGAGGAGCCAGGAATGTAGGGTGAGTTTTTTTAAAAGGACAAACCAAAAAATAAAAAGCCTACTTTTCTTAATTATGAAGATGATTTATTTTTAGTATTATTAAGTGTTACTGCATAACGTGCTTTCTTGAGTTATCTGGAAAATTGTGACACTGTGAGGGGAGAAAGCTGATGTCACAGGAGATGAGGGTAGAGTTTACTTACATGCCCTGAAGAGCAGTAGCAGTTACTTTTCCTATCCACTGAACAGCAGTGGAAGGGTTAATGAGTTAGTGCTTAACCAGGCCTAGAAGATGAAAACCAGTAGGCTGGGTTATTATTTTTATTGTGTTGACACAGATGCATTTTCGTAAAGATTTATAAGAAACTTTTAATTTTTCAAAATACGCTGCCTCTTGCTTTTCAAATTCCATTTTGCTTATGTATGTGTCATTCTCACTACAGCCTCACCGGGGGGAGAACAACAACATAAAAGATTTCTCTTTTCTTTGAGGTTTTACATTCTCACGGAACATTTTTTACTGGGTCAATAAATTGCTGCTTACCAAAGAGGGTTCCCCCAAAGAATTGATCTTCAGAAAATTTTCTGAAATTGGGGCAAAGCACTAATCATTCAGGAAGAGGGAACAAACAAATTAAACTTATTGCCCTCCAGAAGCAGGAGGTTTTGCATGATAATTCTACCACCACCAATAATAATAATAAACAGTAACCATTTATTGACTACTTACCTATCTCCCCCATTTACAGACAAGAAATTTACAGATAAGAAACCGCCCAATATACAGATCAGAAAACCGAGGCTCAGAGAGGTTACATGAAATGCCTATGGATAACAGCCAGAAAAAAGGCAAAGCTGAGATCCACACCAGGCAATTTGATCCCCAAGCCCGCGGCGGTCTTAATCACTATGTAATATTGTCTCACAAACCTCCTGAGATTCTGGTCCATCTCTTATCACCGACAAAGTTTTGGATTTGCTGGTAGAGAAAAAATGCTTGAAACTTAACTGGGCTCCTCTAGTATCTGTTTTGACAGCCGAAATTAATTGTTCATTTTCTAAGCACTTTTTGGCAACTCTTTCTAATGACCCGAACTGCCGTCTCCTTCCTTTTCATCTTGGCAGGGCTCCCTGGTGTCGAGCTGACAGGAGCGGGGTGGGCCCCGAACTCCAGCGACACAGTGAGCTGGCAGGGCTGCAGGCTTTCATGAGAAAGGAAGTGATTGTTCTCACCCTCTCCAGTTGCTGGGAGTGAAGGTGGGCACTTTCTGACTCTGAAGAGCGTAGTGTGAAAGACTCACAAAGCTGATTAAACCAAGTGTAATAATTGAGTCGAGCCTATCTCACATCTTGGTGTTTGTCTTGCAAACTCAGATGAACCATCTTTCTCTGCGCACACTGAACCATCTTTCTCTGCGAACACTCCACCTCAGCGCACTCAGAGGGGAGATGGTTCTTCCTCTGCACTTTCCCTCAGCGTTGACCAGAAGAGGGAGCAGCCTCCGTGGGAAGTGGGAAGGTGAGCAGCGTACAGGCACCTGGTAGAATAGGCACCTAACTCCAAAAACGCTCAGACTTTTGAGACTAAAAACACACCACTGAGAACAGAAAATTACCAATATTTTCTGGTGGCTCTGAGAGTCTCTAGGTACCATTTTGGGCAAATTCACTTTGAAACATGCAGAAGCTGCCCCTAAATGTGCATTAATTACTTGGGAAAGCCTTCAACATCTTTGATATTGTTACTGTCAAGATACACATATATCAGGCAGAAGGCATGAATCCTATCTGCACGGTACTTATAGGTTAAAATGTGAAAGAGGTGATGAAGATACTATAATTTCCACCCCCACTTTATTTTCTTTGCATCTCTTTCTTGTAAATAACGCAGAATGCAAACAAATGGGGAAGTTAATGTTTGGCTTTGGATAGGAATCTTTCCTCCCCTATTCTTCATAATCATGGCAGGATTCCTGGTGAAGGTGAACTTCAGGTTGTGTTTTAATTAGGAGGAGAAAAGTAAATTGGAACTCCGAAGGGGAAGTGATTCCTACAGGTGAGGACTAGATGGAAGAAGAGACAGAGAAAAACAAGAGATAGAGAAAAACAAGAGACAGAGAAAAACAATACAACAAAAAATCTCCAGCATCTGCTTGACAGCAGATGGAACAAAGACTTTAGATCAGACAGACTTGTGGCAAAGTGCAGGAGGAAGACTAATATGAATTTGATGTTAAAAGCAGTGGGGAATCACTGAAAAGTAATGATGCTGGAATGAAGAGTAAGGATTATGACGGAAGCATTTAAAGTGGTGGATAATGGTGGGGGAAAACTCAAGTAATAAGGCCATAGTTAGGGAGGCCAGATGTATTAATTGAACTGGGAAGGTCTCAGTTTACACCTGCTGCCTTGTTCACTTTTTAAGCATCCCAATTTGGTTGGTAAATGACATAGTCCCCCTAGCCTTATTTTACATATGGAAAGGGAGGGGTAGATTTTGGAGAGATTGCTGTAAAACAAACAAGAAAAGCAAGATGATTGGAACAGTGAAAAGTGACGTAACTGGTGATCTCTTGTCACAAGGGGACATGAGTGGGACTATAAGTGAATGATGCGTTGCTCCATGTGATAGCAAGATCCCTAGAGACAACAGCTATTTATTAAATAAAAATGTTGAAAAATAATACATGCTTGTTAGATGAATGAAATTGTCCTCAGGTGGAGGCAGCAGAACCTGATGTAAAAAAGGGGTGAGATCAAAAAGCCTGAGAGTGAGCAGTTGAAAGCAGATTTGGTTTTCGGGGGACATGATGTCTACGACGAAGTGTGGAGGGCTCTGTGGATTCTTGTTCTTAGTGGGTCAGATAAAGGGGACTGAAGAGAAAATATATAGGCAATAACCATTGGGGAAATGGAAGAAATGTAGAGTAGAGGAAGCTTTGGGAATGCAGTGGTGGTGTGTAACCACCAATTTCCAGTGTGTAACAACAGGCACTGTTTAAGGCATAGTGACAGAGACAGACACAAGCGATGCATGGAGGTAACTCTCATAAGTTCATGGTCTGGTACTTTAAGATACTCACAAATCAAAGTGATAACTGTTAGAGGAACATAGGAAAGACTTAACCCTACTTTAAGATGGGGAGAGGTGTCTAAAAGCTAGTGTCAAAGAGTTGGAGATGGTTGATGGGGGTCTGGAAGGAAGAATAGTTTTTCAGCCACAGAAGTGGTGGAAGGGAGGAGGAGAACATTATTCCAGGTGGAGGGATCAGTGTGAGCACACGCAGGGAGATGCAATTGGAGTTCAGAGTTACTCGAGGATTATGACAGCAGATAAAGGCACATGACCAGGGGTCTTGAATTCTAAGCTTGAGCATAATACTTTTATTCCATGGCTCACCATGGAACTAATATTGTCACAGAATGGAAGTGTTCAGCAAATCAACTGTGAGCAATGGATGGAAGGACAGATTGAAGGACAGAGAGGCTAGAAAGGTTACATAGGTGAGCTATGAGAGAATTCCTGATATGGCAGGAGGAACAGAGCAGAGGGGAAGGAGCTAAGGAACATTTGCAGGGTCTATTTGAAAGGTCTTGAGGGCAATTTAGATATGGAAGGCGAGGGAGAAAGAGGACAAATATTTTGACTGTGAGGAAATCTTTGGGAGGGTGGTGAAAGGAGACAGCCCCAGAAACAGAACTTCAGGGATGTAAGAAATGAGTTTGATGAAAGAAAACAGAGACAGGCTTAAGCCTGGAGGGGTTGAGATGGGGTGATAGTGTGATGGGGGAGGGGACAGAGAACAGGAAGGAGAAGGGTGGGGGCAGGCATGCTGCCAAGGCTAAATGAAAGTGGTTTTGTCTTGTTTCCTAAGATGGATGGGGAAGCCTGGGTATATTTGGTTTTGATGGGGTTATAGAAACAGAAGGAAAAAGCTGATGAAAAATGAGGGAGATTCTGTGTTCACCAGAGAAAGCAAACAGTTCTAGCAGATGTTATAATTCTGGTACTAGGCTTGCTACCAGAAGGTATGCCAATTCTTGAAGATGGTGGTGGTGAGTTAAAATCCAGGTGAAAATTGTGGGGAGGATGGCAGAAAAAGAGACATTGCTGAAGAGGCAGAGAGCACTAGAGACAAAAATGGAACTAGTGTATCTTTCATTTAGGGACTGAGGTATCAACAGAGATACCAGGGGAGAAGGGAAAATAAAGAGAGGGTATGTGTGGAATCATGTGGATGCTGAGGACACAAGAAATGATAAGAAAAGCAGAAAGCAAGTTTAGAATGCTAGTGGGTGTTTGCTGTTTTTGCCACCTGACATTCATACCCACATTCTGAGGTGAGAATGCTCTGAGTGTGTTTTGAGGAAACCATCCTTAGTCAACATTTAGCTCAAGTGCTTAGCATTTAGTTGATTGCGCTGAGCCCCAACACTGGAATGTGACACTTGATTCAACCCTAACAGTGTATTCCAGCCCCTGGGCATAGTGATTGCTACTGTGTATGCACATAGCTCATCAGAGCTAAGGAGGCCCAATTTGGGGATTGATTATTGAACTAGTGAGGGAGATGACCCTTCCTTTTATGCTGGACTTGAACCTGGAAGAATATAAGATTGGAATTGCTACAGACACCTTGAGAGGAGCACCTGTTAGAAAATACAGACAAAACAGTGGACAACTAATAGATGGAGAGAGAAACTGGGTCTTCATGACAGCTTCTGAGCCATGTGCCTGAAGCTAGCCCTAGCCATGGGATTTTCAATTATATGAGCAATATACCATCTCTCTTGCATTTAAGCCATCTAGATTGGGTTTTCTTACTTGCCATTTGATAAAAGGATATAGGGGGGATGTTATGGAAGCACAGGAAGGTGACTGAAGAAGGGAGATAGTTAAGTGTAGGAATGAAAGAGAGGCAGAAGCAGAGATTGTTGGAGGTTATAAAAATAAGGTTGATAGGGATGAAAAGGCATGGATGACCCGACAAGGGCTAGCCAGACATCTAACATCTAAAGGCCACCTTTGAGGTGGAGTATATTTCACTGATGGACATCAGCCTATGAATTAAAAGTGCCCTGGGGATTCACTTTTTTTCTCTCTCTTGTGTACGCAAGGAGAAAAATTTGTCGTGATGATAATCACACTCTGGAATACTGAAAGAAGCCCATTCATTCATTCATTCATTCATTCATTGTTCCTTTCACTTGCTTAGTAAAAGTTTATTAACATCTGCAAAACACTGTATTAAGAAAATGCATGATTTTCTCCCTAGAAGTACTTTATTGAAACAGAGCAGCAATCTGATATCATTATAGTGCTGACTGGTCTGCAGACTGGGGATAAGTCCATGAATTTTAGCTCAGAGGGAGCCACAGAGAGGTATCTACATGGCCAGAATGAATTAATAAAGTCGTGCAGTTAACATGCCTGAAACAGCTGCTAGTTTGGGCATTGGTGGTCTAGGTAAGATTTGCTCTCTCTTGGAGTCTTGATTCCACGTTGGAAAGAGGAACCAGATGAATGTGGTTCTCTCTGTTTTCCTGTTCTATTTCTCTTAATGTGAACAGACACTTGTTTATGAACTGTGTTAACCTCTGGTTATTGTAGGATGCTGTTCATTCAGGCAGTCCAATGTGGATTTTGAAAGTCCTTGTGACTTTTACAAACTGGTTGCATTAAGTACAGTTCTTTTGTTAAAATCAGTGTACTGACTGTCTTGTATACCTAGGCTGGACAGCCTCACCCTATTTTCCTCTTAGAGAAATGTGTCTAAGCAGCTGCAACACATATTTAATGCAATGAAAAGCAATTTTTGTCTTTAAAATAAACACCAACTTTTCTCCTCTGTAAGCCTGTCCAGATGATCAAAAGCCAGATAAGATTCTGAAACAAATTCCCTTTCACCATTTGCAATGTAAAAAACTCCTTGATTCCCAGTGAACCCTCCCCTTTCATTAATGGAAGCACAGCTTTTATCTTGATGTATGTGTAGCTGGTGCTTCTTCAGTTCTGAAAATAAGAAAAGTGAGCAACACAAAATAATGGAGACCTGAAAAATTGCTATCCTAACACCACTAATATTTCATCTTCTTTTAAGCCAAATCCACCCATGTGTCACGTTTGAGAAATGAAGAGTGTGAGAGATACTCGTATGTGTTGACAGTCTGCAGTTTTTTTTCTTTTAGTCAATGATTATTGAACCATTGAACCAGTCTTGAACAGTCTTCTATGTACAGTACCAGTTAATAGAATGGAGAAGGTACTCTCTTTGCCCTTTAGATGCTTCTAACCTAAAACAGGCAGAAACAATCAGAAAAATAAATTAAGACCCAGAGCTGCAGAACTCTTAGAATCTCTGAACTCAGACATAGTGGCTGCAGCTTTCTGGGCCATGTACCATTCTTAAAGTGTGATAAGCAGGAAAAAATTGTATAATTCTCTTGTTCTCCATATACTTTGAGGTGAATAAAAAATAAAAATAAATTCTACCCCTGAGGGAAACTTTGCCTATCCAAGCTGTCCAATGTGGCAATCACGTGAGTGCCAAGTTCTGGTTGGTGCTCAGTGATAAGCACAGCATCGAGCCTGTGAGCACCTACAATGGAGAAGTGATCTGTAGCCAGACTATATCTCCAGATGTTATAATGAAGCTATAGGTAGTTGACTTGTTCCTCATGTCACTTAAGGTAATTGTAAACCAAAGATTATGAAATATGTTTGTTCAAGTCCTTTTGGACCAATCTCAGGACAGACAACATTATCTTTGGGCAGTTTGGAGTAGGCAAGAGCCTCCTCCAGGAAAAAGGAAACAACAATGAAAGACTCCATCATAATAGGGTATCTAAAGTTATCTTGATAATAATTAAGAATCCATCACAGTAAGAATGTATAGATGTTAGAAGTTTCAGGATTTCCTAGTGACTCACTGGCTGGGTGGGAGACATAGGGTATAAGATGGACACTCTTCTCATTAGCAAGATCTGTGTCCAGGACCCTGACCACCTTATGAAAACCTTTAGCATGTTGCCTTCACCCAAAGCCTTAGATACCATGGCCAAATACCATCTTTTTTTTTCATTGGTTGGTGGAGACTATTAATGATGGAGTGCTCTAATTTGCTCCCGAAACTTCAACATGATCACTCTGATAGATAGTCACCCATATGTTGTGCACTGCATGTTTGTGTCCACCCTAAATCCATATGTTAAACCCCTAATCCCCAATGTGATGGTATTTGGAGATGGGGGCCTTTGGAAGGTAATTAGATCATGAAGGTGAAGTCCTCATGATGTGATTAGAGCCCTTATAAGAAGAGAGGTGAGAGAGCTTGCTTCTTTTCTTCATCCACCCTCACTCATGTGAGGACACAGCAAGAAGGCATCTATCTGCAATCCAGGAAATGGGCTGTCTCCAGGAACTGAATTGACTGGCACTTTGACCTTGGACTTCTTAGCCTCCAGGGCTGTTAGAAATTAATATTCATTGCCTAAGCCACCCAGTATATGTTGTAGCAGCTTGAACTGGCTAAGACACTGAGCAACCTCATCTTAGTCTGCCTGTCTCCATTTCCCCAGCCAGTTCAATACTAGCTTCCACAAACAGGTAGTCTTCCCAGTCCCTATTTCTTATCTCACTTACTGATGCCAGGTTTTGCCTCACCCACCAGCTTAGGCAACTGGTAATACTGAGTTCTGACTGAGCCAGTACTTAGCTCCCTAACTTAACCTTTGGATGGCAAGGAGGAAGGCAGGATGGGGTGGGGGGTTTAAAGTGGCTAACTCGTACTGCAAGGAAACGAAGAGTGTTGGGATCATCTTCTGTGATCTTATAACTCTTCAAAGCCCCTCTGGGAATATTGAAATTCCCAGTTTAAGGAAAATGTTTTTCATCCAGTAATGGATAGCCACTAATAAGCATCTTTATATAATTTTTGCTCCTTATTCTAAAGCAGAGTTCTCAACCAAAGGGAAGTTTGCCTTCCCTCCCCCACCCCTTTTCAGGGACATTTAGTAATGTCTGAAGGCATTTTTGCTTGTCATAACTTGGGTGCAGAGGCTGGGAGGAGGGGAGATTGTTACTGGTGTCTAGTAGGTAGACATCAGGGATGCAGCTAAACATCCTTCAATACACAGACAGCCTCCCACA
Source organism: Rhinolophus hipposideros (assembly GCF_964194185.1). Taxonomy (NCBI): domain Eukaryota; kingdom Metazoa; phylum Chordata; class Mammalia; order Chiroptera; family Rhinolophidae; genus Rhinolophus; species Rhinolophus hipposideros. The sequence goes on from NC_138059.1 coordinate 36,208,402, forward strand.
ACCAAGAATGATCACGGCGAAAATGTCAAGAGTGCTGAGGTTGAGAAGCCCTGATCTAAAGAAGGAGACCCTTGACCCTTCACTAATTGTGCAATGATAGTAATAGCTAACATTTGTCTGGCACTTGCCATGTGTCAGAGGGTTTTACACGTGATATCTCATTTATTTCTCATAATAGATAACAAGGGAGGTTATAATCATCTTTTTTTTTCAGATGAGGAGAATGAATTGTGGGGAGATTAAGTGGCTTGCTGAAAATTCCAAAGCTAGAAAGAAGATGGGTCTGAATCTGAACCTCAACAACTTAAAGGAATGAATTTACAATGAACCACTTGTTGTAATCCTCCTCCACAACAAAGCTTGCTTAAAGTCCATTGTTCTCAGTTGGGAAGTGTAGTTACTGTTTTTTTCCCCTTGGATAAACATAGAAACCTAGAAGAGGGAATAAAGGCAAACAGGCCACCCAACAACATGTCTTTGTAGTGAAAATAATCAAGTTTCTTGTCTCTAAATGGCTGAACTGGGGTGGGTAGGTACTGGTGAACATGAATGAGGAGGCGCACCTGACCAGACAGGACCCAAATTAATGACAGGACATGCCACTCCTCTTAAACCATACACACCCTGCTCCCCTGATGCCCTATGCAGTGGAAAGTTGGTTTGCAGCATCAGCCAAGACCCGGAACCCTTTGAAATTTCATGTTGGAAACTTGGCAAAGCCTGATAATGAAAACCAAAAGCAGATTGTAAATTAACATTATCATTAATTGGAGTTGACATTTAATAATCCCCTACCCCCACCAAGTACTGTTCAATCATTGTCCCTTTTCGTTCCTTTCTTCCAGATTCCCACAGGCCTTCTTAGAGTGAAGGGTACCTGCCCTGGTGTGTGGTCCTTAGCGGAACAATGGAGGCAAAGTAATCCCTGACAGAGCAGGCTGGGACCCTCGACATAAAGCAGATATGGGGGCACAACCTGGCCCTGCAGTATGAGAGAGGGCCATAAGGACTAGCCCAGAAAGGGAAGAGGACTGGGAGAGAGGCCAAGCAGTAAGGGGTGGGGTGAAGAGAGGAGAACCAATAATCCCCGGTGAAGGAAATGGAGCAGGGAGAGCAGTTTGTGTTCATACATATCTGGAATTGTCACTATAATGCATTCCAAAGGAGGCAGACATGCTCTCCAGGTAGCCTGGGAAACAAGCTGCATACAGAGAAGATTTTTAAAAAGCCCTTAATTCAGGAAATTTATTTGTAAGTTATTGTTTTAGAGCATTATTATTTTTTAAATAACTGTTACTTATGCTTTGGATTTCATCCACTTTTGTAATGCATGTGAGTCTTAGGAATTGCAAAAAGCTGGGTCCACATCTCTGACCTGACCATTCACTCGTATATTTATTTGACAAATATTTGTTGAGATCCCACTAAGTGCCAAGTACCGTTCTGAATACTGGGGTAAAATAGACATGGTCTTGCCTTCATGGAACTAGAGAGGGAGACAGACAGTAAAACAGTGAGCATAATAAGTAAAGGACTTTTATGCATCAAGGACACAATCAATAGAATGAAAAAAGCAACCTATGGAATGAGAGAAAATTTTTACAAATCACAAATCTGATAAACGGGTAATAACTCAACTATAACAACAACAAAACAAGTAACCAGATTAAAAATGTGCAAAGGACTTGAATAGACATTTCTCCAAAGAAGATATACAAATGGCCAGGAAACATGAAAAGATGCTCAACATCACTAATTACTAGGGAAAGGCAAATCAGAACCAGAATGATATTCCATCTCACACCCATTAAGATGGCTACTTGAAAAAAACCACAGAAAAATAATGTGTTGCTGAGAAATTAAAACATTATACACTGTTAGTGGAAATGTAAAATGGCATAGCCGCTATGGAAAATAGTATGGCAGTTTTTCAAAAGATTAAAAATAGAATTACCATGTGATTCAATAATTTCACTTCTGATTGTATCATATACTCCAAAAAATTGAAAGCAGGTCTGAAAGAAAAATTTATACACTCATGCTCATGGTAGCATTATTCACAATAGCCAAAAGGTGAAAGCAACCCAAGTGTTCACCAACGGACTAATGGATAAACGAACTAATGGATAAAATATGGTCTATACATACAATGAAATATTAGTCAGCCTTAAAAAGAATGAGAATTCTCACATATGCTACAACACGGAGGAAGTCTGAGGACATTAGGCAATCACAGAAAGACAAATATTGTATGATTCCACCTATATGAGATACCTAGGGTAGTCAAATTTCTAGAAACAGAAAATAAAATTGTTGTGTCCAAGGGATGAGGGGAGGAGGGAATGGAGAATTGTTGTTTAATGGGTATTGAGTTTGAGGATTTACAAGATGAAAAGAATTCTGGAGATTGACTGCACAGTAATGTGAAGGTACCTAACACTACTGAACTGTACATTTAAAAATGGTTAAGATGGTGAACTATGTATGTTCATTTTACTACAATTAAAAATAAAAAAAATAAGTAATGATAGCAGTTTTGTTAGAAAGTGATAATGTTGTAGAGACAAAATAAAGCAATGTGACAGGTAGTTGGTGTGCAGGATGGATTTGGTGTTGCAAATTAAAAAAAGAGGTCTTTGGGGTAAGCCTCACTGAGAGAGTGACATTTGAGTGAAGACTTGAAATGGTGAGGGAGAGAGCCATATGGCTATGGGGGAAGAACATTTTAGGCAAAGGATATAGCTAGAGCAAAGGCCTTAGGTGGCTTGGCATGTGTGAGAGACAGGAGCCCAGCGAGGACTGAGCCAAGCGAGCAAGTGGAAGAGAAGTAGACAATTGTGCTGGGCCTTGGAAACCATTGTAAGGATATGGCTTTTATCCTGAGTAAGGGCCAGGCCACAGTAGGACTCTTAACAGACAAGAGCAAGGAGCTGGCTGTGTTGATGGGATCACTGCACCTGCTGTGCTGAGAAAGGACTGTAGGGGGCACAAAAGGAAGTCAGGAGAACGCTTGGAAGTGACTGCATTGACGGGAATCAAAGAATTACTATGGTTTGGACCCAGGTGGGAACAGTGGCAGTGTTGAGAAGTGGCTAGATTCTAGATAAAATTTGAAAGTCAGTTGAATTTCCTAATGGATTGGAAATGGTGTGTGAAAGAAAAAACGAATCAAGAGTGACCCCAAGTCTTCTATCCTCAGCAACTGGAAGAATGGAGTTACTGTTAATTGAAATGGAGAGAGGGTCAGGTAGAGCAGGATTGGGGAATAAGAGCAGATGTTTGATTTAGATACGTTAAGTTAGAGATGATGATCACATATTCAAAGAACATCAGTAGATATAGGGGTCTGGAGTTAAGGGGGAGGTTCCAGTTGGAGAAATCAATTGAGGAGTCATTAACATACAGTGTAGATTGAAAGCCGTGGGCCTGGAGGAGGTCATCTTTATTTTATTTTATTTATTTTTATTTTATTTTAAAACATTTTAAAATTAATTTCAGGTGCACAAAACAATGTAATAGACATTTATCATTTATATCCCTCACACAGTGACAACCCCCCTCCCCGATCCACTATCCCTCTGACATCTCACACAGTCATTACATTTCCACTGTCTCTATTCCTAATGCTGTACTCTGCTTCATGTAACTATATACATACATATATATATAAAATTGTATATATATATAGTATATAAATTGTTATGTATATATACAAATACATATATTTGTATATATATTATATATATAAAAAATTGTTGACATTCATAATAGTTGACATTCATTATTCAATTATATATATATATATATACAAATATAAATTGTATATATATATTTATATATATATAAAATTGTAGTTGGCATTCATTATTCTTCAGCTTCAGCTTCAGGTGTACAGTACAGTGATCAGGAATCTACATCATCCCTGAGGTGGTCTCCCTAACGAGACAAGTGTCCATGGGATACCCTACAAAATGTTCATAACATTATTGATTACATTCCCCAAATTAACTTTCGTATCCCTGTGGCAATCTTGTAGTTACTGATTGTGCTTTCTAATCCCCTCACCTTCCCCCTTATCCTCAGCCCACTCATCTAGCAAAGCTCAGTTTTTCCTCTCTGTCTCTAAGACTGTTTCTGATTAGTTCATTCATTTATTCTTTTCTTTAGATTCCACATATAAGTGAGATCATACGGTATTTGTCTTTCTCTGTCTGACTTATTTCACTTAACATAATGTTCTCTAGGTCCATCCATATTGTTGCAAATGGTAAAATTTCATGCTTCTTTATGGCTGCGTAATACTCCATATATAAATGTACCACAGTTTCTTAATCCAGTCATCTACTGATCCACATTTTGGTTGTTTCCAAGTCTTGGCTATTGTGTACAGTGCTGCAATAAACATAGGGGTGCATAAATTGTTTTGAATTATTATTTGGGATTTCTCCAGATAGATACCTATAAGTGGAATTGCTGGGTCATAAGGTAGTTCCATTTCCAATTTTTTTTAAAAGATTTTATTCGGGAAAGGGAACAGGACTTTATTGGGGAACAGTGTGTACTTCCAGGACTTTTACCAAGTCAAGTTGTTGTCCTTTAAATCTTAGTTGTGGAAGGCGCAGCTCAGCTCCAGGTCCAGTTGCTGTTGCTAGTTGCAGGGGGTGCAGCCCACCATCCCTTGTGGGAGTTGAGGAATCCAACCAGCAACCTTGTGGTTGAGAGCCCACTGGCCCATGTAGGAATAGAACTGCAGCCTTCGGTGTTAGGAGCACGGAGCTCCAACCGCCTGAGCCACCGGGCTGGCCCATTTTCCAAATTTTTGAAATACCTCTGTACTGTTTTCCATAGTGGCTGCACCAATCTGCAATCCCACGAACAGTGCACAAGGGTTCCCTTTTCTCCACATCCTTGCTAGCACTTGTTTTTTGTTGATTTGTTGATGATAGCCATTTTGACTGGGGTGAGGTGGTATCTCATTGTGGTTTTTATTTGCATTTCTCTAATGATTAGTGAGGTTGAGCATCTTTTCATATGTCTGTTTGCCATCTGTATGTTCTTTTTAGAAAAATGTCTCTTCATGTCCTCTGCCCATTTTTTAATTGGGTTGTTTATATTTTTTGGAGTTGAGTTGAGTGAATTTTTTAAATAAATTTGGGATATTAACCCCTTATCGGATATATCATTGGCAAATATCTTCGCCCATTCAGTAGGATCCCTTTTTTTTTATTGGTGGTTTCTTTTGCTGTGAAAAAACTTTTTAGTTTGATGTAATCCCATGTGTTTATTTTTTCTCTTACTTCCATTGCCCGAGGGGATATATCAGTAAAAATCTTACTCTGGGTAATGTCTGTAAAATTTCTTCCTATATTTTCTTATAGGAATTTTATGGTTTTAGATCTTACATTTAAGTATTTAACCCATTTTGATTTTATTCTTACATATGGTGTAAGGAGGTGGTCCAGCTTCATTTTTTTGCATGTGTCTGTCCAGGTTTCCCAGAACCACTTATTGAATAGACTGTCTTTACCCCACCGTAAATTCTTGCTTCCATTGTTGTAGATTAAATGACCATATAGGCATGGATTTATTTCTGGGATCTCTATTCTGTTCCATTGATCTATGTGTCTGTTTTTATGCCAATACCATACTGTTTTGATTACTGTAGACTTGTAGTATAATTTGATGTCAGGTATTGTTATACTTCCCACTTTTTTCTTATTTCTCAACATTGCTGAGGCTATCCAGGGTCTTTTATGGTTCCATATAAATTTTAGGATTATATGTTCTATTTCTGTGAAAAATGTCCTTGTTTGACATTTCCTAGTTTGATGGGAATTGCGTTGAATCTATATATTGGCTTAGACAGTACGGACATTTTAACTATATTGATTCTTTCTATCCAAGAACATGGTATGTGTTTCCATCTATTTGTATCTTCTTTAATTTCTTTCGTCAGTGTCTTGTAATTTTCTGAGTACAGATCTTTTACTTCTTTGGTTAAATTTATTCCCAGGTATTTTATAGTCTTTGAAGCAATTGTAAATGGGGTTTTCTTAATTTTTCCTTCTTATCTTTTATTATTGGCATATACAAATGCAACTAATTTCTGAATATTAATTTTGTATCCTGCTACTTTACTAAATACATTTATCAGTTCTAATAGCTTTTTGGTGGAGTCTTTATGGTTCTCTATATATAGTATCATGTCATCTGCATATAATGATAGTTTTACTTCCTCCTTACCGATTTGGATGCCTTTTATTTCTTTTTCTTGTCTGATCGCTGTGGCTAGAACTTCCAGCACTATGTTGAATAGAAGTGGAGAAAGTGGGCAACTTTGCCTTGTTTCTGATCTTCAGGGGAATGGTTTTAGCTTTTCCCCATTGAGTATGATGTTAGCTGTGGGTTTATTATATGTGGCCTTTATTATGTTGAGATATGATCCCTCTATTCCCACTTTCTTAAGAGTTTTTATCATACATGGCTGCTAGATTTTGTCAAGTGCTTTTTCTGTATCTATTGATATGATCATGTGATTTTTATTTTTCATTTTGTTAATGTGGTGTATCACATTAATTGATTTGCAGATGTTGAACCACCCTTGCATATCAGGAATTAATCCTACTTGATCATGGTGTATGATCTTTTTAATATATTGCTGAATTCTGTTTGCTAATATTTTGTTGAGGATTTTTGCATCTATGTTCATTAGCGATATCGGCCTGTGGTTTTCTTTTTTTGTAGTGTCTTTGTCTGATTTTGGGATAAGGGTGATAGTGGCCTCGTAAAAAGTGTTTGGGAGCCTTCCCTCCTTCTTAATTTTTTGGAATAGCTTGAGGAGAATAGCTGATAATTCTTTTTTGAATGTTTGTAAAATTCACCTGTGTAGTCATCTGGTCCAGGGCTTTTGTTTATTGGGAGCTTGTTGATTACTGATTCAATATCCCTGGTGGTAATCAGTTTATTCAGGTTTACCGTTTCTTCTTGAGTTAGCCTTGGGAGGTTGTATGCATCTAGAAAATTGTCCATTTCTTCCAGATTGTCTAATTTGTTGGTATATAGTTGTTCCTAGTAATTTCTTAAAACTTTTTGTACTTCTGTGGTGTCTGTTGTCACTTTGAGGAAATCATCTTTAGAGTGAGTGTAGATAGAGAAGGGAGAAGGCCCTAAAATGCACTCAGGATGAACTAATGTTAAAATAGGTCCAAAGGAAAGGAGAGACCAGAGCAGGAGACTGAGAAGTTGTCACTGTTTGGAGCCCACAGAGAATCTCCAAAATGGATCATGGGAGTTTGCAGTTTTAGATAAGGAAAAATTGAGTCCCAGAAGGGAGAAGTGATGTATTTGTCACATAGCTACCGGTAGTCAATGACAAACTAACAGTAAGTACTCCTCTTAGGAATTTGCCTATTCAGGAGTCAAAAACAGAACACCTAATTGTAATGGGGATGGGGACCAAACCTTCAGTAAAGCAGAAAACTTTTTTCTTTGAAGCTCATTTAGACAAGTATGTAATTAGACAGCACATTATAAATGCTATAAACCTGACAATACAATAAGCAAAGCCAAAGGAAAGAAAAATTACCTGTGGATCCTGGTGACTTCATGGGATTGAGCAATTAATAAGCAAGCAGCACTTGTATAGTTATAAATTTAACTTTCAAATCTGCTTCTTCAGAGACATTGTCTGCGCAACCCTATTGAAAGCTTCTTTTTTTTTTTCAAACTCTTAAAGAGCAGTCCTATCAGAATACATGGAGATGTTTTGGACACGTGTGTTGTAAAAATTCTTTAAGTCCTCCAGGTAGAATAAACAGTTTTTTGCAACCCATGTTATCTTCAAGGTGAAGCCTTAAGAGACGCGAATTGTGTATTTTGAGACAGTCAGTGCAATATATAATCTAGTGGTGCTTATAAAATTTTCCTGCATTATCATTTCAATAGCATTCTTAATGCACCGCATATTCTACCTTAACCTAATCGATCTTCAGAGAACTTTTTAAAAAATTGACATTGTGAATATTTTCAATAACATCTCAATTATATTTTTTCCCACAGTATGTGTAACTTTTTGTGTCCTTTTCCATTAATAGGTGTTTCATATCTCTCCCCCTCATACTCTCAGACTTTCAGAAAAACTTGGGAGAAGGAAGATATTAAAAAGCCAAATCTCCCATAAAACCATTCTCCAGAATCAATAGCCACTAGTAACATTTTAGCATGTTTAACTTATAGTGGATTTTTCCCCCTATGTTTAGTTACTTTTTATTTATTAATGATCATGTAAACATCATATTTTATGTTATTCATACTTCCAAACAAGCTGGACTATTCTAGGATCATTGATTCTGGAGAAATATGTGACTGAGCAGAGAGCAGAGACAATAATCTCTGTCTGGCTTCAGGGTCTGAAAAGCCAATGCACTTAGTTATGTAGAAGTCGTAGACCAGAGTTCTGAGAACAGGGTTGGAGGATTACAAGACCTTCCCCCCACCTGTCTCTCTCTCTCTCTCTCTCTCTCTCTCTCTCTCTCTCTCTCTCTCTCTCTCTCTCTCTTTCTTTCTCTCTCTGTCTTTCTCTCTCTCTGTCTCTCTTCCCTGGGAGAAGAGAACAGAAACGGGAAGTTCAGGGGATTCCAGAAATAAGGGTCCTAAGCCCTGTTCTCCAGGTTTATCCACAGGAAAATGGCAACAAATCAAGATAGATTGTTGGATCTGACAGCACAGCTTGTTTTCATTTTCCAGGTGGGGCCAGGGAAGTGGCGAAATTATAGAGAAGAAACGGCTGTGTGTCTAGACAACAAAGCCTGAATCAGTCTCACAGAATATCTTATATCTTGTTATGGTTTGGAAGCAGCAAGATGATCCAAGACTAGAAGTTGACTTTGGCCGGAAATGAGGACCATGGCCAAATTGGGGGGATCGACTTTTCCATAGATGCCCAAGCACCATGTTGATACTGGGGAACAGCTAGGAGAAAAAAAGAAATCTTGGATTTGAAGGTTGAGTTCCTAGCACTTCCCAAAAGGGAAATCGAATTGTATAGAAAAATATTTTTTCACCATTGGGTTTGTGGACTAAAATCTGTACCTGTTGGTTATTCTATAGATTTATTTTATATTCTGATTTCCCCTATTATCTTCAAGATTTCTTTCTAAACATTATTTTTAATACTGGCTTAATATTTCATTGAGTGGATGTCATAATTTTATTTTATAAATATTTTTTTCTCTTTTGAATTTACTTTTTAAATCAAATCCCTTATTGTTAAACATTTTGGTTATTTCCATTTTTTTGCTATTATAATTAGTGTTGTGTATGTAGGTAGGCACAGGAATCTAGAATAAATGGTTTAAAATAAATTCCAGAAACGAAGTTACTGGTCAAAAGGTATGAACAATTTAAATTCCCATAATACATATTGCCAAATTGCTTCACAAAAGTTTTGTAGAGATATATACTTTCCTGAGTCCTTTATAAGAATTTATTGTTTGAATTAAACATTAGATTAACATCAAATGACTATCATTTCATAGTAAAATAAGAGATTTCACTGGTTTATAAATGATAGTCTTTTTTCTCTGATTAAAAACAAAATATGTTCATGTTAGAAAATTTGGAAAATATAGAAAAGTACAAAGAGAACTAAACGTCACCTATTATCCCATACTCAAAGAGCGCCACTGTTCACTTGCTGATTGATGTAAGCTCTCTCTTTCTGTGATTATGCATGTCTACTCACACACAGTCACATGTAGATATATTTTGCTTCTGACAAAATTGGAATCATTGTATATATCATTATGTAAATTTCTGATTTAACAATGCTACAGACACTTTCCAATACTGTAAAAATTTTCTTCTAAAACAGTCATTTACATGATTATTGTCCTAAACCAACAAAACACTCATTCAATAATAGCTTGCTCTTGACATGATAGGATGGGGATCTACATACACATATGAGAACATACACCTATTTCACATAGATTCTGGCATGTGATTCTGATCTCAAAATGTATGATTATTTGCATTGTAGTTTGGTGGAATGAGCATTGACCTTGAATTAGGAAATAAGGACTTTGAGTGTGATCCCATTGTTTAGCAGTCATGAAACTCGGCAGGCTAACTGAGTGTCACCACCCTCAGCCTACCTGTATCTTAGGAATTCATTGGGAATGTGAATAGGAAATTAATAGGAAAATGTCATGTTTGATCTTTCACTTATATATTATACTCTTTACTAAACTTTATATTAAAAGTCACAAAAACTTAATGAATTAGTTAGGACCTGAAGCCCAAAGACACTGTCTCTGGTTTGGCCTCTCAGCGGTTTCTTTCTATCTAGCAATAGTAACAAAGTGCTCATGAGATGTAGGACTACTAGTTATGATAAGATGACCATTAGATCCTAGATGCCGATTTTTGTGATTTCTTTTCTTTTCTTTTCTTTCTTTTTTTTTAGGAATGGACTAGAACAGAATGCTGTCTTTTTTTTTTTTTTTTTTTTTTTTTAAATTATCTTATCAGGTTATCTTCTGCTTAGTGACAAGCTGGCTGTGGCTGTCCTGTGGCTTTCTTCAATTGGCTCTACCCACAGGCGATTGCTACTATATACTCAGTTCTTAGAAGTAATTGTTTCTTCCTCTCACTTTTATATGGGGGTGGCCTGTTTAAAAAGCTGTACCATTAAGTGGAGCAGTTTCTAAATAGGCTGCCTTACATTCAGTAAAGCAATTATGACAAAACCCGGCCAGGATTTGGCTTGCCATGTCTGGGTGCTTTTAACTGTGAGGCTTGTAACATATAATGGGAGCTGTCTGACCCAACTTGACACAACTTGCATGCTGCACTTACTCTCCTCATTCAAAGAGATTGTCTTTTACAGCACTGGCTACTGAAAAATACATGAGTGACCTGAGGGGAGAGACCAAGGGCTCCATCTTTATTCAGACATATCTCAGGTTTAACCCATCCTGTTTATTGGCAGTACTTTAGCAGCAAGATGTTGGTTTTTACAGGCATATTATTATTAGAATTTATTATTATGCTACCTATAAAATACTTGCTTCATGTGGCTGTTTAACAGCAAATTATTATTTAACAAATACTTTTTTGAAATTATTTTGGAAATGTTATTATTTTACTTCCCAATTTCTCTACAGATGTGTCAAAAATACTCTCTGAAGCCAATTCCCTTAGCACCCTTACAAAAATCAAGTTTGCCTGCTTTACTTTAGTTTCCTGAATGCAGAAGTCAATGTTTAGGCCTTTACAATTTCCTGAAATCTTTAGAGAAAAGGAGTCTTCGCAAACATTTAGAGGAGGAGCGGGGAGGATACAGGAGGAAAGAGTTATAAGAGTTACTGTGCTCTCTGAGGCATGACATGTGTCCTCTGAAGAAACTTCTTTTCTCCTTGGTTGTTGAATAGGGTTAGTCACTGGAGGAATTATTTACTTACCTGATCAGCAGAATTTTACTGTGGACATATCCCTGCTCTTGCCATCTATGTGTACATATGCATGCATACACACATATTTGTGCACACACACAAATGCACACATGCATACACACATGCACAAGGATTCAAGGATTTTCGAGAACACAGCTGGAAAAACTCTTCAGCCAACAGAACTAACATTTATTGGATGAACTGGGCACAGCTTGTATTATCTCATTTTATACCTCATTTGATAATAACCAAAAACTCTTGCCTGAGGTGGTTGTTATTATCGCCCCCTTTTACACATGAGAAAACTAGGGGTCAAAGAGATTACATTACTTGCTCGTACTCATGCAGCTATTCTGTGACAGAGTCAGAGTTCAAGCCCAGGTCTAACAGACTCCGAAGTCAGATTCACATCAGAATGGCAGAGGCTATGGGCTCTACACTTCTTAGAGATCTGACCTTGAAGTATTGCAGAATTGTCTCAGAACCCTCACTTTTTCAGCTGGTGTGGGGTCTGTGAGGACAATAAGTGGGTAATTAAGGCCCTGGAAGTGCTGAGTTGGGTTCATACTCCTGACACAGATCATTTGCTCTTATTTCTTTTTAAGATCTTGTTATGGTTCATTTTATGTATCAACCTGGCTGTGCTATAGTGCCCAGACATTTGCTCAAACATTATTCTGGATGCTTCTGTGAGGGTGTTTTTTTTGGATGAGCTTCAATAACATTTGAATCAGTAAACTTCGAGTTAAGCAGATTTCCTGACATAATACAGGTGGGCCTTATTCCATCAGTCAAAGGCCGTCAAAGAAGAAAGACTGACACCCCTGCCTTCTCCTGCCCCAGCAAGAAGGAATTCCGCCAACTTACTTCTAGAATCACACAGCAACTCTTCCCTGGGCCTCCAGCCTGCCGGCCTACCCTGAGGATTTGGGATTCACCAAGCCTCCATAATCACATGAGCTAATTCCTTAAAATAATCTCTTTCTGTATATACTGGGGATGCCAAAAAGAAATGTATACAAGCGGATACTTTGGTCAACGTTGCTCAAGCAGTAGTTCGCCGTAATCAGAAGTGTCTGGATGCTGATGGTAACCACTTTGAGCACTTCTTGTAATTGCAGAAGTCAAACGTGACTTGTACTCACCTTTTGTTACTGGTATATATTAAGTATTATAATTTTACTACAGTTTTCCTTTCTTAAAATGTGTATATGGTTATTGGCACCCTCTGCGTACACACACACGCACACACACTCACATCCTGTTGCTTCTGTTTCTCAGGAAAACCCTAAACAATACGGAACCTGTCCAATTTAGGACAGGATATCTTCAAAAACTGTTACTGATCATCTAACTTTTCCTCTAGGATCCCCTGCAGCATTTTTTTTTTTTTAGTTTCAGGTGTACAAAACAATGTAACCCCTCACAAAGTGATAACACCCCTCCCCCAATCTATTGCCCCTCTGACATTGTATATAGCTGTTATAATTCCATTGACTCTATTCCCCATGCTGTACTCTATATCCCATGACTATATGTATATATTAAATTATAGTTGACATACAATATTATTCAACATCAGCTTCAGGTATACAGTGCAGTGGCTAAGCAGCTTTTTATTTCCTTCCTCCTGGAAAGCTCTGTCCAAGTGCTACTGAGTATCCGAAAGACATTTTTCTCTTCTAATTTTTTAAAATTACGGTTGTCTCCCCACTTATTAGCTTGCTTTCTGAGAGTGAACTTACAGGGCTGAGAATTTCTGGTCCACAGCAGGTGCCCCCCTCTTACTGTCCCCTCTCATGCAAAGTGCACCGACCTTCTTGTTCTTTGACAAGGCTCCTTCTGGGCTTCGCATTTGCGGCTTGTGGTGCTTATTACCACATCCTCCAAGATGGTCCCTTCTGTTTCACTCTCCGCATTCAGGTTCTGGCTTTCATGATAACTCCGGGAGCTGACACGCAAGGCAGAATAGTTCTCCTGTCTCTTTTTAGCACATTACCTTGTTTTATCATCTTCCTTGCAGATATCATTTCTGGCCTCTCTTCTTTCTTGTTTAGTGTTTGTCTTTCCCCACCGGAATGTCAACTTAGTGAAAGTCTGTCTGTCCTTTCACTGCTGGATTCCTAGTGTCTAGAACATTGGCTAGCTCAGAGCTGGAGCTCGATGAACAGTCATTGAATGAATAAATGAATGAACAAATACATCTTATTTGAAGTGCTCAGCTTGTAAAGCAAGGCTGTGTAGGCGTGTGATATCCTACTGGTGAGAAGAGAGTAAATTGCTCATTTTTGAAGGTGCATTAACTCTTTCAGGCCCCTAGGGTATCATTTAGTTCACTGGAACAGTAATTTACTGACCAGTACCTTAGGGGCCTGAGAAAGCTAATGCACCTCCAAAAGATTCTAATATACACTAGGGAGCAGTTTATTTACCCAGCAGGGTTTGACCTAATAGGTCTTAACTCTATTTAAGAGAGTCATAAGGACTCTATCAGTTTTCCACCTTCACATTTCCTACCCTTAGATTTTATCTGTGGAATACTGTTGCCAGTTGTTGATACGAATGCGTGTGCACACACACATCATAACCATATTAATATTAAGACATAAGAAGGACATTGCTATCTTCTGGCATTAGTATAAAGCTTCCATATATATTTTAGTTTGTATAATGAAAACAAAAACAAAAACAAGCCTGTATAGTGCAATCCATTTAGATAATGTTATTTTTGTAGTTTCTTAGTATCTATTACAAATAATTTTTTAATTAGCTCACGTTTTGTTTTTATCCAATAGTTAGATTACCAGATATGAGAGAATGTAAAAAATTCTATGCATTTAGGTCACCAAACTTTATCTATAGTATGCATTGCATTATTTTATTTCTTTTTGTTATTTCAAAGAGCAAAGCTGCTTCCATTCCTAATCTTGGACACTTTTGTTCTGAGGTTTTCCAGATTTAGCCTAATCTTTCCTCTTTTACTAATTATTATCAATTTTGTACTGTGGTAGTTTGTAAAAAAAAAAAAATTCTTCTACTCTTGAGTTTATTTATTTTTTAAAATCATTCTTACCAATAAAAGTTATGGAAATAACTTTTCTTTAATTATTGCCACACTTATGTTATAAGACTTGGTAAAATGTTTTTCTCAACTTTGGAGTCCAACCAGGTATGATTATCAGCAATAGGTAGCAGAGTTTTTTGATAAAACTGGTTGTGGGCAGAGATTTCCCAAAATGGTAAGAACCCATTAATTAAGACTTTACTAACAGTTGTCACCCCAATAAACTTTAATTTAAAAAAAGAGTTCCCTAAATTTAGACATTGTGATAATTCATCCTGCACTGTGTTTAAATGTGCCCTTGCTGTGGAACGAGAGTTTTGCTAAGCAAATAATAGTGTAAATCAGATTGTAGAGAACAAACTGCTTTTGAGAATATTAGCATAATATGGCAAAATCTTGATAGGGTCATTTAACATTTTTCATCATAAAATTTTGCTTTTGTTGTGAAACATTGTAAAAATATTTTCCCTCTTTTGTGTCAGCTTACATGTTAATTGAATTCAATTATGAATATTATATATCCTCAGGGATATTATTCTGGACAATAGTCATAAATCTGCCCACATCAGTAGATGTTAATAATTAGGATATTGGGTTTATGGAAGTTTTGAAAGATATTTTCTGATGCAGATTTACGGTTTTGTGAGTTGATACATTCTTCTAAAGGTAGATTGAAGCAAAAACTCAATGGTATTGAAGAGAAATGGAAGTTTTGATTTTGGTTTTTAAATCTCTTTTACCAAGATTCTCTAATTTCAAACAGGCTACTTATTATAGCAAGCAGTTTATGTATTTGAAATAAACAGAATTTATTTTAAAATTCTATCATTTAGACTTTTCACTAATTCAGAGTTTATTCTCCCTGTTAAAGTGGTGCCTGAATTATTATTGTACTAGAAAAGCATGTTTAATAAGTGGATTTCAAAAGTGAGCTTTTCTGCAATATTTCTTTCACGTCTTTTCTTTCTTTCTTTTTTTAAAAACAACAACAACACGAAAATGGACTTTATAATGGAAATACAGATGATATTGGAGAAGGGCTTGGGTGAGTGCTGTCGCCTTGGCGATTTTTGTTGTGTCATGTGGAGATTTTCCTACCTCTGTATTATCCACAGGTGGTAACAATATTTGAAAGATCAAGGACCTAACTTTACTAACTTGACCTTGGCATTCTGAAGAGCTACCCCTTAAATTTCTAGCTCTTTTTTTTATAGTTTTATTTTATTTTATTTTATTTTATTTTTACATCCCTCACATCGTGAACCCCCCTCCCCCCATTACGCAGCCATAAAGAAAAAATTTCTAGCTCTTTAATGAAGCTCAAAATTGGCTGTCAGTTATAGCAGTAGCTGGTGACTTGACTGTGCTTCTATCTCATATCCTCAGGTTTGAAGACTGTACAATTCACATTTTCTTTTTCCTGAGCTGTACAATATATGACCGAGCTTTCATCTGACAGCTGAGGATGAAAAACAATATCCTGAAAATGATCTTGTCTTACGAATAGAAAAGTCTGAACTGGTTCATCATTGACAGTCTGAGTTGCTTTCAAAAATATAATAAAGGTCTTGTCATTTTTTAAAAAAAAAAAACATGTTTATTTTGGTTTCCCAAGGGATGAAAGACATCCAGAGGGTTTAGTAGTTACACTGCTGATTCATGTCAGAAGACAGGAAGGCTGTGTTAGGAGGAAATGGCAAGCTAGGTATTCTTTAGCTAAATGTGATTGTTTTAGTCAAAATGACTTGTTTGATGCTACCCTTGTGTCTTAAACTATTTTTATGTCATTTAATTTTGTATGACCCCCATAGATCTCCTAACTGATTCTTCAGTTAGATAAAGTTTTAAATCTTGATGAAATCTAATGCTAATTCAAGCATAATCAAATTGGAAACTATTCCCTGTAGGCTACAAGAATGCAGATAAAGTTCACATGAAAAATCCTAAGTGTTACGAGATACATACAAAGTCCTAAGTGTCTTAAGAGTGGTGAAGCATTATTCTGCTTCAATGTATTGTCTGATGGTCTATGCTTTCAGGGAATCTGTTATATATTTATTGGTAATTTTTCACAAGATTTCATTACACTGAAGAAATATGTAAATATGTGTGAGAAAGCTGTAGTTAGCCTCAGGTAACAAATAGTAATTGTTATTTTAATCTCATATTTCAATTAGCGTTAATCTTTTGTTTGTATAGCCTTGAAAAGCTGTAAAAATCAGTCATTATAGTTTAATTACTAACCATTATCCCGGGTGGCTAACTCTACTTCCTTCTCAGCAAGTTCCTTCTTTCATTTAGTTTTTTAAATGCTACCATTGGCATTCTCTAACAATAGTATTACATTTTATATAGCAGGCTTTGTAAATTACACTGTAGAATATTTTAAGTTTTGTTGGTTCTTCCTGGTATCAGAGAGCTTCTTCTTTTTTTTCTTCTTCTTTTTGAACTGGACTGTTGGCTGCCCCACTTCAGGATAGAATCACACTTAAGTTTTACATAATGACAGAAGTTGAATGTTTCCTGCCCTAGTGTTTATTTAGTAAAACATTTTACATTCCTGGATAGATACCAGTCTGTCATTAATGGATTCTTGGCTTTGGGCCAATAGCTAATAGTTTTATTGGTCCTCATAACATAGCTATGTGATTTTTGTAACCACAAAGGGCTCTTTTTTGTATTTTTCTTTCTTTTTTTCCCCTTAAAAAAAATAAAACAACCCAACAACCCAGAGGTGCACCAAATTTAAGAACAGAGCATTTCTCTTTAAATCATTATCTACTCCTCTTCATTCATCATTTTTGCTCTTAGGAAATTCTCACATATCTTGGTGTATTTTGAACAAGGGTTGGGACTCAATTGCTCAGTTCCATTCCCAGCTTACTCATTGCCCTAAAGAAGCCTGACAAAGCTCATTTCTTTGCTAGGTGGTGTCTATATGCATACCTAAATAGGGGAGAGGAAGGAGGTCTTATTTATAGTACTGGAGTTGTCAAGCTTTATTTGATTCTTTAAGCATTTCAATAAGGGGGACCAACATTTGGAAATCTTGGAAATAGGTACCCCCAAAAAGGAAAATAAGGTCGTTACTGTTGGGTGAGTGTGAGTGAAGCCTATGCATTTCATGTATTTTTTCCTCTTACACACATAGGGGTTAGCTGTGAATTCAAAACCTACCATTTTTGTCCTGACCTCACACAAGGCTATGCAGTGGTATCCTCTGCATAATTTGGATGCAATTTCCTCCAGGTGATGTTTCCTTTTTATATCCCCTCCCCCATGTATTATAAAATGGAAACTAAAGTATTTTGTGTCTCTAAATTCTCCCCAAACTCAATCTTCTCCCAAACACATAAGTTACTATGCAATTCAAGGATCATAAAACCATCTTAAAAGAAGTTAGATATTGGTCATGGTGATAACTAAGCTGTGTTCCAGTGACAGAAGATCCTTTTTCTTTCTTTGTCTCAACATCTACTAAACAGGAACAACCAAACATGGAGCTAATGTATGCAATTGTGGAAATTTTGGAAAATATAAAGAATACAGAAAAAGATAATCATTCTCAACATATAGTCTCCATCCCCACTCCCATCTCATCACAATGGTAGATTACATATTTTAGTCTATTACTTTCAATAGTTTTTTTCCTCTACTGTTATACATAGCAGAGACCACTCTGTACTTTGCATTCTTATTTTTTTACTTGTTTTATAATACCCATTTCAACATGCCATCTAACCTCCCTATTAACATAATTTTAGAGGATGCATAATAGTCTATCATAAGAATTAAACTCAATTTACTTAACTATCTCAATGTTGAGGATTTTGTTTTCTTTTCCTTTGCAATTATGAAGGCTATTGTGGTGAATGTGTTTGTGCATATATCCTTGCCTAATTCTTAGGATTCTTGAAGACTTTGCCCCATTTTTAACCCAACTGCATACCACATTAGGGGTGATCAGTTCTATGGGTGGACACTCACTTTTGGCAGCTAATTCCAGGGAATTCTGAGCGTTTGGTAGGTGACGAGAAGGTCTTCCTTATTTCTCAGAGGAAGGTTTACTCTTGTTTAGCTGGAGAAGTTACATTATAACATATGTGCAAATGCGTTTCCGCTGTATGGCACAGCTGGAGAAGAACCAGTGTTTTGGCCACAGGTCAAGCCTGAACACAGGATGATGCCAGTTCAAATAAATGTCTCAGAACAACAGTGTGTTTTGCAAGGCAATTCTTTGACAAACAAAACAAAATAAATGTTTTCCACTTTTGAAACTAGTGTGTGCAAATAAATCAGATACATATGACAAGCCAGCCACAAAATAAAATGTATAGTAAAACCAAGACAAAAGGTTCTGTATAAAGGCATCACTAATCACCAACATTATTCCCTTAACCATAGTTGCCTACTTCAGGTTTTCTGTGAAATTAGTGTGTTTTACTGTTATGTTAAAAATTATGTATGGATTTGTGGAACTTTAGAATATAATATCTAAAAATAAAAGCCCGTGTTCTTCCATCTAATAAGATCATTGTTAGTATTTTGATGTGCTTAGCTGATGCCTTTAAGTAATAGCGTGTTTCTACTATTGAGTCCAACTTCAGTTTCTCTTCCTCTTCATTTCATATCCGGGTGTATTTGGAAGCTAAGTAGGGGAATAGAAATGAGTTATTGCTCATGCTATTTCTGACTATTAAATTAAGACTGTCACTTATCAAATTTTAGGGGGAACATTTTCTTCCCTCTGGATACCATAGAGCTCCTTTTGGGTAAGTTCTGTTCAGGCTGCCATATCTAGTTGTGAATTTTGTTAACCTGGTTGATGGTTGAATGAAATCCCATCTAGCAGGCCAGTAAGGGGAGAACAGCTTCTTTTTCTTTTTTTTTTTTTTTTTTTTGAGAACAGCTTCTTTCTTGAATTACTTTTGTGTGAAAATCTCAGGTGACCAAATGGATTTCACAGCCCAGTGAGATGACTCGAGCATCTCTGTGTCTGCTGGAGGTTCCACACTAGCACTCGCAACTCTGGCTGGAAGAAGAGGGGCTGATGACTTTGGCCATGGCCAATACTTTGGTTTGGCTTTTGCCCAAGAAATAGTAGAGAAGAATAGTACCAAAATCAGAGGATGTAGTTTGATTTCCCACAACTCCAGGGAAAACTCCTATTTACCCGAGCAACCTGCGACTTAACCACCCAGCCAACCTGTGAGTTAACCACCCAGCCAAGAGAGAACCTGGGTTTTTTGAAGAGAAGAGTCACGTCTTCTTCATCTTCTTCTCCCCCCTTGGCACTTAGTACCATGTTTTATGTATGGTAGTTTGTCATTAGACATTGAACATTTGTTGAATGAATCATCAAATAAATCAGTTAGGACTGGGTATTAGAAACTGAAATATATTAAATGAGTGAAGTATTGTGCTAAGTCTCGGAGTCTGTATTTTTGCCCTGTGCGACATGAGGCCATAGGACATTGACACAAATGAATCGTAAAGGCTCCTTGTGTATCATGGTTCCAGACCTGCCTAGCAGCAGTAAGAGAGGGTGACTTGTTTTGAAGTAGATTCTGAGCGGGGGTGGGGGGTGGTGGGGAGGACTGAGCAGAAGCTGGCCATGTGGTCTGCAATGAATTCTCACCAAGCAGGGCTGACTCTAAACAGAAGTGTTTTAAAATAGCAGGATGATAATGTGAGGGATTCCACAAATGAGCATTTCTCTCTCGAGTTCCCTCTTCTTAAATGGGTTTTGAAGTAATGCTCTTGTCTATGCACTTTCCTTCCGTTTTGAACTCCCCATCTCAGCCTGAGCAAGAATTTTGCAAGCTTTGAAATATGTCAACATAAAATAAGCTTTGAGACAGCTTGAAAAATGTAAGATTCATAATGGACTCCACTAAAAATATGGTTTGTTAAAAAAACAAACCAGGCTCGATCTTCCTCACTTGGAAAAACAATCAGATGGAACTTGAGCTATCACCATCCTTTTATAGATTCCTGCCCCATGAAAAGTCAAGCATTTCCCAATTAAAGCAGGCATATTTGTGATGTTCCATTCAACCACTTGCCCAATGACCTCTGTGACCTCTTCAAGTTCTACTTGACATTCTTCAAGGCTCTTACAGAGGCTACCTATTCCATGAAGCCTTCCAGACTCCTCCTCACATGACAACCTATCCATCTGATTTTACTCTTAGCTGTGTATTATTCTTGGATGGATTCATTGGTATTTCCCCAATCTTCCTAATAGACAAGGCCTTTGGTGATAGGAATGAAGTATTTTACTTCATGTATTAGCACAACAAAAGTTTATTTCTTATTTATGCAAATGATGATGCTGTTTGCAGGGGCAGGTTGGGAAGTGCTGAATTGCTTTCCTAAGGATTTAGGCTTCCTCCGTCCTGTGACAATACCTTTTCAACCGGGTCCTTCCAAGACTGCAGCATGGGAGAGACAATGCCAAGGGGGCTGACAGTTCTTAAATGCCTCAGCCTGGAAGTGACATGCAACATTACTTCTCATTTCAACTGCAAGATGGCTGAGAAGTATTGTTGTCACATGGGCTGAGGAAGTTGTGTGTGGGTGATCTTGAGTAGTGTCTACTACATGGCTAACCTGACTCAAACTAGTTTTCCTAGCTCCAATCTTACTTATTTCAATCCAGCCTCCATAGAAAATAAAAGCACATCATCATCAACTTTCTGAATCATCTGTTACCTATAAGATCAAGTCCCAACTCTAAAAACTCCAGAGGCCCTCCAGAATCTGCTCCCTGACTCCCAGCCTCTCAGCTATCTCTATGTTGCTCATAAAGGCTTTTCTTTGTTCTGCCTGGGTACATTTGCCCATGTGATTCTCTGACCCTGGAATGTTCTTCATCTCTGCCCACTTGAAAATTCTTGCTCAACCTTCCCTTTGGAAGTATCTTCTTCTTTGAACGGCCTCTCTTGGCAGATTGAGGAGCCTCTTCCTTTGAGATCCCATGGAACCCCCTATAATGGCTCTTCTCAAGCAGCTGTCACTGGTTTTATGTCACTGTCTCTCATTTAACCTGGCCCTGGCTTAGGGAAGATGCCACATTCTCCTCAGCTCTGAATCATTAGACTTAGCATTGTGTCCAGCGCTGAATGGGCCCTCAGGATATGTTTGTTGGGTGACTACACTTATGTTGAATATACACATTGATTTTACTCACATCAAAAATAATGAGATGAATTTGGTCTGTTTAAAGCTTGTAAGGATTTTGGGGGCTTGGGCTGGTGAGAAATGATGGGGTTTGGCTGAGGGCCAGGGAACTGGTGAAGGGAGGTTTGCATGTTTGGTTTAGTGCAGGCAGTTATGGGGATGAAACAGATGCTGGCTTTTGGAAACAGGTACAGATATAAGAGGGAATAGTTTAGAGGCTGGTCTGTTTTCACCTCATTCATTTTCCAGGGTAGTCTTTTCTTTTCTTTTCTTTTCTTTTAACCTCATTGATTTTCATGCTCAATGTATCACATTCTCCTGTGTTTTGGAGAACATTCTGCCTCCACTGTTTCTCTCATTTATGGCTCTCTCTCCTTTCCCACAGTTATTTGTTGTACCTACACATTAGTTAGGGCATTCTCAACCTTCACTCTAGCTGAGCTCCATGTATGAAACATCTATCCCTTTATGATTACTTCTGTTCTTCTAAATTTAATTCAAGACTCTCTGCTTCAAGAGGTATCATCAGATTTTTTTTAGACACTTTGGAAGAATGCCACCTATCACTGTAATTATACCAAAATGTTTGAAGGGCTCAGAAAGCAGGTGGCTTAGCTGGACAGCCTGGAGAGGTGAGAAATTAGGCTGAGAAGAAGGAATTAGAGACAGTAGGAAGGATTCTAATGTTAGGATGAAAAGTTTAAAGTAGGGGTTGTTCTTACTCTCTGGGACAGAATAGAATCAGTTGGGGGCAACTTAAACACACACACACACACACACACACACACACACAATATCAAAAATTTATAAAAAACTCACACAACTCAACACCAAAAAAACCCCACAGAAACAAAAACAAAAAGCAAACCAATTAAAAAATGGGCAGAGGACCTGAAAAGACATTTCTCCAGAGGACATATTTTCAGACGCTCAACATCACTAATCATCAGAGAAATGCAAATGAAAACCACAATGAAATGCAAATGAAAACCTCACACCTGTCACAATGGCTATCATCAATAAATCAACAAACAAGTGCTAGTGAGGATGTGGAAAAAAGGGGACCCTTATGCACTGTTGATGGGATTGCAAATTGGTACTGCCACTATGGAAAACAGCAGGGAGGTTTCTCAAAAAAATTAAAAATAGAACTACCTTGGGCCGAACTGGTGGCTCAGGAGGTTGGAGTTCGGTGCTCCTAACGCCTAAGGCTGCCGGTTCGATTCCCACGTGGGCCAGTGGGCTCTCAACCACAAGGTTGCCGGTTCGACTCCCCCAAGGGATAGTGGCTGCCCCCTGCAACTAACAATGGCAACGGGATCTGGAGCTGAACTGTGCCCTCCACAACTACGATTGAAAGGACAACAACTTGACTTGGAAAAAATCCTGGAAGTACACACTGTTCCCCAATAAAGTCCTGTTCCCCTTCCCCAATAAAATCTTTAAAAAAATTAAAATAAAATAAAAATGAACTATATTATGACCCAGCAATTCCACTCCAAAGAAATCCAAAACACTAATTTGAAAAAATATATGCACGCTTATGTTTACTACAGCACTATTCATAATAGCCAAGATATAGAAACAACTGAAATGCCTATCAATAGATGATTGGATAAAGAAATTGTGGTACATTTATACAATGGCGTAGTACTCTGCCATAAAAAAGAATGAAATCTTGCCATTTGCAACAATGGATGGACCTAAAAGATATCATGCTAAGTGAACTAAGTCAGGCTGAGAAAGACAAATACCATATGATCTCACTTATATGTGGAATCTAAAGAACAGAACAAATGAGCAAACAAAACAGAAATAGACTCATAGATACAGAGATAAACTGATGGTTGCTAGATGGGAAGGGCATGGGGGTTGGGGGAAAAAGCTGAAAGGATTAGGAAGTACAAAGTGGTAGTCTCAAAATAGTCATAGGGCTGTGAAATACAGTATGGGGAATATAATCAATAGTGTAAAAACTATGTAGTGTTTCACTTCATAGATTATATAAATGCCTGACCACTGCGTTGTACACCTGAAACTAGCATAAAATTTAAAAAAGTAAGTCATGGGGATGTAATGTACAGCATAGGGAATATAGTCAATAATATTGTGATAGCATAGTATAGTGTCAGATGGTTGCTAGACTTTTGGTAATTACTTCTTTAGGTATATATACGTTGAATAACTATGGTGTACACCTGAAACTAATACAATATTTTATGTTAGCTATATTTAAGTAAAAATATTTAAAAAGATAAAATGCACACACACACATACACACACAAACACACCCATACCCATCCACACGCACACCCTGGCTCCACCTCTGAAGATTCTGATCTAATTGGTTCAGTGTGGGACCCAGTCATCACTATTTTTGAAAGCTCTCCCAGTGATTCTGTTGTGCAGACAGGTTTGATAAATTTGTTGATTTTCAGAGCCTTTGGAATCCATGGGACATTATTTAAAACTCAGTGGAGATGGTCATGAGTACTGGCTACTAATGATCATTAACATTTTTTTGTTCCAATAAATCTCTCTTTTCTTCCTTCTCTTTCTTTTCTGTTAGGAGCCAACAAGAGACTTTGAGGTCATGAAATTTTGTTTAGTAGTTTTAGGGTTAAGCAGAGGTGCCTCAGGACTTCATGCACCTCTTCCTTCTTCAACTAGAGAGGACTCACATTACTTACTTATTAATTATTTAAAATTGGGGTTATGGTTAACATTTTGTTTGAAAATGGGTTCTGCTGCTACAAAATATTTAAAAACTCACTGTATCTAGTTCAACTATTTTAGAGATGGATCCACTGTTTAGAGATTTGTTGCAAGTCACACAGATAGATTATAGTAGTGTGAGGGTTAGAGAGTGTGCAAAAAGAACAGGAATGAGATATTGATCTTGGCTGAGCCACATAATAGCCATGTGACCTTATCACCTAACTTCTAGCACCTAATAGCTCTGTTGTTTCCACCTCGTCATGATATTAATGCCCAGGTGAGAATCATTTTGATAAGAATATATGTGATAGCATGCTGAAAACACTGTACAATTTACTGTATGAGATACCCTTACTAAAATTCAGGAACTTTACTATCTTTACTATGATACAAATAGACAAAAGCCACTTAAGCTAAGTCCTTTTGCAGGGGTTAAGGAGTGATGTCAATATTAAGTCTATCTAAGGAGATTTGAAGTATCTTATGTATTCACACAAAAGTATTTATTGAGTACCTATATATACCAGGAATTGTGCCAGTTCTGAGGCTTCCACAGTCAACGAGATGGACAATATTCCTGGCCTCTAGCAATATTTGAAAAAGGACTCTGAAGGCAATTTCAAAAGAGGTTTCTGATGGCAGGTCTGCTGGGGTCAGGGTGCCACTTGAGGTGCAGCTTTGAAGATAGCACTCATTTAGAGGCTTAAGTTCCTGAAAATTTATTGCTCAGACACCTATTATGCTTTTCTTTTCTTTCTCCTCTGTATTAGTTTGTTTAGATTTGTGCTTCCAAGAAGTAAGAGGAAGCAGCGGGCCTGGCTTTATACCTTACTGAGTCCCAGAGAAGATCTCTGTGCCTGAGGCAGTGTGCTTTCAGGGGCTAACTTTCTGAAATGTGTTGTCACTGCCTTGAAATCAAACTTTTCAGTGCTATGGAATCATCTCAGATGATGGAAAAGCAAAGTAACTTGACATTAGAAGCAGCTTTTTCTTTCATAGCAAAACTATGAAATTATGTATGAAACAAAAAGTAAATGAGCTGCCTTGCATTTATTTCCACCCTCTTTCTCTCTCCCCCCTCCCCCCACCGCTACCAGCTGTAGGTAACAACAGCTCATGTTTTCTCATGTTTTCTTTGGGGATACCCCTCCTCTCTTCTGTCATGTAATTCTGTAGGGGTTCACTCTCCAACTCAGGAATTGACATGAGATGCAGGCTGGCCAGTTGGAAACCCAAATGCCCTTAATCTGTATAAGTGGTTCAGGGTAGTGAATTGGAGCACCACATTCTCTTGGTCCTTGTGATTGGTGGAGGAATGAGAACATGTTGCAAGTTTATTTAATCAGAGTGAACTCCAACCCTTTAAGTAATACTTTCTTCTGCTAGGATTGCAGACTTGAGCATATCTTTCCGGAATGTTGGTAGCCTTGGGCAGAGATTGCCTGGAAATAAAGATATTGAGAGAAAAACCATGCTGAGAGATGGAGAGAAATCACACCCTGATAACATTGTTTGTGGTACCTGATTCATTTGGGCCTAAAAGCAGACTAGACCTGAAATTTTCTAGTGACACAATAGAATAATGGCCAACACTGTCTTCTTCTTCTGTTTTTAAAAATCAGAATCCAGTTTGAGTTTTTCTTTATAAACCACTGAATACTTCTGAGAAGGTCTGGACTAATACAACACCCTAAATATTCATTCATTCATTCATTCATTCATTCATTCAACAAATACTTATTGATGGGGCAAATACTTAAAGCATAACAGTATGACTAGGATAAAATGGGTATGTATGAACAGAAAAATATATAAAATGGGTGATTATGGCCTATATTTATATTTAGTTTGTATTTGTTCGGATCTTTAAAACGGCCTTTCTGTATAGAGGTTTAACCTGGGAAGTCCTCCAATCTGCATACACTGTGTGGGTCACAAAATTTAGATTAATTATATAAGGTATGAAGGGAGACATTTTGTTAGTGGCTATTTGAAATACTTGCACAATGGTATAATGCTTGAAGTCTTGGTTTTTAATAGATCATATCATATGATGTAATACAGAATTGTACACCTGAAATCTATGTAATTTTACTAACAAATGTCACCCCAATAAATTTAAAAAAAAGAAAAAAAAAAGAAAGTTTCCTATTATCATTTGGAGGAAATTCAGATATTTTGAGATGCAGTGATATCCAGATATTCTCTGTTTTGGGGAATTTGGTTTCTACATCCTGTGTTGGATTGCAAGATACAAGCATGAAACTCTCTTCAGGGGAGACCTGCCATGTTGCACAAAACTGGCTCACAACCACTAATTTTTAAAAAATCCAAAATGACAGGCAGGAAGATCTGTTCACATGAGCACCATTGAAAACTGGGGTTCGTGGCTGGTTCACTGATACTACTGTGGAACTGATCTGCTTTCTGAGGGCTCTTAGCTTGCTGAATTGGACCATGAATTTGCCCTGGAAACCTGTTGCTTAAACCAATTGCCACTATCTCATCCAAAAATAATGTAATTTCCCCTGAACTGTATTCACGGGTGCTTCTTATATTCCACAGGGATTTTTATAGGTACGTTTTGTCACATCTTGTTTCATTTTGCCATGTCATAAAGACAGGAAGCATGGTATAGGACAATGTACAGGGTGAATAAAAAAGAACATACATTAGCACTGGTTTACCTGGACATTTTAAAATAAGTTCTATACCATTTGACCAAAATGCTGCTTTTTAACTAAACTACAGTATCGTCGTCACACCTACCACAGTTAACAATGTTCCCTAAATACCATGGATACACAATTTCTTTTAAATTTTCTTTATTTGTCTGAAAATAGCATTTTACAGTTGGTTTGTTCAAATAAGGATCCAAACAAGGTCCATACATTGCATTTAATTATGTCTCTTGTCTTCTTTCATCTACGTCAGTCCACCCACTTTTGTCCACCTTCCTCCCCTCCATGCTGTTTCTTTGTTGAAGAGACTGGGCAGTTTGTTCTGTAGAATGTCTCACATTCCAGATTTGGCTGATTGCTTCTTCTTGGTGCCCTTTAACTTACTATTTTATTCCTTTTATTTTCCTATAAACTAGTAGTTAGTTCTAGGATTAATTTGATTCATGTTCATTTTATTTAGGGGAGACTATTTGAAAGGTGGTGTACTTTCTATTCTATTATGTTAGGAGGCACATAATGTGTGTTTGTTCCTCTTTTAGTGGTGCTAAGACTGAGCAATGCGTTTGTGTGTTGTCAGCCTCATCCATTCATTATAAGGTACACCTTCATTCATTTAGTTAATGGTTTTACTATATAATTGTTGCCTGTACTCACTCTTTCATTGGGGGCTGCAAATGGTGCTTTATTCTTTCTGTTTTATTAGCTAGAAATTTTCCAAAAATAATTACAGGATGCTGTAACTATATACTGAGAAAAAGGAAATAGCTAAACATTTCAAGGCCCGATGGACTTTATATCTGGGGACTCTAAGTGTCACCATAGGCTACTCTTAGAATAAGGACACACAAGGACTAAATGGTAAGTGGAGTCCTAGCCTAGATTTCTACACAGTGGGTTCACTGGGACCATGAACACACCTGAATAAACTTAATACTGGGTTCCTTGGCTACTGGGTTAAGAGCTCTTATAGTGGAGAAACCCAACTGGAAGCCTCCAGCCAAGATAGTAAATAAAACTAATATTACCTCTCAGGGGGATGAGAGAAATTGCTGCCACCTTTAAATATCTAACACATGTAAGGTTGGTGGCCCTGATTATGTCCATATTTAATTCATTATTCTGATCCTTAAAAAACCAGGTAATCGTGGAAGATGATAGTAGATCCCCACAACTCAACCAATTACAAGTCCCTATTTGAGGCTGCTCTTCCAGATGTGGTATCTTTGCTAAAGCACATTGACATGGCCTCAGGAATATGGTATGCAGCCACTGATCTGGGAAATAGTTGTTTTTCCCCCACCCATTGCCAGTATCAGAAAAGAAGATCAGAAACATTTGGCATTCACTTGGAGTGGACAACAGGATGCTTTTATAGTGTTGCCCCAGGGCTATGGTGACTCTCCTGTTCTCTGTCATATTATAGTTCAAAGAAACCTGGGCCATCTGGACATTCAGAACATAACACTAATCTACTCTACTGATGACAACATGCTAATCAAACCAAATGACTA
Source organism: Rhinolophus hipposideros (assembly GCF_964194185.1). Taxonomy (NCBI): domain Eukaryota; kingdom Metazoa; phylum Chordata; class Mammalia; order Chiroptera; family Rhinolophidae; genus Rhinolophus; species Rhinolophus hipposideros. The sequence goes on from NC_138059.1 coordinate 36,237,011, forward strand.
AGAAGTGTCAAGTAAATTTAGAGTGCTGATAAGATACATAAGTTCCAGAGGGTGAAGATAAACCATAAACGATTTAAGGGCCTGCCCTATCAGTGAAACCTTCAGAGGTCTTGTGGTCTAGAACATGCTATGACATCCTCCTCAAAATGAAGAATGTTTACCTCATCTAGCACCTGGAGGTAGCATATTTCACACCTGGGTGTTCTACTCCCAAGATGCAAAGGACACTATTGAAAAGTGTTGAAAAGGATTTGTTAACTGGTCAGATCTACAATTTGCACAAACATGGAGACAAAGATGATGCTGAAGTTTCAGTTCTGAGAGACTGAGATGATGGTGATGCTAGTAATTCAATTTTTGCATGAAAGATGATGAGTTCAGTTTTAGACAAATTTAGTTTGAGATGCATGCAAACAGTTGGACATGTTGGGCTAGAGCTTATAAGAGATGTTAGGGCTAGAATAACTACTCCACTAATCATTCAATCATTATTTATTGGAAACCAATAATGTGCTTAAAGCTGAAACTAAATCTCAGCTCTATGGTACAAGAAAATTAATAAATGACTTCTTGACATGCTAAATTTAAATCCAGGGAAAACTTGTAGTTTGTCATGGTTGTCATCAACATGGGCATAATAATGAAGCCACTCATTCCTTTATTCACTCCTTTATTCATTCATTTACTTGATGAGATTTCTGATGAACAAAAACGGCAGAACAGTGGTTTCCATCTTAGATGTATGTCAGAATCATCTGGGCAGTTTTAAAAAATTAAATAGCTGCTCTCCACTCCAGACATACTGAACCAGAAACTCCAAGAGCAGGGCTTGGAGCATATTTCTTTCCAAAGCTACACAGGTAATTCTGACATTCAGCGAGAGTTGTAAAACATCAATGGAGTGAAAAAACATATCACTGGTGAACAGCTCATTTAAGAGGGTAGAAGTGTTAGAGAAAGACACAGAGCAAGAGGAGATCAGCAACATAGAAGATGGTTCAAAAGAAGACAATGTCATGGAAGCCAGGGGAAGAGAGAACTTTAATAATACAGTGTGTGTGTGTGTGTGTGTGTGTGTGTGTGTGTGTGTGTGTGTGTGTTTAGAGGGAGGGTAGAGAATAAAGTGAACTTATTACTAATGTTTAGTAACATTAGGGAGGTGTTGCAGAGGAAGTGAGGAGCAGCATTTGTGCAGTTTCTACTGAATCATATTAAGTTGTACTTTGGGTATCAGACATTGAGTTCAACTGGACAGGTGTAATCATTTGGTGCATCATTTTCTGGGAAAGAGGTATGCCCAAAGGCCCAAAATCAGAACCCAAAAGCAAAACCCTAGGTTGGTAGGAGAGGACATTCAGTTAAGATTCCCTGATGTTTCCGAACTTAGCCATCCGAGGAAGCTACCATGGTTGGCATCGAGATGGTGCTTTCATATGGACGAGGCATCAGGCTTGGTGGGAAATTATGGTAGGATCACTGTCATTTGGTATATCCTCTAATGGTATATCTCTTATAAGTTCTGTTTTTCCCTTGTCATAAAGGGAAGTCTGTTGGCAGTTGTAGTTTCAGCTGCAGAAGGGAATGAAGGAAAAGCATTTTGTTCTCTTGAGTCAGAAAATAAAGGATAGGGTAGTCAGCCGGATGGTAGCAATGCTTGGTGCAACTACCTTCTCCTCTCCAGGAGGCTCTTTTTTCAGACTTTAACCCTGAAGGTTCTGGATAGTGTTTTAAGAAGAAAGACAATAAGTCAGTGTAAGTAATGAGGGAGCTGACACATTTGATTATGATTTTTTTTTTATAGTATTGTTGGTTTCTCTTAGGGAAACCTCTTCCATGGAGAAGTTCAGAATTAGGCTATTATCTTTTCATTTCCAACTTTTTAAAAATTAATTTATTTTTTAAAAATTTTACTTTTTAAATGACAGTTCATATTCAATATCATATTAGTCTCACATCTCTAACTTTTTACTGCAAAAAAATTTAGAAAACTTGAAAGAATAGTACATTGATCAACAATATTAGTACCACCTACACTCAACAATTGTTAACATTTGGCCAATATTTGCTTTACTTATCAATTGATAATTTTTTTCAGAATCATTTGTAAGTAAGTTGCAAATATCATGATATCTCATCCTGAAAATACGTCATTATTTATCTTTCAAAAATAAAGACAATTTTCCACATAACCACAATACCACTATTATATCTAAAAATTAACATTAATTTCTGATTTCATCTAATATTAAGTTTATATTTAAATTTCCCCCCCAATGTCTCTTTAGTTGGATTTTTAAAACATTAGGATTCAATTAAAGTCTAGGCATTACTTTCAGTTGTTGTGTCTCTTTATTCCCTTTTAACCTAACAAAAATCCTCATGATATAGGTTTTTGAGGCAAGGACCATATCTTAACACTTTTAATCTCTAGTCTCGAACCTGACCTATTCTAGTCTCGAATAGCAGGTATAATAGCAGATTACTGCATTTGTAGCTGCCCTTGGGTACACTTCTCTTCTCGAATCTAAGCTGGCCCTCCATCTACTTTGTCCAACAGACTGTGGTAGATGTGATGTTCTGGAACTTCTGAGAAGTTCTGAAGAACTTCTGAAGAAGGCCTGGCGGCTTTCAGGTTTACTCTTTGGGGGAAAGGCAGCCCTTTTGAAAGAAGTCTGATATTGAGATCGCTGTGCTGCAAGAAACCCAAATTAGTCACATTGAGAAGCCATTTAGAAGAGAAATGAGGCCCCAGCTGAGCTTCCAGATGATGGACAGCACCATCTGGCCAGCTATGCGAGTGAGGCCATCTTGACAGTGGATCTTCCCAGCCTTAGTTGAGTTGCTCCAGCTGATGCCACATGGAGCAGAGATGAGCTGTCCCCTCTAAGACCTTCCCAAATGGCAGAATTGTGAGCAAATAGATGAGTTTTGCTGTTTTAAACCACTAAGTTTTGGGGTGGTTGGTACTCAATAACCAAAGGCGGTACTCAGTAGCTGTTTGTTGAACTGGACTGAATAAAACCTTGAACAGATGTAATATGAGAAAAGTGGTCAGAATATATAAGAAAAATATAGCATTCTGACTGAATCAGCAGATACTTTATGACCTCATAGATCACAGTGAATCAAAACTTGGGCAAACCCTAAAATCAATGGCTGTCTTCATCCTTGCCTCCCCTCAGCCACAGAGGATCCTTTCCTGCCCCAGACTCAATTCTTTGTTTTTATAACCTCATTTCTCACAGTTGCCTCTCCTGTACAGGATGTTCTAGCTCATCCTGAACTTCCTAGGGCTTCTGAAGATGTTTGTTTTCCTCTGCACAAAATGCCATCTACCCCATGCCTTCTCTGTGTCTATCAATATAGCAAATACCACTCCCTCTGTGAAGCCATTTGTAATACAACACCAGAATTCATCTCATCTTTCTCTAAGCTCCTACAGCAGTTTGTCTATACTTCTTCTGTCATATCTGCCACATTTTGTTTTGTACTGTACAGATTTTTACACATCTCTTTCCTTGTAGCTCATAGGGCCCTGGAAGGAGAAACCATGTCCTCTCATTGTTCTTTACCTCTCACCACATTTCTTACAATGTCTGGCATAGGACAGGCACCTAAGATTAGGAAGTTGCATGGCTTGATGGCTAAAACCAGGTTTGGAGTCAGATTGCCAGGTGACAGTCTTCCTCCTCTCACACACCAGCTGTGCGATACTGAGCAAATCAGGCAATCTCTCTGTTTCTTGGCTTCATTATCTGTAAATAGGGGTTGTAACACCACTTACTTCATAAAGATCTTGCCAGGATTAATGTGACACATAGAATTCTTGGAAAAATGCTTACCACATAGTAAAAACTGTATTGTAGCTATTTTAATCAAGAAAGTTCACTGAAGTGAATTAAGCATCTCTTTTTCACACTGGACTTCCATGTTCTTTTTCTCTGATGTCTCCCCGCCCCCACCGTCTCCCATTTTAGGCTATATAATTTTCTACAGCGAGTAGCATTTCTTTGGATTTAGAGGGAATAATAAAGATTCAGTGTTCAGGGTGGAGGGGTATTATGACATAAATGATATGATATACAAACCTCAGGAAGAAGTTGAATCTTAAATGTTCAGAAATTTCTTTAAAAATGTCTCAAAATAGATGAACTTTAGACTGAAGAGGTATTTGTGGGTGTGGAGGAAGAGAAGGGTGGGACTAGAAAAGAATAAAGTCTCCCGTTTTTGGTCTAGAGTGGCTGATAACTATTTTTTAAGGCAACGAGAGGAAACTGGTTCCTCTGCCCACATCGAAAGTCTTGGGTGGGTTGGATTCAGCTGGGCCCCACCCTTGTACCAGATGCACTTGTTTATTTCTAGTTTCTTTCAGGAACCACATTAGAGAGGACACTCCCTTTGGGCCCCCTTGAAATATCCTATAAAAATGAAGGCACTCCCTTGTAAGTAAAATATCCCTGAATGCAACAATATTTGGATAATTATAGTCTCCCAGGAGCATAATCCTTAAATGGCTGAGATAATTATAGCATCGCAGGCCTGTGGCATTTCTCTTTTAAGAACCTAATCCCATAGGCAGAGGGAAGTGAGGACCCCAGGATGCTTCTTCTGCTGAGCCCCCCTAGCCCACACCGTAGATGGATAACTCTTCTATAAGGCAATTCCAGTAAGTTCTTGAAACCAAGACTTTCTTGCTCACATTAGGGTATAACAAGGAGCCCAGCATAAAGAAGTGTTCATTAGTGAGTGCAGTTATTTTTGACAAATAGAAGACAACTTTCTATTGACATCTACACACAATCTTCTATTGTGTGTAAACAAATGAAGTGAGAAATTATTCTTTAAAACTACACCTCTGATAGTTTTTAAAACCCTGATGGTTCTTTCTGGTACAGTCTTGGGCAAAAAGAGCTTAAGTCAAAGTTCATGTTTTTTGCTGTGACCTTTATCTTTATCTTCTAACCCAGTCTGGGAAGCTAATTGGGGAGAGTACAGAATTTTAGTCATGGCTAGCGTTGCTCTCTCAAAAGGACAGAAAGATTCGAAGAAAAACAAATGTGTCTATGGGTTGAGCCTCTAACACTGATCAAAAAGCCCATTTTAAATTTAAAAGCCAATACTCACAAGGCAGGATGGTTTGCTGTCTCTCATTACTCTTACTGGGGAAATAAGCCAAAGTGAGTCTTCAACAGATGGGCAGTCAGAGGGTGTCCTGCCTGTCCAGGAGTGACAGGCTCTCTTTCAAAGGGTGGTACAACATTTCTTTATTCCTGGATGCCTCTCCCTTTATAACTTACATTCTATTAATTTGCTTCTGATTGCAAGTGGCCCTTGGAGTGATTTAAAGTCATTATGAGGACTGTATTTTGTTTTATTAACTAGACTGTAACCTTTCCAAGGATAGCACCATGGTTGATAACAGAACACTCTTAAGCCTGTTACACACTGTCTTCAGGACTTTCCCCAGGGTTTGTGGGAACATGCTGCATTTTCCTTTTACAACCTGCCACTGTTTGGTTCCCACAATTAGAAGGGATGATTATGACTCACTTTGCTCACAGAGCTCTTTCCTCTTGAGGCTTGGCAAGGATTCTTCTCTAATTCAACTGACTTCTGTGGGCTCCAGAATGATTTTTATAGATACGAATAATAAAACTCTTTAATGAACTCTGTTTCTTGAGCTGGTAAAGGAAGGGGATGCACAGATCTCTAAGATCACTTTGGGTTCTACACAGTTGTTTTTAAAGTTTTTTTTATTCCACATCCTTTCATATTCGGCACACAGGACACTCAATAGATAGCACCTGTATCTTAAAGCATAGCCCTATAACTGGTTTACGTTATTATGACTTGTTTCACAACCATCAATTAATTTAACATCAGCTTTCTTATACTACAAGTATTTTCCTCAGTGATATCTCTTTGCCATTGTTCGGCTAAGATGATTCAGAAAGTATGTTAAGGGGGCCTTGCCTTTTCTGACTTATTTATTTTCTAACCTAATCTGGAAAGCTAGTTGGGGAGAGTACAGCATTTTAGCCATGGCTGTCTTTGCTCTCTCAAGAGGACAGAGAAATTTGAAGAAAAACCAATGTGGCTACGGGCTGGGCATCTAACACTGGTCAAGGAGCCCATTTTAAATCTAAAAGCCAGTACACACAAGGCGGGATGGTTGGCTGTCAGCCATCACTCTTACTGGAAAAACAATACTTCTAGATATTTTCTCTTTGAAGAATGTGGGTGTTAAACAGCTCCTGAGACTCGTGTTGTCAGGGTGCCTGGTAGGGTCTCTTTTTGGGTTGTACAAAGAGGCAGAGGTGATAGCAACAAAAGTAAGCCTAGGAGAAGTGCTACCAAGACCTAGAATAGCCCTCCAGGCAAGCATTTTGACAGCAGAAAACACACGTCAACAATGAATAGTATTTCACAAAAGGGGCGTGCATACTTGGTGTAGACACCAAGTCAAGTTCTTCCTTAGGTTCCTTGCAAACCTGAATGAGTCAGAAAGTATAAAGGACCTATTCCTAAGGCTTCTATATATAGTAGTCCTCCCGTATCTGCAGGGGATATACTCCAACACCCCCAATAAATGCCTGAAACTGAGGATGGTACCAAACTCTATATATGCTGAGTCTTTTTCTATACATACATACCTATGATAAAGTTTAATTTATAAATTAGGCACAGTAAGAGATTAACAATAATGACTACTAATAAAATAGAACAATTATAACAATACTGTAATACAAGTTATGTGAATGTGGTCACACGTTTCAGGGGCTCCCTTGCTGTAATCTTATATAGGCTCAACACTTTCAGATACAACATGTTGCAGTCAATTGGAACACATTTCTGTTCATGTCTTCCACCTACAAATTTAATGTCTTTTTCATATTAACTAAGCACTTAAGCACTATGGTCATAAGTTTTGCAGTTTGAGGTGCGACAGCAAAATCAGCACAATTTCTTTTTCATAATTTCATGGCTAGAAGAGTCATTCTTACCATAGATCTTAGCAACCTCAGCATACACTTTCTTTTTCTTTCCTTATGAAGTCAAGAACTTTCACCTTTTCACTTGAAGGAAACACTTTATGGCTTCTCTTTGGCATATCAGAATTGCCAGCATCACTACTCTTGTATTTTATTAAGTAAAATAAGTGTTACTTGAACACAAACACTGCAATACCATGACAGTTGATCTGATACCTGAGACAGCTGCTAAGTGACTGATGGGTGGGGAGCGCCTATATAGTGGAGACAGTGGACAAGAGATGATTCATGTCCTGGGTGGGACAGAGTGGGACAGCAAGAGATTCCATCACTCTACTCAGAACAGCTCACAGTTTAAAACCTATGAATTGTTTCTTTCTGGAATTTTCCACTTAATATTTTTTGACCACGGTTGACCGTGGGTAACTGAAACCATGGTAAGTGAAACTGCGGATAAGGGAGGACTACTGTATGTCTTTTTATTGTGGCAAGAACATGTAACGTGAGAACCATTTTCTTAACAAATTTGTAAGTGCACAATAAGTTCAATGTTGTAGAGCAGATCTCTAGAATTTATTCATCTTGCATAACTGAAACTTTATACCTGTTGAACAGCAACTCACTATTTCCTTCTCCTCCTAGGTCCTGGCAACTGCCATTCTACTCTCTGCTTCTATGTATAAATTTGACTATTTTATATTTCTCATGCAAATGGAATCATGGAGTATTTGTCCTTGACTGGCTTATTTTACTTAGTGTAATGCTCTTGAGGTTCATTCCTGTTGTATGGAAGAATTTCCTTCTTTAAGTCTGACTATTAGTATATGCATATACCACTTTCTTTGTTGAAGGCCATTTATGTTGTCTCCATAAGTACATTTTTACATTAAAAACTTCAGCATCTAGAAGATGAGGATTACTGCATTTTATACATTGTATTATTGACAACACCTAATTTAAAATGCTTTAAAATTCCAGGAGAAAAATCATAGATCCCTAACATAGGATATGAAGTTCATGAAAATCTGGCTCTGTCTGCATCTCCAGTCTCGTTTCCCACCTTTGTCTTCCATCTCTTTCTGCTTCAGCTTCATTGAACTCCACAGGTTTGCACACACATCAAGTTATTGTATGTCTCTTTGCCTCTGGTTACCTTGCTCTCTCCCAGGAATTTCTTTTTCTCCTCCCAACCTCTTCACTTAGGTGATTCCTATGCAAATGTGAAGACTAAGCTCATGTCACCTCCTCCAGGAAGGCTTCCCTGAACTTTTGTGTCCTTCCCTCCATTACAACTCTTCTGTGTTTCCACACTATCCTGTTTGTAGCTCTATCATTTGACTTCCTGTAATATATTATAATTATTGGTTTCTGTTTCTGTAACTGTTACTAGACCTTGAGCACCCTGAGGGCAGTAAGATTTCATCTCTGTATCATCCTCAGGCCTAGAAAAATGCCTAGCAGAGTACTAAGTACTCAACCCATATCTGTGGACTAAATTAATGGATGTTATTTAATTTTGCTGATCCCAGTTTCCTCAACTGTAAAATAGGGACAATAATATCTTTGTTTTGTGATTGAGAGAATGTAGGTAAACTGCCTTGTCTAGCACTGGCAAATAAAAGGAGCTTGAAGGGTTGTCCTTATTCTTATCAGTGAAAGTGAAATGGACACATGGCAGGGAAAGCCATGTTCTGATTGTGGGCCTGGAATCAGCCCAAGAGAGGATGGGGCTTGCTGGGACCTTGTGTGGTCAGCCTTACTCTCAGGCTAGATCAGTCGGATGATACAGAGTTATCATACACCTCATACACACAACAACTCTCATTGACAGGTGGTTGCTGGTGATCATGTTTCACAGATTCTTGAAGAATCCACCTTATGTTCATTTGATAGACCCATTAGGTGACCCATGAAAGTCATGCAACACAATGGAATTAGGTTGAGTATATTTACATTCTGCCTCCTGCAGGAACTGTGGTTCTCTTGGAGGTACAGCAAATGGTCCTGGCTGATGCTTCTTCAAGAGCTCAGCCTGCTCAAGGCTCCATTTATAAGCTTCTGTGATTGTTTGCATTCAAAAAGAACAGTGCTATTCTGGATTCAGAAAGAACAGTGCTATTCTGGATAGTTCAATCTCTAACCTGAACATAGCTACTTTGAACCCTCGAATAATTAAGATTGGAGTCTTTCCAAACAAAGAAGTAAATCTTCGAGTACACAAAACAAAAAAATAAGACTAAAACTCCAAAGAACAAACAAAACTCAGAAACTACCACTCATAAATGACTTCCAGAACTTGTTTAGATTTAGTTCAGAGTTTATCTCAAACTCCCACACTTTTGATAGCATATCCTGGAAGATCTAGAATTAGGCAGACCTAGTTTTAAGACCCTCTGCTTCCATATATTATTTTTGAGACATTGAACAAATAATTTTACCTGTCTAAGTCTCAGTGTTCTCATCTGTAAATGGGGCATAGCAATGATAACTACTTACTTTGAGAATTAACTAAGTTAATACATGTAAGGGCTTAATATAATGTCTAGCATGTGGTAAGAACTTCATAAACTTTAATTATTATGAACAATTTCTTGACAGTGAAAATATTTAGAACCATTATATGTAATTATTAAAAGCTAAATTTCATTCAGCATTCTTTATTTATAAAAGCAGAATAATGGTTATTTTTGAAAGACAATGAATAATAATGCTTCATACAAATATCAACCAAAATACTCTGATTAGGTCGTGGAACCAGAGGTCATGTAAAAAGATTCCTACAGAGGATCAGACATTTTCTTTATGAGTAAGTGGCAGAGAACGTCCAGAAAAATCTCACACAAGTTGTCTCTGTAATTTTTTTTAAAAATAACCTTCTAGTTTTTATCATTGAACCATGTTCAAAAGATATGTAGAGGGTATGTCAAATGACTTTTCCAGAGTGCAAACAACCTTAGACTTCCTGATAACCTTGCCTGCATTCATCCTATTGACCCAAAGGTGCTTTCATATTAGTAAATAGAAAGCTGAATTGAAAAAAAATGCACAGTAGTGGCCTGTATTAGTTATTAGCTGCTGTAACAAATTACAAAATATTTCATGGCTGAAAACAATACAAATTTATTCTCTTACAATTCTGGAGGTTGGAACTCTAATATGGGTCTTGTTGGGCTTGTTAGGGTGTCAGCAGGGCTGTGTTCCTTCTAGAGACTCTAGGAGAGAATCTGTTTCCTTCTGGAGACTCTAAGAGAGAATGCTTTTTCCAGTTTCTAGAGACTGCCCACCTTCCTTGATCTGTGGCCCTAATCCTCCATCTTCAAAGCCAGCAACCTTGGGCTGAGTCCTTCTCCGACTGTGATCTTTCTGATTCTCATTCTTCTGTCTCCATCTTCGATTTACAAGGACTCTTGTGCTTAATTGGGTCCATCTGGATCACCACTAATCCCGGATCACCCCTAACTCGAACTTAGTTGATTAGCAAGATTAACTCTACCTAAAACTTTAATTCTCTTTTGCAATGTAACCTAACATATTCACAGGTTCTGGTGATTCTGATGTGGACACAACTGGGAGTTGGTGGGCAATATTCTGCCTACCACATAGTGCTACACGTTTTGTAGCATTGGTGCTAGCAAAATTGGCTAATAAAAATGTTATTTCTCCCCTTCTATTGAGAGTACTTTTCTTGATTGTTATGAGAAGGATATCTAAATATTTTACATGAGATTTTAGAACATCCATGAAGTAGACGGGTGTGTTGAAAGAATGAAAGTTATACATTACCATATATGAGAAACTGGACTGTATGAGAGAGAGTGAGAATGTATGCCTACATATAGAAAGTCATCTCATACGTTATCAAAATGGCAGCGTGAGGTGAGGTAAAGCTCCCCAGGAATTTACAACTTATTGAACAACAATAACTCCACAAAGGACTCCCTGCACAGCAGACAGGCAAGATGAAGAGGCCCACTACTAAATTTACCTAAAGGTGAGTGAATTGCGTGAGTGGGGAGGAGGGAAGGGAGAAGTGCGGAGACAGAGCTGCGGGACACAGGACACAGACCTAGCTCAGTGCTCCTAGCACGCTGCATCCCGGAACTACTGCAGCTGTGGGAGAAAGAAGAACTCAGACTTCTAGGGCTCTGCTTATGGCCCACAGGTATGAGGGGACAGCATATAACACAGCTGAACCCAATGCTCACTTCAGACACCTCGGAGAAAAAAATGAGGGAAGAAAGAAGGCTGAAAACGGTGTTTAAGCCCTCACTGCCAAGCAGAGAACGGAAGCCTTAGGTATTGAGACTAGCCGCCCCCTCCCTACCCTCCAAGAGCTCGTCCCACTCCCACCTGCCCGGTGCTAGAAGCAGAACAGTAGCAGTGTCAGATCAAAAGAACAGATTATTTACTGTTCTGAAAACTGTGGAACACAGACACAGATTCGCAGCCCAACTGGTTCCGGTAAAGGGGAGGGAACTGTGACAGCAGGCCGGGCAGTGGTGGTGGTCGCCACCATTGCTCTGGGCCACCTCTCACAACCCTCCCCGCCCCTAGCCCCACCTATCTGGGTGGATTCCTGCAGGAGTAAACAGAACTGAAACATAGGGGCTCTGAATCTGGTGCAATAAGAGCTTTGGAACTTCAAAAACACTCCACATACCCACACGGATACTGCACCCTGTGACCCAGGCGAACTATTAACAGAGGAGAAGCCAGTCTCCCAGGGAATCCCCCCATTGTGTGAAAAGCTGGAATAGTGCAGAGAAAACATAGCACTACCAGGTGAGAGAGAAAAAAAAGACTGCAGTCGGAGAGAAAATAAAACATTCTACCAACAAGTACTGGAAAACAAAAGAAAAACCTCTTCCTAGTACCTGTTGCAGAAACCATTCCTTTAGATGATGGAAGAGAAATAATAAATCAATAATTGCCATGAGTAACCAGGGCAACAAAACAGCTCAGAAAGAAAGTGAAAAGTCTCCAGAAAAGGAACTTAAAGATATGGAAATATGTGACTTAAATGACAGAGAATTCAAGATTGCAGTTCTGAAAAAACTCAACGAGATACAAGAAAACACAGACAGGCAGTTTAATGAACTCAGAAACACAATCAAAGAACAACATGAACATATTGAGATTAAATTTTAACAAAGAGATTGAAATTTTTAAAAAGAACCAAATGGAATTTCTGGAGATTAAGAACTCAATAGAAGAAATTAAGAACGAAATAACCAGTTTAGGTAGTAGAGTTGACCACATGGAGGAAAGAATCACTGACATCGAAAACAGAAACATGGAAATGACACAGATGGAAGAAGAAAGAGACTTGAGACTTAAAAAAAATGAAAGAACTCTACAAGAACTTTCTGACTCCATCAGAAAGAGCAATATAAGAATAATGGGCATACCAGAAGGAGAAGACAGAGAGAAGGGAACAGAGAATATATTCAAACAAATTGTCAATGAGAACTTCCTAAAATTGTGGACAGAACTGGATCCTCAAATCCAAAAAGCAAATAGAACACCTAATTACCTCAATCCCAATAGGCCTTCCCTAAAGCACATTGTATTGAAGCTGTCTAAAATAAACGACAAAGAAAGGATTCTCAAGACAGCCAGGGAAAAGAAGACGGTAACCTACAAAGGAAAGCCAATTAGATTATCATCAGATTTTTCAGCAGAAACTCTACAAGCCAGGAGGGAATGGAACTAATATTCAAACTATTGAAAGAGAGAAATTATAAGCCAAGAATAATATATCCAGCAAAGATATCCTTTAGATATGAAGGAGGAATAAAGAACTTTCCAGACATACAGAAGCTGAGGGAATTTTCTAATACATGACCTGTACTACAAGAAATACTAAAGGAGTGTATTCGACCGCCATCAACAGGGACAATTTGTGGCAACCAAAACATAAAAAGGGGGAGAGTAAAGATGTGAACCGCAATATGGGAATGGAGAAAGTAAGCTTGCTGAAGAAAATGGAATCCTCTAAATATCAAACTTTTTTTTTCATAAACTTAAGTGTAACCACTAAAAAAAAAATCCAGAACTGAAATATATACTATAATAAAAGAAGAAACAGAGGGAAACATCATAGAATTCCACCACACAGAAATAATAGACAACAACAAAAAGGCAAAGAAACAACGGAGACACAACCTTACCAGAAAACTAAAGATAGAATGACAGGAAATCCTCACATATCAATAATCACCCTAATTGTGAATACTCTGAACTCACCAATAAAAAGGCACAGAGTAGCAGATTGGATCAAAAAAACTAAACCCAACCATAAACTGTCTCTGAGAGACACATCTCAGCTACAAGGACAAACATAGACTAAAGTAAAAGGGTGGAAAATTACACTCCAAGCAAATGGAACCCAGAGACTATACAACAAGAAGACATAACAGTCATCAATATTTATACCCCCAATAAAGGAGCACTGAAATATACCAAGCAACTACTAACAGAACTGAAGGGAGAAATTGACCAAAACACAATTATACGAGGGGACTTAAATACATCATGGACAGGTATGGATAGATCATCCAAACAGAAAATAAATAACGAAATAGCAGCCCTAAATGACACATTAGATGAAATGGACATAATTGACATATATAGAGCACTTCATCCTAAAACATCAGACTATACATTCTTTTCTAGTGTACAAGGAACATTCTCAAGGATAAACCATATATTGGGACATAAAATAAGGCTCAGCAAATTTAAGAAGATTGAAATCATACCAAGCATATTCTCTGATCACAAGGCTTTGAAATTGGATATCAACTGCAAAAAGAAAGCAGGAAAAACCACAAATACATGGAGATTAAACGACATACTTTTAAGGAACGACTGCGTCAAAGAAGAAATTAGAGGAGAGGTCAAAGGTTACATAGAAACAAATGACAATGAAAATACATCCTACCAAAATTTTGGGGATGCAGTGAAAGGAGTTTTAAGAGGGAAATTTATATCATTACAGGCCTATCTCAAGAAACAAGAAAAATCCCAAATAAATAACCTCATGTTACACCTCAAAGAACTAGAAAAAGAAGAACAAGTGAAACCCAAGTTCAACAGAAGAAAGGAAATAACAAAAGCAGAACAGAACTAAATGAAATAGAGAACAAAAAGACAATAGAAAAAATTAATGTGACGAAGAGATGCTTCTTTGAAAAGATTAACAAAATTGACAAATCCTTGGCTAGAGTCACTAAGATAAAAAGAGAGAAGACACTAATTAATAAAATCATAAATGAAAAAGCGGAAGTTATCACGAATACCACAGAAATACAAAGGATCATCCAAGAATACTATGAAGGACTATATGCCACCAAATTCAATAACCTAGAAAAAATGAACAAGTTCTTAGAAACACATAGCCTTCCAAGGCTGAACCATGAAGAATTGGAAAATCTAAACAGACCGATCACCAGTAACGAAATTGAATCAGTCATCAAAAAACGTCCCAAAAGCAAAAGTCCTGGAACAGATGGCTTCACTAGTGAATTCTACCAAACCCTCAAAGAGGATCTAATACCAATCCTGCTCAAACTCTTTTAAAAAATTGAAGAAGAGGCAGTACTCCCTAACTCATGTTATGAGGTCAACATTACCTTGATACCAAAACCTGGTAAGGACAACACAAAAAAAGAAAACTACAGACCAATATCTCTGATGAATACAGATGCAAAAATCCTAAACAAAATTCTAGCAAATCGAACACAACAACGCATTAAAAAAATTATTCATCACAACCAAGTGGGGTTCATCCCGGTGGCACAAGGATGGTTCAACGTCCGCAAATCCATCAATGTGATATATCACATAAACAGAATAAAGGACAAAAATCATATGATTATATCAATTGATGCAGAAAAAGCATTTGACAAGATACAACATTCGTTTATGACTAAAACACTTAATAAAATAGGTATAGAAGGAAAATAACTTAACATAATAAAGGCCATATATAACAAGCCCTCAGCTAATCTCATAATTAATGGTGAAAAACTGAAGCCCTTTGCTCTACGTTCAGGAACACGACAGGGCTGTCCCCTATCACCTCTGCTTTTCACCATAGTGTTGGAAGTCCTTGCTAGAGCAATCAGGCAACAGAAAGAAATAAAATGCATCCAAATTGGGAATGAAGAAGTTAAATTATCACTCTTTGCAGATGACATCATGCTATATATAGAAAACCCTAAAGACTCCACCAAAAAGCTATTAGAAACAATCAACGAATACAGTAAAGTTGCTAGCTACAAAATCAATGTAGAAAAGTCCATTGCATTCCTATATACTAACAATGAAATCTCAGAAAAAGAAATACAAAAAACAATTCCTTTTGCAATTGCAGCAAAAAGAATAAAATACCTAGGAATAAACTTAACCAATGATGTGAAGGACCTATATGCTGAAAAGTATAAGACATTTTTAAAAGAAATTGTAGAAGACACAAATGGAAAGATATTCCGTGTTTATGGATTGGAAGGATCAACATAGTTAAAATGTCCATATTACCCAAAGCAATATACAGATTTAATGCAATCCCCATCAAAATCCCAATATTATTTTTTAAAGAAATAGAACAAAAAATCATCAGATTTGTTTGGAACCACAAAACCCCAAATAGCCAAAGCAATCTTAAGAAACAAGAACAATACTGGAGGTATCACACTCTCTGACTTTAGCTTGTACTACAGGGGTACAATAATCAAAACAGCATGGTACTGACAGAAAAACAGACACATAAAGCAATGGAATAGAATTGAGAACCCAGAAATAAAACCACATAAATATGGGCAGATAATTTTTGACAAAGAAGCTAAAAACATCCAATGGAGGAAAGACAGCCTCTTAAATAAATGGTGCTGTGAGATTGGGTAGCCACGTACAAAGGAATGAAACTGGACTGCTATCTGTCACCATGTACCAAAATTAATTCAAAAGGGATCAAAGACTTAAGCATAAGACCTGACACAATAAACTGTATAGAAGAAAACATAGGTACTAAACATATGGACCTTGGGTTCAAAGAGCATTTTATGAATTTGACTCCAAAGAGAATGGAAGTAAAAGCTAAAATAAACGAATGGGACTATGTGAAACTTAAAAGCTTGTGCATAGCAAAAGAAACCATCGACCAAATAAAGAGGCAGACAACTTAATGGGAGAAGATTTTTCCAAACAGAGCCTCCGATAAGGGGCTATTATCCAAAATATACAAGGAACTCATGCAACTCAACAACAAAAAAACAAACAATTCAATTGAAAAATGGGCGGAGAACCTGAAGAGACATTTCTTCAAAGAGGACATACAAATGGCAAATAGACATATGAAAAAATGCTCAATGTCACTAATCATCAAAGAAATGCAAATAAAAACCACAGTGAGATATCACCTCACTCCAGTCAGAATGGCTATCATCAACAAGACAAATAGTAACAAGTGTTGGAGAGGCTGTGGAGAAAAAGGAGCAGACTGGTGCAGCGCTATGGAAAGTAGTGTGGTGTTTCCTAAAAAAAAGAAATGAATAGAATTACCATATGACCCAGAAATCCCTCTCCTGGGTATCTACCCAAAAAATCTGAAAATATTTATCCATAAAGACACGTGTGTTCCAATGTTCATTGCAGCTTTGTTTACGGTGGCCTAGACATGGAAACAACCAAAATGTCCTTCGATAGATGAATGAATAAGAAATTGTGGTATATATACACAATGGAATAGTATTCGGTGTTAAGAATAGATGATATAGGAACATTTGTGACAACATGGATGGATTTTGAGAGTATAATGCTAAGCGAAATAAGTCAGACAGAAAAAGCAGAGAACCATGATTTCACTGATATGTGGTATATAAACCAAAAACAACAAAAGAACAAGACTAACAAATGAGAAACAAAACCTCATAGACACAGACAATAGTTTGGTGGTTACCAGGGAGTGAAGGCAGGTGGAGGGTGAGAGATGAGGGTAAGAGGGATCAAGTATATGGTGATGGAAGAAGAGCTGACTCTGGGTGGTGCAGATGATGTGGTGCAGAGTTGTACACTTGAAATCTATGTAATTTTACTAACAATTGTCACCCCAATAAATTAAAAAAAGAAAAGAATGTCGTCTAGAAATTAACATTATTTTCCTGAGTCACTGGTAAATAATAATATAAATGAAGCCACTTTAAAATTTAGCAAGATAATGTTGTAAAGATTTTGTTGGGTATCCGATGGACATGCGTCCTATTTGGGAGACCACCTCAGGGATACTGTGGATACCTGATCATGGCATTGTACACCAGAAACTAAACATTAATGAATGCCAACTATAATTTTATATATATAATGTGATGGTTCAGTGTGAGGTCGGAGGGATAGTGGATGGGGGGAGGGGGGTTCACAGTATGAGGGATATAAATGATGAACGTCTAAGTATTACCTTGTTTTGTACACCTGAAACTAATAAATAAATAAATTAATTAAAAAAAAAAGAGTGGCCATGTCAGAGGCAGTGTTTTACACATCTCATGCCTCAAAACTTTGGAATGTTAAAATAAAATAACCTTTAAACTAAACCTAAAGCAAAATGGTGTCACAAAGAACTGTTTGTAAAGATAACAAGAAAGCAGATATTATAACTGTCGGACTGATGGCTACTGGACTGAAAATAGAAAACATTCTTTAGGATTAACATCATTATGTTATGTTATCTGCACCAATGGAAATGCCTTCCTTCTACTGATATATTAATAATTTTTCCCCTTCTCCTTCTCATAAATACCTGTTACCTTTGTCCCCTAATCAGAATAGTATTTGGGCTTCAGCCTGAATTTGTGGATCCTGAATAACTATTCTTATTGATCTCAAATAAACACTTGTTGCCTCTCACTTTGGAGGACCTTTTAATTTTTAAGTTAACACACTACAACCTTGGGCAATTGCTCAATTTCTCCATGTCCATCTCTGAACTTCAATGTACCTTTCCGCACTTTCGCCATATGCACAGAAGAAATTAAGTTTATTTTCAATGGTGTTTTCCCAAGTGTAACTTCCAAGGAGACTGTTAGATGCAGGCATCTAGATACTGTTTGTTGTATGTGACAGAAAACCTACTCCAAACTGGCTTAAAACTGGAGTTGTTGGGATGGGGTGGGAGAAGATCTGCTTCAATGATAGATATCTGGGTAGGGGACAGGAGGTGACATAAATTAAAATCTTGGAGGGATGAATGGGTGAATGTCGGGTCCACAAATAACAAACATTCACTATAGCCATGAGGGAAGTTGTTATTTGAAAGAAGGTGTGATTTTTGGAGGGTGTTTGAATTAGGTCAGTTCAGTCCCTATAATCATATCTCAAAAATATGGAAAATATTACAGAAGATTTCAATAGTGCCAAAATAGTTGTGAAATAGATAATCATAAGCTTCGTGAAATTGTGTCATCTAAACAAAAGTTATTATTATCTCCCTTTGTTGAGGGATTATATATAAAAAAAATATTGGCTTCCCAATAATACTGTATAGTTTCAGAAAGAGATTGAGACCTTTTGCATCAAGTGCCAACAGAAGGTTAGTGGTTAATGGTTGAGTTATAAAATACTCACAAACCCAGGGCTTGTTCATAATGTGTACAGATCTCTAAAAACTTTAAGTGTACAATCTGCGCAGTTGCACCTCAGTCCTTCTCTTCTGTTTTAAAAATAAAGCTACCAGTTTATAAACAACTTTCATACCAAAGGCTTGACCTCCTGGGTGATAAGTGACAAGAGAAGTGTACTAATGGACATTTTAAGAGTTCCACATCAGCAGACTTACCCTGTCTCAAACTGGCTTGGGGTTATCAGCGTAATCTTTTAAAAATTACCTTCTAAACAAACTTAACAACTAAGATGATTGGTATAAGAGAAGGAAAGTTAAAGCCCAAAATAATTCAAATGTAGCTTTAAAAATAATGATGGCACATAAATTACTGATCAGTTTCTGAGCTCTGGACATTTTTCTCTTTTCTTTGTAGAGCAGAAGAGTTTTTATCTCCTCTGCTGCCTTTGACCTCCTGCCATACATCACAATCTTAAAATAAATATGAACGCTGTAAACAGTATTCAGAATTACTCCTGCACATGGCACTGCATTAGGTGTGATGGTAAACAAGATAAACAGATATAGTCTCTCCTATGAAGCAGCTTTTATTTTAAATCAGAGTCTTAACTAGTTTTCCAGTTAAATTAATGCATGTATTTTCCTCCTCTCTACCTCCTATGACTACCACCTCCCTACCCAGCAAAAAGGAAGGAAATATAAAAGGATGAGAAATTTAAACTAATTCTTGGAAGATTTAAAACAGAACAAAGAATCGTACCTGGAATAATAGCATAGAGGAGGTTTATGCTATTATTCCCTCTAAATTATCCTTCTTGGTTCCTCATCAGCATCCTTCTAAATTATCTATTAAAAGGGATGCTGATGAGGAATCAAGAAGGATATTGATGGCAGGCAAATCAATTGTCTCCTGTCAACCTCCTCTTATAATATTTAAGAATTTACAGGCACCAGGAAACTGTAAGGGCAAGTATGAAATAAAAACAGGAGATGTTGAATTGAAATTCTGTAAAGGGAACAATTGAACCCCAAGATCTCCTCCCTGATGTGTTAGTAGGAGATTCTATCCCCAAGAATAACAGAGAAAATTTATTTTTTGAAATCATTCAAGGATACCAGTTACTGGGAGGACAGGGAGCAGAGGATTAAGTAAAATCCTCCATAATGAAATGTGGGATCCTTAGGATGCTTCCCTCCTTTCCATTCTGAAAACATAAATATCCAGGGAACTACTTCTCAGGGAGGACAATGGAGAAACTGCTCCCTAGAAAATACTTTCACATATTGATAATTAGGAGTTACTTAGCAAATAGCTGGACTGCTGACCCATTTCCCAAGAGTGGAGGTTACCAACCCACAAGTCCTGATTATTCACATAACTTCCAAATAGCTTCTTTAAACATCTCTTACTATAGAAAAGTTCAAACATATATAAACGTAGAGAGAATAATGCAATAAACCTCATACAGCCACTTCTCAGTGTCAACAAGTATCAACTCATGACCAATCTCACTATCCATACCTTTACCTACTGTTATCCACCTGTACTATTCTGAAGCAAATTTCAAACATTATGTTATTTCACCTTTAACTATTTTGGGTTGTATCTCACTTTTTCTAAAAGATGCTGACTCTAAAAAGAAATCACAATATATTATCACAACTGAAATAAATTAACAATAATTCCTTAATATCATCCAATACTCAGTGTTCAAATTTTCAATTGTCTTAACAAATGTCGTAATTTTATCTTATAGTTTGTTTGAAACAGGTTCAAAATTAGTTTCAGTCATTGCAGTTAGTTGACATGTCTTCTATTATCTTTACATCTAGGGTCCATTCCTATCTTTCTCTTTTTGTTTGCAATTTATTTGTTGAAGAAACCAGGGTTTCCTTCTTGGACAGTTTCCATATGGTAAGATTTACTGGTTGTATCCATGTGATATAGTTTAACATGTTCCTCTGTTTTGTTATTGCTCATAAATTGGTTCTAAAAGCCTGATCAGATTTAGTTTGAATTTTTTTGGAAAACAAAATTTACAAATAGTATTGCATTCTTCCATTAAGGCATATACTTTCTGTCTGTCTTTCTCTTTTTTGATGTTAGCAGTAGTTTATGCTCATCTATTAATTTACTAGGGGGTACAAAATGGTGATATTCTATCAGTCCTTCATTTATTAAGTCTTCCATAAAGAGAAACTTCCTCTCATTTGATATTTGCTTACATCTAGAAAGGTGTGATAAATGCTTGATTCTTTCTGTTTATTTGCAGTTTTCTAAATAATGAGCGGGTTCCCTAATATCCTCCAATGATGATCAGTTATGTTTTGTTTCCTTTCATTGTTCTTATGAACTCAGATTTAAACATATTTAATGTGTTCCAATCTATTGCTATTATTGTCCCATTTTTGGTAAGTTTGGATACTGGATCCTTCTGACATAACATTAGTAATCATTAAGAGCATCTTCACTATCTGGAATGACAGAATGATCCTGGCTCATTTTAACATATCTTTCTTTAAATCACAGTCGTGGGAGAAAAGTTTCTAACATGAAAATGAGAGATATCAAAAAAGAAACCCAAAGGAAGCAAAAATATTACAGTAAACTATAGAAATTTTCAAAAATACCCACTGAGATTGCTAAAATGAGAGATAAAACAAACACAATTTCCCAGGGTGAGGGGAAGAATAAAAAGGAAAACAAATGAAAGAATGATCACACTTAGGTCCAACATTCAATTAATTGTAAGACTGGAAGAAAAGAATAAAGAAAAAATCGAAGGAAGGAAATTACTTAAAAAGAACTCTGCCTCCCACCTCCAAAATTTTCCAAGATTAAAACTATAAATTTTCAGACTGAAAGGGCTCACTGAGAACCAAGTACAATTAATTAAAATAAACCTTAAGTACAATATCATTAAATTTCACGAAGTTCCAGAACACCAGAAATAAAGAGAATATCCCCTAAAACCAGGTATATACAAAGAAAAATGAGAAAAGCTTTGGACTTCTCAACGTAAATTGGACTTCTATACTATTTTGCTGTGCAGATAACAAAATTTTACATTCTTATAATGAAGGAAACAACAGTTATTGATTTTATTAAAAAATATTATATTGGGACAGTAAAAGTATGTGGGTGTAAGAGGATTTAATATCAATTGTAACAGCATAAATAATGCACTTATTTGATAAATCAAGAGGTAGGACCACACTGTCTTATTTAAAATAATGGAGGTAAATACCAGAAATAACAGTTTCCAAAAGTTAAAAGTGTTGCTTCTAGAAGTTACACTAAGAAAGCAGAACAGGAAAGAGCAGATCAGAGGATTGATATTCTTCATTCTAAGCTCTCCTTAGTCTTTGGTTAAGACAAAATTCTATACAGGTATTTTTTTGATAAAATATTTTTAATCAAGATGTGAAAGCATATAAATAGAAAACAGCCATATCTCCTATTACTTTCTACTTCCACTGAAGACAGAAGAAGAAAAACAGTCACTTTCTTACAGTTGCCACTAACATCTGAGCTGTAGCAGGTAAAGCAGAATATACCTTAGGGTGCAAAATTTAGACACACTTCTATAGCATTTAACTAAGTTTACTAACTAGTAATTTGGGTTGTAAGAATAATGATGTTTTAAAGTAACACTTAACAGGGTAATGGCATTGTGATGGACTAGGGGGATGCACCAAAAAAACTCAGTAATCAAAATAAAATAAAATTTTAATGCAATCAAAATTAATACAAAAATCCATATAAGCAAAATATCAAAATTTTAAATAGAGACAGACCTTATGGCTTATTTTTTCTTTTATGTCAAACTGCAATATGGCTTGGCATGTTTAACTTACAAATAACAAGTGTTCTACCAAGTACAGGGAGAATAATACTCATGTCTGCTTTTATATCTCAAAATTCTGTGTGACGATTAACTGACATCACAAGAGAGAGTTTTTGAAAACTTTAACACATTATATAAATGTGAACTGTTTCAAATAATCTCTATAGCATTAGTTATTAAATCACTAATTCTGATCAAAGATGTATGGCTTCTGGTACCTTCTAGCAAAGTCACAAATCCCATTTTCTTCAATGTCCTTAGCAAAATGAATAATTCTTATGAATACCATTTTCTTTTCCAGCAACTAGAGTTTAATATTATTAACTATCTGTTTACTTTACTGCTCACATGGAAGGGAAATTTGCCTAAATTCCACTGTTGTTTTTTTCCTCCACTCACAGCATGGACTGTCACAATGGGGTGAGATTAAAAACCTTTTCTGTCTGGGAGAAAGTGCACCTATGAGAGCATGAGCTATAGAGCTCCAACATTTTGAAAGTGATTAGGAATTTGGACACCAATAGGTAGCTGTAGAGGAAATGGAGTTGTACCTTTGGGAGGCACCTTCCTCACAGACCTGTTTTTCTCAAGGTCCATCTTTCTAATTGCTGAATTTCTACAGATTCCAAGACAACCTGCATACCATAATCTGAAAGAAAAGGTCAACCTAAAGGTCACAGGTTTTAAGGGTGCTACTTCAAAGACATTTATCTCCTTTACAACACCATTAGTCTTGGGTAATGGTCTATTGTCTTTCATCATACCAACCTCTTCACCTACCTGTTTACTTTGAGTTCAACCTCAGAATTCATGCCCCAGCAAAAATGGGTGCTTTTTTTGCTACTTAATATTGGCCCAGTGGAAGCTTGTTCATAGTTGGGTTTCCAGTTATGAGTTGTTTAAAGGAAATACAATTACTAAGGGAGGAATATGATGTAGTGCTTTGGACAAAACATGGAAAAGACCTTCTTGAGGGAATAGTTTACAATGAAGAAAAGAGCTTTATACTTAGAATGTTTATTGTAGTTTTATGTGTAAGTCTGAAAAAATATCAGGAACAAAAATATTCAACAATAAAAATAGCTACATTTGTATTTTACTGATATAAATATTTTATGTCTGATACCTCACTTCATTGCAACCTTATTAAATAGGTATTATTATTATTTGTCTCATTTTACAGATGGGGAAAAGATTATAAAGAGATGAATAATTTTTCAAGGCCTTAATAAGTAGCAGTACTGGTATTTGAACTCAAACAGTATGGCTGCAAACTACAGGTCTTCAATCTCTATGCTATGCTACCTTGCATAAAAAAGAGTTGTATAGCAACTTGGTGAAATATTATTCAGACTTTAAAATGGTATAATTCTGTGTAGCAAAATAAAGGAATATAAACTTCATGTGGTTTAAACTGTATAAAGCATATACAGTGTAGGCAATGACTGAGAGGTAACAGGAAAAATCTGGGACCATGGACCCCAGGTAATCAAGAGGAAAAAAAATCACAAAACCCAAATGTGGCAAGAAAGTCCATGGGTGGAATTTATATGTTATTGCTAAGAACTCTGTTTCTGATTCAATTCCATTTCCCAAACTCAGGTTTCTCCCTGGAGTTTAACTTTTTGGAAACTTCTGGAGATATAGTTAGGGAAATCTCTTGTTGACTCATGTTATCTAACTCTCTTTGGATGCTCAGATCACAGACTAATTCACTCTAGAGTGGCTGATATTCATCACATACTCCCCATTCTCTGCCTTTGCTTAGCCTTTCTCATACTACAAACAGCAATGATAAAAATAGATTTTGTAGTATGCTAGTGCAATTATGTTTATCATTTTCTCTTATGAAAAATAAAGGTAAATGTCTTACATTTTTTAAAGAAAAAAGTATTGAAACCAGTTGTAAGAATAATTGTGATATATAGATTTATTTCTTAAAAAATACACCATGATTGATCAAATATGTCATTTTTTATTAATACTTGTAACATTTTTTATTAATACATATGGTAAAATTGGATGAGAGCCTACAAATTAAAGAAAAATGCTCTGACAATTATGAATGAAGTGATATTTGGAGGAATAAGATGTATTGGCAGAAAAAGAAAATGATGAATTCCAGACAGAGTCAGTGATCAATCTACATCAATCTATTCAACTATTCAATGAGTATTTATTGAGTACATACCATGTGCCAAGCATTGTACTAGGCTGGGTATTTAGTGGTGACTACTATGGACAAGTTCTCAACACGCATGTATTTTTCCACATAATTGTAGTGGAAATAGATTTTAAACAAGTAAATATAAATGTATAATTACTAACTGTTGAGTGCTATGAAAGAAAAAGAAGTTCATGATAGAATAATCTGGACACCTACTTTAGACTGAGCACTCAAAGAAGGTCTTCTTCAAAAGGTAAGGCTTAAGATGAGACCTGAAGGATGAGAAAGGACCTGCCACACTAGAAGTCACTGCAAGCACACTTCAGGTGGAGGGAATGACAGAACATATGAAGATTCTTACCACAAAGTGGTAAGGAAGAGTCCAAAGAGGCTGGAATGCAGTGAATGGAGAAGAATATGGTAAGTGAGGGTGAGGTCACAAGAGAGTAGTGGGTTTAATCATAAGTGTGATGGAAACTGCTGAAGATCATTGTTGGAGAATAAACTTGAGAGAGACAAGAATAAAAATCAGGGGCTATTGTAGATGTCCAAGTAAGAAATTCTGGACTAGGGTATTGGTGATGAAGATGGGATTTGGATAAGGAATTGGATGTGAGAAGGAAAGGGAGGTAACAAGATTATGTGTTAACCAGGGTGGTAATTGCTGTAACAAATAGCCCCTTCCAAATCTCAGTGACTTAATGCACTAAAAGTTATTTTATTGCTCACATCACAGGCCAGTATGACTCAGAAGGAGAGTAAGCACCCACATTTAGGTTCTTATATCTTGTGGGGCCTTCATTTTAAACAGGTGGCTTCCCAAATCACCAGGAACAGAAAGAGAGAGCATGGAGAACCAGTGGATCATTAAAAGGGGCTAGGCTGGATGTGGAATACATCACCTCTACCCACATTCTGTTGGTCAGAGCTCAGTAACATAAACATGCTTAACTACAGGGTTTGGGGGATGGTTTAGAAAGTGTAATCTGGCTACCTGTTCAGGAAGAAAATGAAATTGGTTTAAGAACACATAGTAATATCTCTGCCTAAAATGACTGCCTGATTTTGGTTTGAGCAACTGGCTGGAAGGTGCCAGCACTAACTGTACACAGGCATACTTTGTAAAATTGTGCTTTGCTTTATTTCACTTCACAGATATTGTGATTTTACAAATCGAAGGTTTGTGGCAACCCCACGTCAATTAAATCTACTGGCACTATTTTTCCAATAGCATTTGCTCACTTCGTGTCTGTGTCACATTTTGGTAATTATCACAATATTTCAAACCTTTTCATTACTATCATATTTTTTATGGTGATCTATGATGTTACTATTGTAAATAATGTTACTATTGTAATTGTTTGAGGGTGCCACAAACCATGCCCATATAAGGAATATAAGGCAAACTTAATCCATAAATGTTGTTTGTGTTCTGACAGCTACACTGTCCAGTCATTCCCACATTTCTCCCTTTCCTTGAGCCTTTTTATTTCCTAAGACATAACAATATTAAAATCAGACCAGTTAATAGCCTTACAATGGCCTCTACATGTTCAAGTGAAAGGAAGAATTGCACATCTGTCACTGTAAATCAAAAGCTAGAAATGATTAAGCTTAGTGAGGAAGGCATTTCAAAAGCCAAGATAGGCTGAAAGCTAGGCATCTCATGCCAAACAATTAGCCAAGCTGTGAATGCAAAGGAAAAGTTTGGAAGGAAATTAAAGGTGCTCCTCCAGTGAACATATGAATGATAAAAAAGTGAAACAGTCTTTATGCTAATATTGGAGAACATTTTAGTGGTGTGGATAGAAGATCAAACCATCCACAACATTCCCTTAAGACAAAGCCAAATACAGACAAATGCCCTAACTCTCTTTGATTCTATGAAGGCTGAGAGAGATGAGGAAGCTGCAGAAGAAAAAGTCTGAAACTAGCAGAGGTTGGTTCATGAAATTAAGGAAAGAAGACATCTCCATAATATAAAACTGCAGGTGAAACTTCAAGTGCTGATGGAGAAATTGCAGCAAGTGATCCAGAAGACATAACTAAGATAATTAATGAAGGTGACTACACTAAACAACAAATTTTCAGTGTAAATGAAACAGCCTTGTATTATAAGAAGATGCTGTCTGGAATTTTCATAGTTAGAGAGGAGAAGTCAATGCCCACCTTGAAAGATTCAAAGGACAGGCTGACTCTCTTGTTAAGAGCTAATGCTAATGCAGCTGGTGACTTTAGTTGAAGCCAGTGCTCATTTACCATTCTACTAGGGCCCTTAAGAATTTTGCTACACCTACTTTGCTTGTGTTCTATAAATGAACAACAAAGTCTTGTTGGCAGCACATCTGTTTATAGTATGGCTTACAGAATATTTTAAGCCTGCTGTTGAGACCTACTGCTTAGAAAAAATGATTTCTTTCAAAATACTACTGCTCATTGACAATGTACCTGGACACCCAAGAGCTATAGTAGATATGTACAATGATGTACAATGTTGTTTTCATGCCTGTTAACACAATATCCATTCTGCAGCCCACGGATCAAGGAGCAATTAAAACTTTCAAGTCTTATTACTTAAGAAATACATTTTGTGAAGCTATAGCTGCCATAATTATTGATTCCTCTGATGATTCTGGGCAAACTAAATTGTCAACATTTTGGAAAAAATTCACCATTCTAGATGCCATTCAGAACATTCATGATTTGTGGGAAGAAGTCAAAATATCAACATTAGCAGGAGTCTGGAAGAAGTTGATTCCAACTTTCTTGGGTGACTTTTATGGATTCAAGAGTTCAGTGGAGGAAGTAACTGCAGATGTGGTGGAAATAGAAAGAGAACTAAAATTAAATATGGAGACTGAAGATGCTACAATCTCATGATAAAATGGATGAACAAAGAAAGTGTTTCTTGAGATGGAATCTACTGGTGAAGATGCTGTGAATATTGTTGAAATGACAGCAAAGAATATTATATAAACTTAATCAATAAGGCAGCACCAGGGTTTGAGAGGAGTGACTTCAATTTTGGAAGAAGTTCTATTATGGGTAAAATGCTCTCAAACAAGATCACATGCTACAGAGAAATTATTCATGAAAGAAAGAGTCAATTGATAAAGCCAAGTTCATTGTTGTCTTATTTTAAGAAATTGTCACAGTGACCCCAACATTCAGCAGCCACCACCTTGATCTGTTAGCTGCTATCAACATCAAGGAAGATCCTCCTCCAGCAAAAGATTATGACTCACTGATGGCTCAGATGATGGTTAGCATTCTTTAGTAATAATGCATGTACATTGTTTTTTTAGACATAATGCTATTTCACACTTAGTAGACTACAGTATAGTGTAAACATAACTTTTATACGCAGTGGGAAACCAAAAAAGTTGTGTGACTCACTTTATGTGATATTCACTTTTTGTAATATTTGTTTTATTGCAATGGTCTGGAATTGAATCTGCAGTATCTCTGAGGTATGCCTGTACTGAGCTGGAGAAGACTTGGGATGAAACAAGTTTTTCAGAGGAAATCAAGTAATTTGTTTTAGACTTGCTAAGCTTGAGATTCTTAGTAGCCACCTACGTGGAGATAGATGTCAGGTAGCCAGTTTGATACACAAGTGCTCAGTTTAGTTTTTGGCAATATATATAAACTACTAGGAAATAGCTAGATAATTTGGGCAAGGCAATGTGTATAGTTGTTCCCCCTTGTCCATGGGGTATATGTTTCAAGGCCTCTAATGGATTCCTAAAACCACAGATAGAACCTTATTTGTAGTATGTTTTTCCTATGTATACATTCCTATGATAAAGTTAAATTTATAAATCAGGCACAGTAAGAAATTAACAAAAATAATCACAAAATAGAACAATTATAACAATATACTGTAATTAAAGTTATGCGAATGTGGTCTCTCTCAAAACATGTCGTTGTACTATACTTACAATGTTAATACATTGGGCAAAGGGGTGATTCATGCCCTGGGCATGGATAGTGGGGGCAGGATAGTGGGAGATTTCATCACGCTACTCAGAACACTATGCAATAAAAAACTTATGAATTGTTCATTTCTGGATTTTTCCATTTAAATTTTTGGAATGTGGTTGAATGCGGGTAACTGAAACTGTAGAAACCAAAACCACTGATAAGGGGGACTATTGTGTTTACTATTTAATAAATGTTTACTGAGAGCCTAGGTATTGTTCTAGGCATGGGCAAATATTGCTATACAAAACGGATAATATGTTTGTTTGTTTGTTTTTGTTTTATTTATTTATTTATTATTTTTAAAAAATTTATTGGGGTGACAATTGTTAATGAAATTACATAATTTCAGGTGTACAATTCTGTATTACATCATCTATAAATCCCATTGTGTGTTCACCACCCAGAGTCAGTTTTCCGTCCATCACCATATATTTGATCCTCCTTATCCTCATCTCCCTCCCCCCACCCTCCTTACCCTCTGGTAACCACTAAACTATTGTCTGTGTCTATGAGGTTTTGTTTCTCATTTGTTTGTCTTGTTCTTTTGTTGTTTTTGGTTTATATACCACATATCAGTGAACTCATAGGGTTCTCTGCTTTTTCTGTCTGACTTATTTCGCTTAGCATTATACTCTCAAGATCCATCCATGTTGTCACAAATGTTCCTATATCATCTTTCCTTAACGCCGAATAGTATTCCATTGTGTATATATGCCACAACTTCTTTATCCATTCATCTATTGAAGGACATTTTGGTTGTTTCCATGTCTTGGTCACCATAAACAAAGCTGCAATGAACATTGGAGCACACGTATCTTTATGTATAAATGATTTCAAATTTTTTGGGTAGATACCTAAGAGAGAGATTGCTGGGTCATATGGTAATTCTATTTGTAATTTTTTGAGGAACCTCCACACTGCCTTCCATAGCGGCTGCACCAGTCTGCATTCCTACCAACAGTGAGAACTTATGTTTTTTTATACTAGAGACTGACAAACTAAGCAAGATAAATAAGTAAAATTATAGTATATTGGATGATGAGGTCTAGAGAAGATAAAATGGAGAAGGGGACTAGGGAATGGAGTAGGATGGCTAATGAAATTTTAAATAGGATGATCAGGGAAGACCTCACTAAGAAGGTGACATATGAGTAAAGGCTTAAATGGAGGTGAAGACCAAAGCATGTGTTTAACTGGTGAGTGTATTTAGGCCAAGGGAACATTAAATGTAAATGCTTTGAGACAGGAGGGTGACTGTGCCTCTGGCTAGACTGGAGTAGGGGGAGAGAATAAGGAGAGGATGAGGTTCCAGAGAAAAGGGGTTAAGGGCCTAGGCAATTTGGTCATACAATTTGTTTACTTAAAGTTCTCTTCCAAAAGTTGAATAATGACTCACTTTCCAAATTTTCCCTTAGTGTTTTTCTCCTAGTTTAGCCCATGATATTAGATAGATAGAATCATATTTTTTTATAGTAGACATTGGTTAATGTTCCTGTTTCTTCAAGGCAAGGTATTATATTCATAGATGCGTTAAACAAGAGTCACCAAATATGCATTTTTTTAAATTACCCATTATTTACTAGTTACTAGGCTAGGCAGTGGTGATGCAAAGATAAAAAGGTATATAGTTCCTGCACTTAAAGAGCTTCCTGAAACTGATCATTTTAATATATTGTGCTAAGTGAAAAGAAACCTCATTCTGCTTAGGAGAATGAAATATGTGCCTGGAGGGGTTAATGTTTGAGTCAAGACTTAACAAAAGAGTAGGTGCTAGTCAGGCAAAGTTGGAGGGAGTAGGAGATGGTGAAATGGAAAATAAGGGTTCAGAAGGACAGTTCAGGCAGAGTAGACAGTGTCAAATCAATAAATATCATATCTAATGGTAGATAAGAGAATTAAAATCAGGGAATATTTTGGAAAGCAGTTTGCATGACAAAATCCTCATCCTATACATTCCTATTAAAAAATACTTAAGAGAACTTCCAATCTGAAATATATACGTAAGATCCTGAAACTGAAAAATATTATCTAACTCTCATTTTTCAGATGAGGGAACTGAGACCTGAAGAGGTTAAATGATTTATTCAATACCAAAAAGCAGGTGAGTAGTTGTGTGAGTACCCAATGCCATGAGATAGTCAAGCCAAAGCTGGCCCAGGTGCTTCAAGAACAAACACACTTTTTGTTCTGTTTTCTTCATTGCTTAGAATATGTACCTCTTTGAGCCTAACTGTATTTCCGTATGTCTTTAGACTTTAGCATGGTTCCTAAAATCCCTATGAATTAATTCTCAAACACCTGTTAGAACTGTTCTCACTCATTGGTTTCTCTGTGGAGGATTACACCCTGCCTACACTGTTCTTCCACAGAAACTTTCTCCAGGGAACATACCATTCATTGGGTCTACTTAATTTTAGGTTTTGTTTTGTTACTTTCTTCCTTGGTCTTCCAGAACACAGAGAACTCACGAGGCTAAATTAGGGCAGATAGGTTAGAAGTTGAAAGTAATGTTTTCTCTTTGCAAGAAAATACCCTAGGGGCAGCGAGTGCAGGAAATTGTGTGTCACTGTGATGAAAAACAAATGAAAGCCTTTACAGCAGAAACGTCAGACTTCAGTCATCTATCATATCTATCACTGCATACCAATGCAGATGTATCGTGGAAGCAACAGCCAATTAAGCATCCAAAAAACAAATTCCCCCATTTCCTTCTCACCATGTTTTTCTATAGTGATTTTCTGGGATCATGAAGAAACAGTGGATGTGCTCAAAAAAATAATGTGAGTGCATGTGTGACTTTTATGATTATTAGATTAAGATATGACTTATGACTCTTCATAAGGAAACAACTTCCTTGAAACTATAGTGTGTTCCTCTTAATGAATAAATGCCAAGGTTATTTTCTTATATTCAGATATGGTTATCCTGATGAGATCATTCTTGTTTCAGTTACCTTGAGGAAGAGGAATATCCTTAGACAAGTAACAGGAATTGAGACAGAAGACCCTAAGAAGGTGGGCTGGAGAAAGAACTGTTGGTCTATTCTTTTTTTTTGTTTGTTTTCTTTTTATTAGTTTCAGGTGCACAAGACAAGGTAATACTTAGACGTTCATCATTTATATCCCTCACACTGTGGACCCCCCCACTATCCCTCAGACATTACACCGAGCCATCACATTATATATATATATAAAATTATAGTTGGCATTCATTATTGTTTAGCTTCCGGTGTACAGTACCTTGATCAGGCATCTACAGCATCCCTGAGGTGGTCTCCCAAATGGGACACGTGTCCATCGGATACCCTACAAAATCTTTACAACATTATTGATTACGTTCCCAAAATTAATTTCCAAAAACCCCGAGGCCATCTTGTGGTTACCGATTGTTTTCTAATCCCCTCACCTTCCCCCTTATCCACACCCCCCGCCCATCTAACAACCCTCAGTTTTTCCTCTTTGTCCCCAAAACTGTTTCTGATTAGTTCATTCACTTATTCTTTTCTTTAGATTCCACATATAAATGAGATCTTATGGTACTTTTCTTTCTCTTTCTGACTTGCCCACTATCTCCACTTCTATTCAACATAGTGCTGGAAGTTCTAGCCACAGCAATCAGACAAGAGAAAGAAATAAAAGGCATCCAAGAAACTATTAGTCCACCAAGAAACTATTAGACCTGATAGATGAATTTAATAAAGTAGCAGGATACAAAATTAATATTCAGAAATCAGTTGCATTTGTATATACCAATGATAAAATATCAGAAGGAGAAATTAAAAAAACAATTTCATTTACAATTGCTCCAAAGACTATAAAATACCTGGGAATAAGTTTAACCAAAGAAGTAAAAGATTTGTACTCAGAAAATTATAAGACACTGAAGAAAGAAATGAAAGAAGACATAAATAGATGGAAACACATTCCATGTTCATGGATAGGAAGAATTAATATAGTTAAAATGTCCATACTTCCCTAAGGCAATATACATATTCAATGCAATTCCAATCAAACTACCTACAGCGTTTTTCACAGAAATAGAACATATAATCTTAAAGTTTATGTTGGTCTATTCTTGAAAGATTCCAAGTATCTGGGAAGATTTTCCTTTGATGAAGGTTATATAAAGGTGGCATCCATTAGGAGGAAACAACCAGGAAGCAGGAAGAAATCTCAAAATCTCATTGGTTTTCCTGTGCTTCAGTCAGCTGCAGTTTGTAAACCAGATTATTTAGATCACCCTCCTCTCTAAATTTATATTGTCTTTATTGCACTCCAGAAGCAAGGTATTTTGGACACACTTGGCCTGTTTTAAAGGAGTGAACAGTTAGATTTCTCTTGAGCCAGAGATAATCAAGGAGAAACACTAAAGTAATGGTTCCATCTGGGGGCAATTTTGTCTTCAAGGAGACATTTGGCAATGTTTGTCACAAACTGGTGAGGGGGCAGATGCTATAGGCATCTAGTGGTTAGACCAGGGGTACTGCTAAACATCCTGCGATGCACAGAACAGTCCCTACTACAAAAAATGTTATAGTTTAAAATGCCATAGTGCCAAGATTGAGAAACCCTGCCCCAGAGTAAAGATGAATCTCAGGAGAACAGAATTGGCATCATGTGGCCCAGATGTTCCCCACGTCCAGGAGATTTTCCTTCCAATGCTACCTTTGGAGGTTCTGGGGTGTTATTGCTATTGAGACAACTAACATTTCCTTACTTCAGCCTTGGGTGATACGCTTCCTCTATTCCCAAATCAGAGAAATCTCCCTACTCCCCCCACTCTCCAAGTCATTAATACCAAATATTTATTGAGTTTATACCAGTCCCATAAAGTAAATTATGTACTGGGAAGACAAAGAAATCTGAGATGGCCTTTCCCAGAGATGATTAGAATCTCAGCTGGAATCTCTGAGTTGTCATTGTTTTCACAAAAGTCTTTTTATAAGGAACTTGATGATTTGGGAAACAGGGCCTTACTTCCCATTGTGATCAGGTAGGCTCCAGTTTTCTCCTGGGTTACTCCTAGACTCAGGAAGTCATTCTTAAGGTTTATAACAAATACCTATGACATTAAGACATTGACAATCTATTGAATTGAACCAATCATAGGATATGAAAATTGCTTGGTATTAATTATCCATGATTCTCAGATTGTGTTCTGCTTTGATTTGTGTGGGTTCATTTTATTTCTCAACTACATGCTCTTTGTGTTTTCCCTTGAGGGTCTCGGGATGGGCTTATTTCTCAACTGAATTAGTTGGAAAATCTGATCATTTGAAAGAACTCAGTTAAGTTGATGTCCACAAATATTTACTGAGTGCCTGTTAAATATATCACAATTAAAATAAAATATGATTTTAACCAAGAAATCAGGGCAATGATTTGGCTCAATTTTTTTCCAGATAAAATTTATTACTTTTGTCATGATGATGCCTGATAACTTTTCAGGAATCAATACATCAACAAATTGAAATTAAATCAACAAACATTTAATTAAAAAATTAAAATCAACAAGTATTTATCAAGCAGCTGCTATGCATAAGCAGCTGTTTTAAACACAATTAGAGTAGAGTAAGGTTAGGAGGAGGAATGATGGATGACAGGCTCCTAACCTCAAGTTTCTTATAGATTAGGCCATTTTGGAGTTAATTCATTCCCATGATTGTAAACAAGTGTGTGTGTGTGTGTGTGTGTGTGTGTGTGTGTGTGTGTGTGGTAGGCTGTGTGTTTTTACAAAAGCTGTTGTCCTCCTAACTAGTGAAACATGTCCAATTGAGCAAGAGAGAGATGAGGGAGTAATATCAATCTTTCCTTGTAAATTCTGTCTTAAAACTACCAATAGGATGTACAAAGTTGAATATTTTCTGTAAAAATTTGACATTTGTTTAGAAACTAAACACTTACAGATTTTTAAAAAAATTTATTGGGGTGACAATTATTAGCGAAATTACGTAGATTTCAGGTGTACAATTCTGTATTACATCATCTATAAATCCCATTGTGTGTTCACCACCCAGAGTCAGTTCTGTTTCCATCACCATATATTTGATCCCCCTTACCCTCATCTCCCTCTCCTCACTTACAGATTTTTGTTGTTGTTGGAGAGCTGTTGAAACAAAAACCAAAGCAAGAAATAAACTATTGTATATCAAGTGAGACTAAACTGTAACAGAGAATTATTTCGTTTCTCACTGACCCCTTCACTCTCCCATCTCCCTCAACCACATAAGTATGAATACAAAGAGAGAGGGTAGGTATCTGGCTATTTCCATGAAAAATGACTTTCCCCTACAATCACCTTCTGTCAATAAAATGCTTATTTTCTGACATGCCAATTAGGTGATTCATAATCCAGATGACCATCCCCTTCCATTTAGTACTGTTGGACTGGGCTAAATGTCTTAAGTGTTTACCCTTTATGACCAGTGGCTTGGATCTGTTCTCAGTCAAACTGGGCCACTCATGACATGTTTGCCTGTAGGATTTCTCTTGAGGTAAAGTAACCATTATTATCAGATTTTAAACTGAACAGCAGATTAGGACAGTGGCTTTGCCATCAGCAGTGAGGAATGCTTGTTTTACAGTACCATGTATCCAAAATACGAGTTTGTGGGAAGAATTCAATGCAAAATAAATAGCCTATAATTTACAGAACCACAGTGAAGGGGGCTTGTGTGGCAGAGCTTGGGACTTCAAAAGATCCTCGTTGTTCAAAAGCCAGTTATTAGGGAGGGATGATTTGTTCTAGAATCTTAAGCTAATTTTCCAAGATTTGACTGATAATGAACTAATCATTTAAAAAATTGAGATAAAATTCACATAACATAAAATCCACATTTTAAAGTATACAATTTGGTGACCACTAGTAGATAACATAATGATTTTTAAAAAGATTAGTGATTAGGATTCTAGGGGTGTGGGGGGAATAAAAATAACCATGTTGAAATTTTCATTCATAAATATATTCAACTATATCTAACAAAGGTTAAATAATTGCAGTATTAACATACTAAAATGCTCTTTCTACAAAGCAATCTACAAATAAATCTTTCTATTCTACTGAAGACACAAATTATTAACCAGTTTTGCAATTACAATTATTAAGGCATTTAAACTTTAATTATGAAGAAAGGCAGATGGAGTTTAAAATATCCACATTGTCAAATTTCTTTACAGAGATGACATTTGGAGAACGTTTGAAAAGAACTTTAGAAAATTGTTGTGGAAACTAGAAAACATAATTTTTGATAGATAAATATAAAGTTTTCTTTTTTTTTAATTTATTGGGGTGACAATTGTTAATGAAATTACATAATTTTTTTAAATGTTTTTGCAAATAGGCTGAAATTCAAATAAGACTGCTTTCTACTATTTTGGAGTAGATGTTTGAATTAACACAGAACTCTCAACTTTAAAAAGTCAGAATACTATGTAAGTAAAATAGTCTGGTTAAAGAAGCTGATGAGAAACTTCTGGGTAAATTAGAAGAAAATAGAGGATAAAAATTTGTTTGGCCTAGAAGTAAATCCTCTTAACCAGTGATTCTCAGCTAGAGGTGGAGGCATGTTCCTAAAGCAATATTGAGGCTCTTTCAAATTACAAACCTCTCTGTGGCATCCTCCCACCCCATCCCTGCCAAGATCTTCATTTGTCTACCTGGTCCAAGGTGAGCAACAGCACGCTCCCTAGGTGAGACCAAACAAAGGACTATAACCACTGCTCTTAACCAACAAAACTTTGTCTATTAGGTAGACAGAAGTAGCTTTTTATTTAAATCACAGTCAGAATTTATGAGGTGTGATCAAATAATGTGGTGAATTTTTAAATTAAAAAAAATTTATTACAGTAAAAGACACATTGCCATTAATCCTATTCAAAATACTCCTCCTCGCTTTGAACACACATCTCATTGTTCTTGCCACTTTCTAAAGTAGTTCTGCAAGTTCTCTTTCATGAGCATCTTTAGTTGTATTCTCCTGGCTGCCTTGATATCCTGAATTGATTCAAAATGTTTACCTTTCATAGTCATTTTGACTTTGGGGAAGAGCCAGAACTTGCACGGTGCCAGATCTCATGAATAAGGTGGATGAGGACACACCATAATGTTTTTATTTGCCAGAAATTGCTTTACCAGAAGCAATGTGTGACACGGAGCTTTTCCATTATGATCAAAACATACGGTGAATGCTGCTGCCCAGTGCCATCCCATGGAAAGACAGGAATCTTCAATATAGAAAGCAATGCATCAAACCTTAGTAACAGTATGTGACAAGTTTCAACTTGTTTGATGCAGTCAGTCGGGTGTAAACTACAGTTGAGAGAAGGTGTGTTTTAAAGTGTGCCATAAATCATCCCCCATCATGACAGTGCTCCATGTTACACATCACTTTTGGTATACAGCAATTCTGTCAAATAAAAACATTATGTGTTTCCTCATCCGTCTTATTCACTGGATCTGGCACCGTGAGAATTTTGGCTCTTCCCCAAAGTCAAAATGATTCAGGACATTGAAGTAGCCATGACAGGACAACTAAAGACACTCACGAAAGAGGACTCCAGAACTCCTTCAGAAAGAGCAATGCAAGAACAACGGGATAAATGTGTTCGAAGCAAGGAGGAGTCTTTTGAGGGGGATTAATGGCAATGTGTTTTTTACTGTAATAATTTTTTAAAATTTAAAAATTTACCATGTTGTTTGATCACACCTCGTATAATAATTCAGTAAAATGTTAAGGATTATCTCTGCAATATCTGTGAAGAAAAGGGTGTACTAGGTAACTAACTACAGAAAACACTCAGAGAAAAGTTTTATTTAGCCTCTTTAAGAGCCTCAGGTATCCTCTTTTCTTGGAGCACTGGAAGAAGGTGATCCTCTTCTCGTGTCCAGCACAGCTGTGGCTCAAGGTCCCAAGAAGCATCAGAAGCATGTCGTAGCTCCAAAGCATTGGATGCTGGATAAACTGACCAGTGTGTTTGCTCCTCATTCGTCTACTGGTCCCCACAGCTGAGAGAATGTCTCTTTCTCTTTCTCTCTTTCATTTTCCTAAGGGACAGACTGAAGTATGCCCTTGCAGGAAATGAAGCAAAGAAGATCTGCATACAGCCATTTATTAAGATTGATGGCAAGGTCCAAACGGATGTAACCAACCCCGCTGGTTTTATGGATGTCATCAGCATTGACAAAACTGGAAAGAATTTCTGTTTGATCTACGACACCAAGGGTCGCTTTGGTGTTCATTGTATTACACCTGAGGAGGCCAAGTAATAGTTGCGCAAAGTGAGAAAGATCTTTGTGGGCATGAAAGGAATCCCTTATCTGGTGACTCATGATGCTCACACCATCCACTACCTTGGTGCCCCCATCAAGGTGAATAGCACCATTCAGATTGATATGGAGACTGGCAAAATTACTGATTTCATCAAGTTTGGCACTGGCAACCTGTGCGTGGTGACCAGAGGTGCTAACCTGGGAAAAATTGGTGTAATCACCAACAGAGAGAGAGAGAAACCGTGGTTCTGTTGATATAGTTTGTGTGAAAGATGACAATGGCAACAGCTTTGACACCTGGTTCTCGAACATTTTTGTTATTGGCAAAGGCAACATACCATGGATTTCTCTTCCAATTGGAAAGGATATCTGTCTCACCATTGCTGAAGAGAGAGACAAGAGACTGTCAGCCAGACAGAGCAGTGGATGAAATGATCTCTAGGTGATGTGATTGGAAGAGTCTTTGTACTTAATTAAGATAATATAGCATGATTAGCATGATTAATTGCCAAAAAAAAGCCTCAGTCATTACAAGCACTTTGGCACTATCATTTATATAGAAAGAATTCTATTTCATTAAAATAGAACTGCCACTGACCTCTGCTTGGCCATATCTTTTACACTATAGCTATGTTTCCTGAGACAGTGGTGATATGGGAGAATTTGGTAAACAAATATGGAACACCTCGAGTTAAACAAATTGAAATTAGTTCATGCACTACAGGACTTCTCAGGTAGTTTAATTTACTACTGACACACCAAGAGGGGCTTATCTGATGAGTATCTTCTCCGTATTTTGATTTGTATTTTTCTTTTCATTAGTGAAATTGTAGAATATCTTTTTATGTTTTTATTTTTTTCTGTGCATTGCCTGTTCATATCCTTTACCTGTTTCTCTATTAGATTATTGATCTTTTTCTCACTGCTTTTTAGCAGTTCACTCCTTTTCTATTACACGTGTTGTAAATATTGTCATACTGTCATTTGTCCTTTTAGTTAATGGTGCTTTTCTTGAAACAAATTTTTTTGTTTTTGAGTACTCATATTGATAGTATTATGATTTCTGGGGTTTGAATTTTAGAAAAGCCTGTCACACTCCCAGATTATAAAATTATTTTTCTATATTTTT
The DNA here is from genome assembly GCF_964194185.1 of Rhinolophus hipposideros. Lineage (NCBI taxonomy): Eukaryota > Metazoa > Chordata > Mammalia > Chiroptera > Rhinolophidae > Rhinolophus > Rhinolophus hipposideros. Next base: position 36,276,012 of record NC_138059.1, read on the forward strand.
TCTAACAACTACATAATATTTAAAATATTCACTAAGAATTGTCACTCCAATAAATTAATATATATATATGTATACATATATATACATATATATCATACATATCTATATATATATATATATATCACTGTAGAAAGCTCTATTGGCACTGAAATATATATATATATATATATATATATATACACACATATTTCAGTGCCAATAGAGCTTTCTACAGTGATAGAAACGCTCTGTATCTATCCCATATCTTATGGTGGTACCAGCAACATGTGGCTATTGAATACTTGAAATGTTGGTAAGGTTGAAAAACTAAGGTTGTAATTTTATTTAATTTTAATTAATCAAAATTAAAATTTAAATAGCCACATGTGGGTACAGGCTAGTATCAAACAATACAGATAGATCTTTATCTGAAATTTGTTTTCATGGGCACTATGAGGTAGACAGATTTTTCTAGATGAATAATTCTAGCACTATTTATTGAATATCCTTTGAAACACTATTTATTTTTCTCCATTGATTTAAAAAGTCTTATTTATTTATTTATTTCTTAAGTGTGTTTCTCTAGGACCCATCAGCTCCAAGTCAAGTTGTTTCAATCTAGTTGTAGAGGGTGCAGCTCACAGTGGCCAATGTGGGGATAGAACTGGTGACCTTGTTGCTAAGAGCACCATGCTCTAACCAACTGAGCTAACTGGCCACCCCTGAAAAGTCTCTTTTATATTACTCTTTATCTATCTGGTAAGGCAGTTCTGTCATTTTTCTTCTTTTTCAAAATTTGTGGCATCCCTTGCATATTTTCTTTTCCCTATGAAATTTAGAATTAACTTGCCAAATTCCATCAAAATATTCTCTTAGAATTTTGATGGAGATTTTGATGATAAGATCTATTTGGAAAATAATTGACATTTTAATGATATTAAGTTTTCCCTCTAGCTAATCTATTTTTTAGTTTATAGTTTTACTCCTTTGTTTATTTTTTGCTATATTTTTTCTAGATATTTTATATCATTTTTGTTGCTATTGAAAATAGTCTCTTTTGTCAATAAAATCTTGGAGTATGAGAAAGCTATTGATTTTTACATGTTGATCTTGCATCTATTTACCTTGCTGGACTTTTAATCTTTATTATCTTAGATTTTCTAGGTAATTAATTACAATACCTTTGAATAATGCCAATGATATCTTTTTATTTCACATACATATATAGATAGATAGATAGATAGATAGATATACACACATATATAGTATGGTTACTCAACATTGTTCTTATTTTCCATATATATATATATATATATATATATATATATATATATACTAGTATATATATATAAATATATATATGATATAGTCATATAAATATGACTAGGAGAATAAGAACAATGTATCATGCTTAGAATCAGTACCCCATGCTTTCTTACTTACAAAATTTAATGAGATTTAACCTATGGTTTGATAATACTTTTTTTTTCAATCAGTATGTCATGGTATATAATAATCAGTATTAGAAAATATATATTGTCTTCCTTTGTCATGTACAAAGTTTTATGCTTATTTCTTAGAACCTGCATAATAGTTTTATTCGAAACCTCTGAATGGTTTGTTGATTTCAGAGCCAAGTGTTTCAAGATCTCCTTTCAGAATTGTGATTTGTATTCCCCATAATTTCTGTTCTTCGTATTTCAAAATTATGTTGTTAAGTTCATGGCCATTAATATGATGAAGACTCACTATCCTTGATCTTCACATTTTCTTTGTGGATTATTACTTTTATTAAAAGCCAAAGTATTTTTTTTTTGCCTGTTAATTTCTAGTTTCAAATTCTATTTTGAATGAGTTTTATTTTGTCAAACTTGCTTTTTTACTATTATCACTTTCTTGGTATGTATTTCCATCTTTATGTTTTTAAGTTTTCTCTACTACTTTCTAAATATATCTATTATTTGCTGATGTTTATTCTAAATAATATTTTTAAATGACAAATTGAGGCGTAGTAAGCATTTTTAGACTTTATTCGAACAAAAATTGATTCTAATCAGGCAGCACCAAATAGGAAGTGGATAGAAGTACTCCCCCAACAGGAGATGTGAAGAGAGTTTTATAGGGGAAAGGTGGAATCAAAGTAAGAAAATTATTGATTGGCTATAGCTTAAAGCCTAGTTGGCTGTCTGTGATTGGTTGTCCTTAGTATTTTGATTTCATAACCTTGAGGCATTTACAGGTTTAGATTTTGGTTTGTCATCAAGGTATTAGAACCACCTCAGACTAATGACCTCCTTATTTAATTAATTTAACAACATATAAGGTGGATTCTAACTATGAAGTCTCTTTTTTGGTAGTTGAAGAAACTACATAATAAAGCTGACAGGAGGTTGACATTCATAAACTCTAAAGAACTTCTACAAATCAATAAGAGAAAGACCAACATCTCAATATAAATCGCATAAGAAATGTGAGCAAGGAATTCATAGAAAAAGAAAATCAAATGACCAATATACATGTGAAATGAAATTCAACTCATTAATATTCAGGAAATGCAAATTAAAGTGACAATAAAAACCATCTTTTGCCAAAAGAATAGGAAAAATCAGAATAGAGGAAAATAAGATCAATAATTCACTGGTAACAATGATGTGGAATTCTCAAGTGTGTTGAGTATAAATATAAATGAATTTTACATATTACGATATCTTTTGCCATAGAGGAATGACTGTCTCTCTCAGCACTTTTCAAATAATCCTGAAGAACTTCAATTGGCCCAAGATTGGCCAATACCTACCTCAAACTGATTGGTTTTGGTGAGGCTGGTAGTTGGACAGGGACCAGAATGCTATGATTGGTTCAGCTTGGGTAGATGCCCATTCTGGATCCATCAATTATAGCTAGAGAATAGGATCAGGTAAGACTATGTGACTCCCAGAGTAACCATGGGGGATAGGGTTATGGGAGAAGGGAACAAGGGATTAGATCTCAGGAGAACATAGCAGGTGTTGCTGCACAATGTCACAAATGCCAAACAATTTTACTTTACCACATATAAAATCAAGGAAATAATATAAAACATCAGATACGAATGCGTGAGTAAATCGCACTCTCCACCTTTCTCAAATAAACATACCCATTTGGAAAGCTTTCTTAATTACAAAGGAATTGAAGCCAGATAAGTGAGCCAATGTATATGATATGTCTTGCAATCCTTAGATGACTGAGTAAAAATAACAAAAACCTGAGGTATTAATTACTGCTAAAATCGTTAGAGAAAAATAGAAACACATGTCACGACTCTCAGAAGGGAATTGATCAGGTCTGCAGAATAGAATTATAAATTCTTAAAAAGAGAAGCTCATAAAAATGTCACCTTGAAGCTGAGGCATTTTAGCAGTATTAAAGAAAAGGGGAATTTCAGATTTCATTCACCAGGCTTCTCACTTAAACCTGTGCAGTGTATTTTGCAATTTGGCTGAGATGGCCATACTTTCTTAATAAGTACTCCTGCAAAGCAAACCTTTACTCATATAGAATAAAAGGCAAAGGAGAACCAAAGAACCATGTAATTTAAAGCTAGAAGAAAGGGAAGAAAGAGGAGAGTTCTTTTTTCGTTAACAACCTGAATTATGGAAGATATTTAAATACATGTAATTTTATAAATCTTAAGTACAGGTTGTGAACTAAGATACAAATAGACCTCAGTGAGAAAAGTGAGGCAAGGAAGAAGGACATTTACCTGGGTTTCACATCACAAAATAAGATGCCATAGTGTAATGAGAGATGCCAGCAGCCGTAAGAATTTTAACTTAGTTATGTATGCCCTCTTGGGAAATATGAGCTTTTGGCATTTGAATATATTGCATTGTAATTTCTTGGTTTCATATATCTTACATATTAGCACACAGACTCTTTGAAGAGAGGTATATGTCTTCCTCATTTTTTTAACTACCCTTCACAGGGCCCCAATTCCTTCCCTAATTGTACCTCAAGCAAGATCTGCTGAAAGACCAAATGACTAATTGGATGGAGAGGATTTATATAGACTGGTCAAAATCTATCATGTCTGTCCCTAAATATTCTAAAATCTCGGTGGATGAAGTAATCAAATTAGATATGAAAAGCAACTGACGTGTCAGCATTCAGCACAAACTCGGAGTTGGTAGGGTACAACCTACTGAGAACTTCCTGCATTTTTTCATCAATATGGAACTGCAAGAGGACAGAGTTGTAGATTCACTTCTAAGTCCCTCGATCCTTTCTCTCCGGCTTGTATAAACTTAAGTACTGCTGTGCCCAGAACTGTCCCAATTTATGCTGTTGTCTCAGTGTAATTATTATTGGTGTCCCATTTCAAAAGTGTTTCCTTTGGAAAATAAATTATATGGTCACTGTACTTACAGCATCTTTTACAACACTATGTTCCTTATCCTACATGTCCTTCTAAATATTGGAGATTCTATTATGCTGAAATAGTTTTGCCTTTTTTTTTTTTTTTAACGAGGGTAAACTCTTCCTAGGCACTTCTGCAGAAAAGTCTTAGAGCTGTGGGAGAGTCAAGTTTTACAGCTTTGGGAGATGACACCTTTGTGTATCTCAGCATAGTAGGACAATTTTGACTTGAGCGAGACTCCAAGGGGTAAAAATATCTTGGTGCAGCCTTTATGAATCTGAGCCAGTCATTTTCACTCCTTGACATTTGACCCATTGAAAAGGAAGAAGTATCAGGTTTCCCTTGAGGCTTTGAACATGAAATTCTCCCATACTCTGGCAAAACCCATTGCCAGGAAAACTGTCATAAAAGTGACGAAGGCAGTGATGACAATTTGGTGCTTCACATGATTTCAACTCCAAGTGTTAGGTAGGAGGTAAAGATAGGTTATAGACCTATAATGAGTACTGTTCTAAGCTTTGACTTTTTGTACCCACTTATCCTTCTCCCCTAACCCCACCCATTCAGCCAGGCTGTCCTCACTCTGTCTGCTTGAGAGTGCTACATTGTTATTAACCTGAGTCATACATATAGTTACTAAGTCAGATATTTGTTCAATACACATTTATCAAATACTTGTCATATGCTAAAACTAAGAACATACATATTTTTCAAAAGGTCTCTGCATTCTGGGAACTCACATTCTAGAGAATAAGAATGAAACATAGGTAGATCATTAAATTATAAGGAACATAATGGTCATCTATCTAAAGGGTTATGGAAACATTTGAGGCAATAGTGGTTGATTAACAGTTAAATTTGAGGTATTTTGTCAGATATTCAAGTATAAATGCTTTGTAGGCAGTTAGGAATACGGACCTGGGGCTCAAAAAAGAGGCTGGAGCTAGAACCAGATAATTTTGTCACTGGCAAAGAGGTCATAGTTAGAGTTGACCAGAATGGCACATGTGGAGTTTAAAAACGCAGCCTCTGGTGTTAGACTATTTGTAGTAAAATCCTGCTCTGGTAAGATACAAAGAGCTTTCTGCTTTTCTTTTTGGACTGTCTTAACTATGGTTTATTATAAATCATTCCTGTTGGAGATATGTAGACTTCACAACACATATCAACAAATGTGTACAAAACTTCTCAGACGTGTGCCTTTCAGTGGGCAAAGGAAATCTTTTTAACTTCTATTATAGACTTAAATAGATTTACTCTATTATATATGATAATGCTTCTTTAATGAAGATTTATCATCTATCTATCATCTAACTATAATCAATCTATCTGGAACAATTGAAAGTGTTACTTTCTGTGTTACTGTTGGTGAGGGAAAAAATTGTCATGTAAATGAACACATCATGGAATAGCTCCAAAGTTTCTATTGTTCTATAAATACTCCCTCTTTTTTCAAGGTGCATGAGATAAGGCAATTAAGATTTTATTTTGGAAATGACTCAGAGAAGCTACTCATGATTGGCGACATGTGGAAAAAGAATCATCTGCCTTACTGCTTTTTACCTTCAGGACACAGAATAAGAATAGTACCAAGTCTTAACACTCAGCATCTCTCAAACAAAGGCGTAAATCATTTGATAGTTCTTCACTCCTATAATAACTATCATCCTCTCACTCCACTACTGGGATCATGCAATTTTCTGGTGGCAGAAGGCTAAAGACATACTTGATCAAAATGATATAGGAAGGCAGTGGTTCAACTAGCAATAGTATTCAGGACTCTGTCCATGATCCTTCATAAATAATGTTTTGTTTAGGGTGTGAATGATTGAAGATATAGAAATGATTTACATTGAAGGACAAAACAGCTGGCAGGGGGTGTATATGTTTATATGTCCTGAGTGGATCCCACATGCAGAAAATGAACTTTAAATTCTTTAGATATATATGTTATTATAGGGAAGCAAAGACATGGATGATGATAATAATAAAAATAATAAAATAGTAACAACAACTAGAAAAAATATTAATAGTCAATAATTATACAGGGATTGTTATGTGCCAGGTACGTTTCTAACCATTTATTTAACCCCTTAGTCACAAGCATTTAAGGTAAAAATATTATTATCCCACTTTTACTTATGAGAAATTAGAGGCAACATGTTCAAGAATGCTTCTTGAAGCAAATTTAGGATTCTAACTTGATTCAAATAATTCAAATATGGGATTTTAACTTGATTAAAATAATTGTATCTCAGGATCAGGTTTCTCTTACAGGTGTATGAGCAATAATAATGGGAATCATCAGGAAAATATGACACCAAAAAAGAGAAAAATTTTTTTTAAACTTAACTTTTAAGGCAAATTAACTTAATATATGCATTTGAAAATGTATTCATCTCTTGAAATAGGGTTGTATTTGGCTTAAGAGTGGCGCAAAGAAGCACATTCTAACTTAGTTGTGAATCCTTTTCTGGATCATTTAGTCTTGAGTTCAGATGAACACATGCTCTTCCTGCACCAACCTGGTACTTGGGCAGGAGAGAAGGAGACACTCAAGTAATCTCTTCAGTGGTAAATCACCTCAGACACTTGAGACCTTGTTATATTTCAAAATAATGATTAGAGATTGCAGAAAATATCCACTTTTAGAAGTCCTCAGAGAGTTTGAAACTTGGTAGTATATTTCAAATTGAGTCCTGGGAACTTTTAAGCATATTTACACTCCCTTTTATGGTTTTGGAAGGGGGAAGAAAAGCCATGTAACGCATTTTCCTTACTATTTTAGAAAGGAATGAACAATTCTGTGCTCCTAATTTAGGCATTTTTCTGCACAGTGTTGATGACTTACTTGGTCAAGTAGGTCTGATGAATCAAGCCACATTTTGGATGGAGAGAGGTAGGGGCCTCAGGATGTCAATATGCTGGATGCTTTGTGTAGAAATATGAACATTAGTATGATGGAGTCCATGCTGTATGGGTAACTGATAAAAGGTCAATGTGTGTAGGGAACAGAATAACAGCATTGAAACCAGAAGCCCAACGGTGGAGCAGCAGTTCTATAATATAGTAGGAGGCCATGAAAAAATCACGTGATATCTCAGAGCCTCAGGTTTTTTATCATGAAATGGAAAGAATATCTAGTTCACTGTTAATCACAGGATTAACTGACACAATGCACATATTTTTAAATTATTAAGTGATAAATTAATGTTTTATTGATTGTAAAACAGTAATAGACACTTTATTTGTTTTGCAAATATCTATTGAGTGACTACTGTGTGGTGAGAACACTTCCAGGCATTCATGATATAAGAGTGAACAAGTTAGACTTTCTAGTGGGGAAGACAGGCAATAATTAGGTAACACTATACATTTTCTTTTGTTGAGAGCCCGCTGACCCATGTGGGAATCGAACCGGCAGCTTTAGGAGTTAGGAGCACGGAGCTCTAACCACCTGCGCCACCGGGCCGGCCCCATAACACTATACATTTTCTTTTGATAAATAACAAATTACTCCAAAATTTACCAGCTTAACCAAACAAATGTTTATTACACAGCTCAGCTTCTGTGAGTCAGAAATCCAGGAGTGGCTTAGCTGGTAATTCTGGCTCAGAGTTTCTCACGAGATTGAAATCAAGGTGTCGGATCTGGCTGCAGTCAACTCAAGGCTTGACTGGCTTAGAGGATTTCCAACCTCTCTTGTGTGGCTGTTGTCAGAAGGCTTTAATACTTCAGTACATGGGACTGCCCAGAAGACTGCTCACAACATGGCACCTAGTTTCCTCCAGAGTGAGTTGCACGAGAAAGAAGAGAGAGAAGGAGAGCAAGATGGAAACTGTGTTGTCTTTTATAACCTAGTCTCAGAAGTGATCTCTCATCACCTCTATGTTCGATTGGTACACAGATCAACTCTGGTACAGTGTGGGAAGGAATTACAGTGGATGTGAATGGCAGGTAGGGATCATTGGAGGCCATTTTAGAGGCTGGTATCACAATACCATAATACATGCAGTTAAAAATGCTGCAAAAGTAATAAAGTACTGTGATAAAGAATGGTACAGGGGTGAGGCCTAATTTTGATAGCCTTTCTAAGAAAGTGACCTCTAAACTGGGATCTAAGAGCAGAGAAAGAAGCCATAAGAAGATCTAAGAGCCAGCCATAAGAAGTTCCAGGGGCCTGGGCAGAGGCACTACGGGAAACAGCAGGTCCAAAAATTCTTGGATGAAAGAGGTTAGTGTTTTGTCCAAATTATTAGGAGGATGGTGGGAATTAATAATTGTGAGGGAGAGAGAGAGTGACTTGAGATACCACTAGAGTGTCGGGCACTCTAGAGCCCAGGTAGCTGTGAACATTTTTTTCAAAGGTCTTTTAAAAAGAACTTTCTGGTTTTTTAAAGGTCTTTTTAAAAGAATTTTTGTTGTCTCAATAGAAGGTGAGAAAGGATACAAGCACTGAGCCCAGTTTTCAAGTTATTTTAGTAGTCTGTAGTCCAGGTGAGAGGTGATGGTGTCAGGTACCAGGTGGTGACAGAGCAGATGAAGAGCTGTGGGAATTACTGCTGTATTTTGGAGGACGGGCTTTCAAGATGTGCTGATGGATTGAAATTGTGTGTGTGTGTGTGTGTGTGTGTGTATGGTAAGGACAGGATCAAGAATGATTCCCAACAGAAAGAGAAAGACAAGTACCATATGATCTCACTTATATGCGGAATCTAAACAAAAGACTATGTGAATGAACTAATCAGAAACAGTTTTGGGGACACAAAGAAAAAACCGAGAGTTGTTAGATGGGCGGGGGGGGGGGGAGGTTGGGGATAAGGGGAAAGGTGAAGGGATTAGGAAGCAGCTGGTAACCACAAGATGGCCTCAGGGTTTTTTGAAAATTAATTTGGGGAACGTATTCAATAATGTTGTAAAGATTTTGTTGAGTATCCGATGGACATGCATCCTATTTGGGAGACCACCTCAGGGATCTGTGGATGCCTGATCATGGCATTGTACACCAGAAGCTAAACATTAATGAATGCCAACTATAATTTTATATATATAATGTGATGGCTCGGTGTGAGGTCGGAGGGATAGTGGATGGGGGGAGGTGGGTCACAGTGTGAGGGATATAAATGATGAGCGTCTGAGTATTACCTTGTCTTGTACAACAGAAACTAATAAATTAAAAAAAAAAGAATGATTCCCAATTTTCTGTTGGGGTGTCATTTACTGAAATGGAAAACAGTGGGTTGAAAATGTTCGGTTGGGGGTGGGGGTTAGTGGACTGGTGGTCAGAGAGAATCAAGAGCTCCTTTTTGGCCATGGTATCTTTTCTTTTAAAATTTTATTGTGGAGTATTGGGGAACAGTGTGTTTCATCAGGGCTTATCAGCTCCAAGTCATTGTCCTTCAATTTAGTTGTAGAGGGCGCAGCTCAGTTCCAAGTCCAGTTGCTGTATTCAGTCTTTAGTTGCAGGGGGCACAGGCCACCATCCCATGCAGGAATTGAACTGGCAACTTTGTTTTTGAGAGCTTCTGCTCTAACCAACTGAGCCATCTGGCATGGCAGCTCAGTGGCAACTCATTGTCTTCAATCTAACTGTGGACGGCACAGCTCACTGGCCCATGTGGGAATTGAACAGACAACCCTGTTTTTCAGAGCTTACGCTCCAACCAACTGAGACATCCAGTCGCCCCCATGGCCATGGTATCTTTGAAGTAGCTATGAAATGCAACTAACTATAGGGCAGTGGTGTACACAAGACAGGCTTTGAAGCCAGGTCTATGAATTTGGGTGACATTGACACACACACACACACACACACACACACACACACACACACACATATATTTTAAATTTACTTATTGGGGTAAAAATTGTTAATGAAATTACATAATTTCAAGTATACAATACTGAATTACATCATCTATAAATCCCATTGTGTGTTCACCACCCAGAGTCAGTTCTCCTTCCATAACCATATATTTGATCCCCCTTACCCTCATCTTTCTCCCCCCACCCCCCTTACACTCTGGTAACCACTAAACTATTGTCTGTGTCTATGAGTTTTTGTTTCTCATTTGTTTGTCTTGTTCTTTTGTTCTTTTTGGTTTATATACCACATATCAGTGAACTCATAGGGTTCTCTGCTTTTTCTGTCTGACTTATTTCGCTTAGCATTATACTCTCAAGATCCATCCATGTTGTCACAAATGTTCCTCTATCATCTTTCCTTAACGCCGAATAATATTCCATTGTGTATATATACCACAACTTCTTTATCCATTCATCTATCGAAGGACATTTGGTTGTTTCCATGCCTTGGCCACCTTAAACAAAGCTGCAATGAACATTGGAGCACACGTGTTTTATGTATAAATGATTTCAAATTCTTTGGGTAGATGCCCAGGAGAGGGATTGCTGGGTCATATGGTAATTCTATTCGTAATTTTTTGAGGAACCTCCACACTGCTTTCCATAGCGGCTGCACCAGTCTGCATTCCCACTAACAGTGTATGAGGGTTCCTTTTTCTCCACAGCCTCTCCAACACTTGTTGCTATTTGTCGTGTTGATGATAGCCATTCTGACTGGGGTGAGGTGATATCTCATTGTGATTTTCATTTGCATTTCTCTGATGATTAGCGATGTTGAGCATTTTTTCATATGTCTATTTGCCATCTGTAAGTCCTCTTTGGAGAAATGTCTCTTCAGGTCCTCTGCCCATTTTTCAATTGGGTTGTTTGCTTTTTGTTGTTGAGTTTCATGAGTTCCTTGTATATTTTGGATATTAGACCCTTATGGGAGGAACTGTTTGCAAAAATCTTCTCCCATTCAGTCAGTTGTCTCTTTATTTTGTTGATGGTTCTTTTGCTGTGAAGAAACTATTAAGTTTCATATAGTCCCATTTGTTTATTTTAGCTTTTACTTCCATTGCCTTTGGAGACAAATTCATAAAATGCTCTTTGAACCCAAGGTCCATAAGTTTAGTACCTATGTTTCCTTCTATGCAGTTTATTGTGTCAGGTCTTATGCTTGTTTTTGATCGATTTAGAATTAATTTTGGTACATGGTGACAGATGACAGTCCAGTTTCCTTCTTTTGCACATGGCTATCCAATTTCCTTCTTTTGCACATGGCTATTGAAGAGGCTGTCTTTCCTCCATTGGATGTTTTTAGCTTCCTTGTCAAAAATTATCTGTCCATATTCATGTGGTTTTATTTCTGGGTTCTCAATTCTATTCCATTGGTCTATGTGTCTGTTTTTCTGCCAATACCATGCTGTTTTGATTATTATAGCCCTGCAGTACAAGCTAAAATCAGGCAGTGTGATACCTCCAGCATTGTTCTTTCTTCTTAAGATTGCTTTGGCTATTCGGGGTCTCTTGTGGTTCCAAACAAATCTGATGATTTTTTGTTCTATTTCTTTAAAAACTGCCATTGGTATTTTGATGGGGATTGCATTAAATTTGTATATTGCTTTGGGTAATATGGCCATTTTAACTATGTTGATTCTTCCATCCATGAGCATGAAATGTCTTTCCATTTTTTTGTGTCATCTTCAATTTCTTTCAAAAATGTCTTATAGTTTTCACCATATAGGGCCTTCACATTCTTGATTAAGTTTATTCCTAGGTATTTTATTCTTTTTGCTGCAATTGCAAAGGGAATTGTTTTTTGTATTTCTTTGTCTGAGATTTCCTTGTTTGGTATATAGGAATGCAATGGACTTTTGTACGTTGATTTTGTAGCTAGCAACTTTACGGTATTCGTTGATTGTTTCTAACAGCTTTTTGGTGGACTCTTTAGGGTTTTCTATATATAGCATCATGTCATCTGCAAAGAGTGATATTTTAACTTCTTCATTCCCAATTTGGATGCCTTTATTTCTTTCTCTTGCCGGATTGTTCTGGCAAGGACTTCCAACACTATGTCGAAAAGCAGAGGTGATAGGGGAGAGCCCTGTCGTGTTCCTGAACGTAGAGCAAAGGGCTTCAGTTTTTCACCATTAATTATGAGATTAGCTGATGGCTTGTCATAGATGGCCTTTATTATTTTAAGGTATTTTCCTTCTATACCTATTTTATTAAGTGTTTTAATCATAAATGGATGTTGTATCTTGTCAAATGCTTTTTCTGCATCTATTGATATAATCATATGATTTTTGTCCTTTATTTTGTTTATGTGATGTATCACATTGGTGTATTTGCGGATGGTGAACCATCCCTGTGCCCTGGGGATGAACCCTACTTGGTTGTGGTGAATAATCTTAGTGCATTGTTGTATTAGATTTGCTAGATATTTGTTTAGGATTTTTGCATCAGTATTCACCAGAGACATTGGTCTGTAGTTTTCTTTTTTTGTGTTGTCCTTACCAGGTTTTGGTATCAGGGTAATGTTGGCCTCCTAAAATGAGTTAGGGAGTACTGTCTCTTCTTCAATTTTTTGGAAGAGTTTGAGCAGGATTGGTATTATCCTGTTTGAAGGTTTTGTAGAATTCACTAGTGAAGCCATCTGGTCCCGGACTTTTGCTTTTGGGAAGGTTTTGGATGACTGATTCAATTTCTTCACTGGTGATTAGTCTGTTTAGATTTTTCAGTTCTTCATGGTTCAGCTTTGGAAGGCTATATTTTTCTAAGAACTTGTGTATTTCTTCTAGGTTATTGAATTTGGTGGCATATAATCCTTCATAGTATTCTTGAATGATCCTTTGTATTTCTGTGGTGTCCGTGGTAACTTCCCCTTTCTCATTTCTGATTTTGTTAATTAGTGTCTTCTCTCTTTTTATCTTAGTGAGTCTAGCCAAGGGTTTGTCGATTTTATTAATTTTTTCAAAGAACCAGTTCTTTGTCTCATTAATTTTTTCTATTGTCTTTTTGTTCTCTATTTCATTGAGCTCTGCTCTCATTTTTGTTATTTCCTTTCTTCTGCTGACCTTGGGTTTCACCTGTTCTTCTTTTTCTAGTTCTTTTAAAATGAGGTTATTTATTTGGGATTTTTCTTGTTTCTTGAGACTGGCCTGTAATGATATAAATTTCCCTCTAAAACTGCTTTCATGGCATCCCCAAAGTTTTGGTAGGATGTATTTTCATTGTCATTTGTTTTTATGTATCTTTTGATCTCTCCTCTAATTTCTTCTTTCACCCAGTCATTCTTTAAAGGTATGTGGTTTAATCTCCATGTATTTGTGGTTTTTCCTGCTTTCTTTTTGCAGTTGATATCCAATTTCAAAGCCTTGTGACCAGTGAATATGCTTGGTATGATTTCATTCTTCTTAAATTTTCTTAGGCTGCTTTTATGCCCCAATATACGGTCTACCCTTGAGAATGTTCCATGTACACTCGAAAAGAATGTATAGTCTGATGTTTTAGGATGAAGTGCTCTATATATGTCAACGACGTCCATTTCATCTAATGTGTCATTTAGGGCTGCTATTTCGTTATTTATTTTCTGTTTGGATGATCTGTCCATAGCTGTCAATGATGTATTTAAGTCCCCTAGTATAATTGTGTTTTGGTCAATTTCTCCCTTTAGTTCTGTTAGTAGTTGCTTGGTATATTTTGGTGCTCCCTTATTGCGGGCATGAATGTTGATGACTGTTATGTCTTCTTGTTGTATAGTCCCCTTTACCATTATGAAATGTCCATCTTTGTCTCTTGTTATCTTTTTCACCCTGATGTCTGTTTCATCTGATATCATTATGGCTACCCCTGATTTTCTCTGGGTGCCATCTGCTTGGAGTGTCAATTTCCCCCCTTTCACTTTGAGTCTATGCTTGTCCTTGTAGTTGAGATATGTCTCTTGGAGACAGCATATTGTTGGGTTTAGTTTTTTGATCCAATCTGCTATTCTGTGCCTTTTTATTGGTGAGTTCAGTCCATTTACATTTAAGGTGATTATTGATACGTGAGGATTTCCTGTCATTCTATCTTTAGTTTTCTGGTTAGGCTGTGTCTCCATTGTTTCTTTGCCTTTTGTTGTTGTCTATTATTTCTGTGTGGTGGTATTCTATGATGTTTCCCTTGGTTTCTTCTTTTTTTACAGTACATATTTCAGTTCTGGATTTTTTTTCACTGGTTACCCTTAAGATTATGTAAAAGGAAGTTTGATATTGAGAGTATCCAATTTTTGGCATGCTTACTTTCTCCATTCCTATATTCTGGTTCAGGCCTTTACGTTCCCCCTTTTTATGTTTCAGTTGCCATAATTTGTCCCTGTTGATGGTGGTCGAATAGCCTCCTTTAGTATTTCTTGTAGTGCATGTCATGTATTCGAAAATTCCCTCAGCTCTGTATGTCTGAAAAGGTGTTATTCCTCCTTGATATCTAAAGGATATCTTTGGATATACTATTCTTGGCTCATAATTTCTCTCTTTCAATAGTTTGAATGTTTGGTTCCACTCCCTCCTGGCTTGTAGAGTTTCTGCTGAAAAATCTGCTGATAATCTAATGGGCTTTCCTTTGTAGGTTACCGTCTTCTTTTCCCTGGCTGCCTTGAGGATTCTTTCTTTCATGTTAATTTTAGACAGCTTCAATACAATGTGCCTTGGAGAAGACCTGTTGGGATTGAGGTAATTAGATGTTCTATTTGCTTTTGGATTCGAGGATCCAGTTCTGTCCACAAATTTGGGAAGTTCTCATTAACAATTTCTTTGAATATATTCTCCTTTCCTTTCTGTCTTTCTTCTCCTTCTGGTATGCCCATTATTCTTATATTCCTCTTTCTCATGGAGTCAGAAAGTTCTTGTAGAGTTCTTTCATTTCTTTTAAGTCTCAAGTCTTTCTTCTTCCATCTGTGTCATTTCCAGGTTTCTATCTTTGATGTCACTGATTCTTTCCTCCATCTGGTCAAGTCTACTACCTAAGCTGGTTATTTCATTCTTAATTTTTTCTATTGAGTTCTTAATGTTGGGAAATTCCATTTGGTTCTTCTTTAAAATTTCAATGTCTTTCGTAAAATGCTAATATTGTTCTTGATTGCATTTCTGAGTTCATTAAATTGCCTTTCTGTGTTTTCTTGCGTTTCTTTTGAGGTTTTTCAGAACTGCAATCTGAATTCTCTATCATTTAAGTCACATATTTCCATAACTTTAAGTTACTTTTCTGGAGACATTTCACTTTCTTTCTGAGATGTTTTGTTGCCTTGGTTATTCATGGCAATTTCTGATTTATTATTTCTCTTCCTAGATACCTACAGGAGTGGCTTTTGCTATAGGTTGATAGGAAGAGGTTTTTCTTTTGTTTTCCAATAGTTGTTGGAAGAATGTTTTGTTTTCTCTCTGACTGCAACCTTTTTTTTCTCTCTGACACAATAGTGCTATGTTTTCTCTGCACTATTCCAGGTTCTCACACAATGGGGGGATTCCCTGGGAGACAGGCCTCTCTTCTGTTAACAGTTCACCTGGGTCATAGTTCGCCACATCTTTTTGGGGGTGCGGAGAGCTTTTGAAGTTCCAAAGCTCTTTCTGCACCAGATTCAGAGCCCGTATGTTTCAGCAGTTCTGTTTACTCCTGCAGGGTTCTGCCCAGATAGGTGGGGCCAGGGGTGGGGTGAGTTGTGAGAGGTGGCCCAGAGCAATGGCAGTGACTACCACCACAGCTGGTCCTGCTTCCACAGCTTCCACCCCTTTGCCGGAACTAGTTACGCTGCGAATCTGTGTCTGCGTTCCACAGTTCTCAGAACAGAGTATCCTATCTTTTTGATCTGACACTGCTACTTTATCGCTTCTAGCACCCGGCAGTTGGGGGTGGCGCGAGCTCTGGGAGGGTAGGGAGGGGGTGGCTAGTCTCAGTGCCTAAGGCTTCTGTTCTCTGCTTGGCAGTGAGGTCTTACACCACCGTTTTCAGCCTTCTTCCCTCAGTCCTAGCTCCGAGGTCTCTGCCGTGAGCGTTAGGTTCAACCGTGTTATATGCTGCCCCCTCACCCCTATGGACCGTAAGCGGAGCCCTAGCAGTCCGAGTTCTTCCCTCTTTCGCAGCTGAGGTAGTTCCGGGATGCAGCGAGCTAAAAGCACTGAGCTAGGTCTGCCTCCTGCGCCCCCGCAGGTCCGTCCCCGCACTTCTCCCTTCCCTCCTCCCCGGCTCGCGCGATTCACCCACCTGGAGGTGAATTCAGTAGTGGGTCTCTTCCTCTTGCCTGTCTGCTGTGCAGGGAGTCCTTTGTGGAGTTATTGTTGTTCAATTAGCTGTAAATTCCAAGGGAACTTTACAGAGGCTCACCTCACATCACCATTTTTCCCCTACTCATACATGTATTTTTAAAGCCATGGAAGGAATGGTACCTGCTAAAGAGGGTGTAGATGAAGAAACAAAGAGCCCAGGAATCCTAACTTTATTCTGTGGATAAATAGATGACTTCATCGATCAGACCTGTCAGTCCAATTCTTCCCATGAGTGCCAGGAACATGTATCAAAGAACAAAGAAAAGAAGGAAGGAACAGAAGAAGGAAAGGAAAGGAAAGAAAAGGAAGACAGGAAAGAAAGGTCTGTCAGAGGTGGTGCCAGCTAAGATAGCAGAAGGCGTGGCTATGAAGTGAGCAGAAAACAAGATGAGGGTGGCAACCAGAATGAAGGAGAGGAGGAGAATGATCATTTGTGTCCAAAGCTGTTGACACAGAATTTCTTTGGATTTATTTACAAGGAGATCATTTGTGATGTTTACAAGGGAAGTTTTGGAAAATGATGAGTAAAACCATAGTGGACAAAAGAGGAGATGGGAAGTGAGGAAGAGGAGACAAGATAAGCAGACAACTCTTCCAGAACTTCTGCTGCAAAGGGAAACAGTGAAATACAATGATAGCTGAAAGGGAGTGAGGGAACAAGGGAGGTGTGTGCGTGTGTGTTTGTGTGTGTGTGTGTGTGTGTGTGTGTGTGTGTGTGTTTCAGGATGTTTTTATGTTGTTGGAAATGAGAGAGAGTGACTTCAGAAGAGCAAGCAAGAGAGAAAGAACAAGAGAGGATGACATCTAGATAATAAGTGAGAAGCAAAATAAACATAGAAACAATTAGTTTAAACTTTTAAAATCTTTTGCCCTTTTCACCACTGCCCCTCTCAATAACGACACAATTTTTTTTTTAATTAAATTTATTGGGGTGAAAACTGTTAGTAAATTTACATGGATTTCAGGTGTACAATTTTGTATTACATCATCTATAAATCCCATTGTGTGTTCACCACCCAGAGTCAGTTCTCCTTCCATCACCATATATTTGATCCCCTGTACCCTCATCTCCCACCCCCTCACCCCCTTACCCTCTGGTAACCACTAAATTACTGTCTGTGTCTATGAGTTTTTGTTTCTCATTTGTTACGACACAATTTTTAAGTTGAGTTTTACCAGATTTAGGTAGGATGTGGTGGTACTTTCTTCTTTAAGTTTGTAAGTAATTTTTTGTCCAGCATTCTTTGTCTGACTCATACCTGGACGGGGGACCTTGAAAAATGACCACCCCTGGGTGTGGAATAACATCTTTTACACAACATAAAAGCCTTGTAATACTTTGTGTGGAAGAGTGAAGGGACCATCCAAACAGAAAACAAATAGGATTTTTTTTTGGATTAATGCCAGCCAAATGTTTGTGGGCAAAAGGCAATAAGAAGAAGGGAGAGAGAACCTGTTTTAATGTATTGGAGTGCCTCAATATTTTTGGCATATTGCCAAAGTTTTTGTTCTTCTGTATGATGTTTTATGCAAATGCCAGTTAAGTTATTAGGGGGAGACTAAATTTATGTAGCAGCATGTTCAACAAACCACTTTGATTCTTCCTCTCTTATCCTGTCCTCTCCTCTCTTCTCTCCTCCTTTTTTCATTCTTTTTTAATTCTCTTTCTTACTTTGATACATGTTCCTGGCATTCATGGGAAGGATTGGAGTGAAAGTGCTGATGGCTGAAGTCATCTATTTATCTCCAGAATAAGCACAGAATAGGCAAGAATACGCAAATTAGCATGGATTGCGCATCCAAAAATATTTTGGCCTTAATTGAGAAAGAAGGGCTGTTGTTTTAGTGTTGACCTTCCCTTGGACTGCCTGGACTACCCCTGGTCAATGGGAATGGTGCTAACTTCTACTGAGGGCCAAGCATCATGCCAGGCAAGCATTATCTCATTTAGTCCTCAAAGTTCTGAAAGGTAAAGATTTTCATTCATGTTACTGTTGAAAAGAATTGTCACTGAGACATAGTAACTTGGCTGAACCTGAATTTTATTTATTTATTTTTACATACCTTATTGCTTTCCATGGAGGATGTAAGATGGTATTAATTGATGGTGGATTAAAAAAAAACATTAAAAGGCAGGATGGTCTTTGGTGATTTAGAGTCATCCACATAGGAATTAAACCTATTAGCAATCAGTATGATTGAATCATGTGAGTCCCATTCTTCTCTTATGGATCATACGTTTTCACTCCCACCATAATAAGCTAGTGTTAAAGAGAGTTGTTTAACTTCAGGCAAAAGAGTGATTTAGGCAAATTTGTATTTCCATGCCCCTGGCTTCTAATTTCATACTCCAGTTCTGTCCTTACACCTCCCCCATTTGTAGATGACTTGCAGGCCTTTTCCTCTTATTAAATATTATTCTGGGCCAAAGGAACAGATAAACTCATTCTCAGTGAGGTGCAAATTGCATCAGGCTTGGTATATAGCTTCTCTTAGGGGAATTTTCTTTTTTTAAGAGCGGGAAGAAAAGACTTAAAAGGAATGAAAGGGTCTCATGGCAGAACTTTTGTAAGAAGGGGGCAGTTGGGCAACTGACATACATTTTCGGTGTCCTCCACCCTCTGAGACAGCGGCTACAGGAAGAGTCCCACCTGCCAGTGACAAGACACACCCATTGAAGACTTCTTTCTTCATCTTCCTTTGGCTTACTCACATTCTGAAATTTTCAGGTTTATAAATATGTCCTTAGATTTGGATGGAGGAGAGGAATTTGGTTTATACATGTACCATTGATAACCCAGAGAAGAAAACTACAGGGTCCTCTAAACTGTAATTTAGGAATCAAATTATTTTTTGAAAGTAAGGTAAAATGACTTAATGCTCTAGTTTCTGGCTCTTAAAAAATATCTGGGACTGCACACCTTTATATAAGGGGGTTTGGGTAAAGATTGTCAGTGTTCTTTTTTTTTAATTTATTGGGGTGATATTTGTTAGTAAAATTACATAGATTTCAAGTGTAAAATTCTGCATTACATCATCTATAAATTCCATTGTGTGTTCACCACCCAGAATCAGTTCTCCTTCCATCACCATAGATTTTGATCCCCCTTACCCTCATCTTCCACCCCCACACCCCCTTACCCTCTGGTAACCCCTAAACTATTGTCTGTGTCTATGAGTTTTTGATTCTCATTTGTTTGTCTTCTTCTTTTGTTGTTTTAGGTTTATATACCACATATCAGTGAAATCATAGGGATCTCTGCTTTTTTTATCTGTCTTATTTCGCTTAGCATCATACTCTCAAGATCCATCCATGTTGTCACAAATGTTTCTATATCATCTTTTCTTATCGACGAATAGTATTCCATTGTGTATATATACCACAACTTCTTTATCCATTCATCTATCGAAAGACATTTTGGTTGTTTCCATGTCTTGGTCACCGTAAACAAAGTTGCAATGAACATTGGAGCACACGAGTCTTTATGGATAAATGTTTTCAGATTTTTTGTGTAGATACCCAGGAGAGGGATTGCTGGGTCATATGGTAATTCTATTCGTAATTTTTTGAGGAACCTCCACACTGCCTTTCATAACGGCTACACCAGTCTGCATTCCCACCAACAGTGTATGAGGGTTCCTTTTTCTCCACAGCCTCTCCAACACTTGTTACTATTTGTCTTGTTGATGACAGCCATTCTGACTGGGGTGAGGTGATATCTCATTGTGGTTTTTATTTGCATTTCTCTGATGATTAGTGATGTTGAGCATTTTTTCATATGTCTATTTGCCATTTGTATGTCCTCTTTGGAGAAATGTCTCTTCAGGTCCTCTGCCCATTTTTCAATTAGGGTGTTTGTTTTCTTGTTGTTGAGTTTCATGAGTTCCTTGTATATTTTGGATATTAGACCCTTATTGGAGGCATTGTTTCAAAAAATCTCCCATTCAATCACTTGTCTCTTTCTTTTGTCGATGGTTTCTTTTGCTGTGCAGAAGCTTTTAAGTGTCATATAGTCCAATTTGTTTATTTTTGCTTTTACTTCCATTGCCTTTGGAATCAAATTCATAAAATGCTCTTTGAACCCAAGGTCCATAAGTTTAGTACCTATGTTTTCTTCTATGCAGTTTATTGTGTCAGGTCTTATGCTTAAGTATTTGATCGATTTTGAATTAATTTTGGTACAATGTGACAGATAACAGTCCAGTTTTCTTCTTTTGCACATGGCTATCCAATTCTCCCAGCACCATTTATTGAAGAGGCTGTCTTTCCTCCATTGGATGTTTTTAGCTTCTTTGTCAAAAATTGTCTGTCCATGTTTATGTGGTTTTATTTCTGGGTTCTCAATTCTATTCCATTGGTCTATGTGTCTGTTTTTCTGTCAATACCATGCTGTTTTGATTATTGTTGTCTTGTAGTACAAGCTAAAGTCAGGGAGTGCGATACCTCCAGTATTGTTCTTTTTTCTTAAGATTGCTTTGTCTATTCGAGGTCTTCTGTGGTCCAAACAAATCTGATAATTTTTTGTTCTATTTCTTTAAAAAATGCCATTGGGATTTTGATGGGGATTGCATTAAATCTGTATATTGCTTTGGGTACTATGGCCATTTTAACTATGTTGATTCTTCCAATCCATGAGCCCGGAATGGTTTTCCATTTCTTTGTGTCCTCTTCAATTTCTTTCAAGAATGTCTTATAGTTTTCAGCATATAGGTCCTTCACATCCTTGGTTAAGTTTATTGCTAGGTACTTTATTCTTTTTGCTGCAATTGCAAAAGGAATTGTTTTTTTGCATTTCTTTTTCAGAGATTCCTTTGTTAGTATATAGGAATGCAATGAACTTTTATACGTTGATTTTGTAGCTAGCAACTTTACGGTATTCGTTGATTGTTTCTAACAGCTTTTTGGTGGACTTTTTGGGTTTTCTATATATAGCATCATGTCATCTGCAAAGAGTGATAATTTAACCTCTTCATTCCCAATTTGGATGCCTTTATTTCTTTCTCTTGCCTGATTGTTCTGGCAAGGACTTCCAACACTATGTCGAAAAGCAGAGGTGATAGGGGAGAGCCCTGTCGTGTTCCTGAACGTAGAGCAAAGGGCTTCAGCTTTTCACCATTAATTATGAGATTAGCTGATGGCTTGTCATAGATGGCCTTTATTATTTTAAGGTATTTTCCTTCTATACCTATTTTATTAAGTGTTTTAATCATAAATGGATGTTGTATCTTGTCAAATGCTTTTTCTGCATCTATTGATATAATCATATGATTTTTGTCCTTTATTTTGTTTATGTGATGTATCACATTGGTGTATTTGCGGATGGTGAACCATCCCTGTGCCCTGGGGATGAACCCTACTTGGTTGTGGTGAATAATCTTAGTGCATTGTTGTATTAGATTTGCTAGATGTTTGTTTAGGATTTTTGCATCTGTATTCACCAGAGATATTGGTCTGTACTTTTCTTTTTTTGTGTTGTCCTTACCAGGTTTTGGTATCAGGGTAATGTTGGCCTCATAAAATGAGTTAGGGAGTACTGACTCTTCTTCAATTTTTTGGAAGAGTTTGAGCAGGATTGGTATTATCCTGTTTGAAGGTTTGGTGGAATTCACTAGCGAAGACATCTGGTCCAGGACTTTTGCTTTTGGGAAGGTTTTGGATGAGTGATTCAGTTTTGTTACTGTTGATAGGTCTGTTTAGATTTTTCAGTTCTTCATGGTTCAGCCTTGGAAAGATATATGTTTCTAAGAACTTGTTTATTTCTTCTAGATTATTGAATTTGGTGGCATATGGTCCTTCATAGTATTCTTGCATGACCTTTGTATTTCTGTGGTGGCCATGATAATTTCCCGGTTTTCATTTCTGATTTGGTTAATTAGTGTCTTCTCTCTTTTTATCTTAGTGAGTCTAGCCAAGGGTTTGCCAATTTTGTTCATCTTTTCCAAGAACCAGCTCTTTGTCACATTAAGTTTTTCTGTTGCCTTTTTGTTCTCTATTTCATTTAGTTCTGGCCTGCTTTTGTTATTTCCTTTCTTCTGCTGAATTTGGGTTTCACTTGTTCTTCATTTTCTAGTTCTTTAAGGTGTAACATGAAGTTATTCATTTGGGATTTTTCTTGTTTCTTGAGACAGGCCTCTAATGATATAAATATCCCTCTTAAATCTGCTTTCACTGCATCCCTAAAAATTTTGTAAGATGTGTTGTCATTGTCATTTGTTTCTATGTGTCTTTTGATCTCTACTCTCATTTCTTCTTTCACCCAGTCGTTCTTTAAAAGCATGTTTTTTAATCTCTATGTAGGTTTTTCCTGCTTTCTTTTTGCAGTTGATATCCAATTTCAAAGCCTTGTGATCAGATAATATGCTTGGTATGATTTCAATCTTCTTAAATTTGCTGAGGTTGATTTTATGTCCCAATATATGGTCTATCCTTGAGAATGTTCCATGTACACTCGAAAAGAATGTATAGTCTGATGTTTTAGGATGAAATGCTCTATATATCTCAATTATGTCATTTCATCTAATGTGTCATTTAGGGCTGCTATTTCGTTATTTATTTTCTGTTTGGATGATCTGTCCATAGCTGTCAATGATGTATTTAAGTCCCCTAGTATAATTGTGTTTTGGTCAATTTCTCCCTTTAGTTCTGTTAGTAGTTGCTTGGTATATTTTGGTGCTCCCTTATTGCGGGCATAAATGTTGATGACTGTTATTTCTTCTGTTGTTTAGTTCCCTTTACCTTTATGAAATGTCCATCTTTGTCTCTTGTTATCTTTTTCACCCTGATGTCTGTTTCATCTGATATCATTATGGCTACCCCTGATTTTCTCTGGGTGCCATCTGCTTGGAGTGTCAATTTCCCCCCTTTCACTTTGAGTCTATGCTTGTCCTTGTAGCTGAGATATGTCTCTTGGAGACAGCATATTGTTGGGTTTAGTTTTTTGATCCAATCTGCTATTTTGTGCCTTTTTATTGGTGAGTTCAGTCCATTTACATTTAAGGTGATTATTGATACGTGAGGATTTCCTGTCATTGTATATTTAGTTTTCTGGTAAGGCTGTGTCTTCATTGTTTCTTTGCCTTTTCTTGTTGTCTATTATTTCTGTGTGGTGGTATTCTATGATGTTTCCCTCTGTTTCATCTTTTATTACAGTATATATTTCAGTTCTGGATATTTTTTTGAGTGGTTACCTTTAAGCTTATGTAAAAGAAAGTTTGATATTTAGAGTATTCCATTTTCTTCAGCACGCTTACTTTCCTATTTTCCCATATTCCGTTCAGGCCTTTACTCTCCCTCTGTTTATGTTTTGGTTGCCACAAATTGTCCCTGTTGATGATGGTCGACTAGCCTCTTTTATTATTTGTTGTAGTGCAAGTCATGTATTAGAAAATTCTCTCAGCCTCTGCGTGTCTGGAAAGGTCTTTATTCCTCCTTCATGTCTAAAGCATATCTTTGCTGGATATATTATTCTTGGCTCCTAATTTCTCTCTTTCAATAGTTGGAATATTTGTTTCCATTCCATCCTTGCTTATAGAGTTTCTGCTGAAAAATCTGATGATAATCTAATGGGCTTTCCTTTCTAGGTTACTGTCTTCGTTTCCTTGGCTGCCTTGAGGGTTCCTTTTTGGTGTTAATTTTAGACAGCTTCAATACAATGTGCCTTAGAGAAGGCCTGTGGGGATTGAGGTAATTAGGTGTTCTATTTGCTTTTGGATTCGAAGATCCAGTTCTGTCCACAAATTTGGGAAGTTCTCATTAACAATTTCTTTGAATATATTCTCCTTTCCCTTCTCTCTTTCTTCTCCTTCTGGTATGCCCATTATTCTTATATTGCTCTTTTCATGGAGTCAGAAAGTTCTTGTAGAGTTCTTTCATTTCTTTTAAGTCTCAAGTCTTTCTTCTTCCGTCTGTGTAATTTCCAGGTTTCTATCTTTGATGTCACTGATTCTTTCCTCCATCTGGTCAACTCTACTACCTAAGCTGGTTATTTCATTCTTAATTTTTTCTATTGAGTTCTTAATGTCCGGAAATTCCAATTGGTTCTTCTTTAAAATTTCAATGTCTTTCGTAAAATGCTTATATTGTTCTTTGATTGCATTTCTGAGTTCATAAAATTGCCTTTCTGTGTTTTCTTGCATCTCATTGAGTTTTTTCAGAACTGTAATCTTGAATTCTCTGTCTTTTAAGTCACATATTTCCATATCTTTAAATTCCTTTTTTGGAGACTTTTCACTCTCTTTCTGAGCTGTCTTGTTGCCTTGGTTATTCATGGCAATTACTGATTTATTATTTCTCTTCATAGACATCTACAAGAGTGGCTTCTGCTACAGGCTGATAGGAAGAAGGTTTTCTTTTGTTTTTTAATACTTGTTGGTAGAATGTTTTATTTTCTCTCCGACTGCAGCCTTTTTTTTTCCCTCTCTCACACAGTAGTACTATGTTTTCTCTGCACTATTCCAGCTTCTTACACAATGGGAGTATTCCCTGGGAAACAGGCTTCTCCTCTGTTAACAGTTCGCCTGGGTCATAGGGCGCCACGTCCTGGAGTGGATTCGGAGAGCTTTTGAAGTTCCAAAGCTCTTTCTGCACCAGATTCAGAGCCCGTATGTTTCAGCAGTTCTGTTTACTCCTGCAGGGATCCTCCCAGATAGGTGGGGCCAGGGGCGGGGTGTGTTGTGAGAGGTGGCCCAGAGTAATGACCGTGACCACTACCATAGTCAGTCTCGCTTCCACCGCTCCCTCCCCTTTCCGGAACTAGTTGGGCTGCAAATCTGTGTCTGTGGTCCACAGTTCTCAGAATAGCAAATATTCTGTTCGTTTGATCTGACACTGCTACTGTTCCACTTTTAGTACCGGGCAGGTGGGGGCAGGGCGAGCTTTGGGAAGGTAGGGAGGGGGCTGCTAATCTCAGTGCCTAAGGCTTCCATTCTCAGCTCGGCAGTGAGGGCTTAAACCACCGTGTTTTTTTTTTTGTTTGTTTGTTTTTATTTATTAGTTTCAGGTGTACAGGACAAGGTAATACTTAGACGTTCATCATTTATATCCCTCACACTATGAACCCCCCTCCCCCCATCCACTATCCCTCCGACCTCACACTGAACCATCACATTATATATATAAAATTATAGTTGGCATTCATTAATGTTAAACCACTGTTTTGAGCCTTCTTCCCTCAGTCTTTTCTCTGAGGTCTCTGCCATGATCGTTGGGTTCAGCCGTGTTATATGCTGCCCCCTCACCCCTGTCGGCCATAAGTGGAGACCTAGCATTCGGAGTTCTTCCCTCTCCCATAGCTCGGTCGTACCGGGATGCAGCGAGCTTGGAATACTGAACTAGGTATGCATCCTGCTCTCCCGTGTTTCCATCTCCTCGCTTCTCCCTTCCCTCCTTCCCCGCTCACACAATTCTGCCACCTTTAGGTGAATTCAGTAGTGGGCCTGGTCGTCCTGCCTGTGTGCTGTGCAGGGAGTCCTTTGTGGAGTTATTGTTGTTCGATTAGTTGTAAATTCCAGGGGAGCTTTACAGAGGCTCACGTCACCCTGCCATTTTGATGAAGTCCAAATCCATCAGTGTTGTTTTTTAATTCACTGTTTTTAATAGATTTAAAAAAATATTACATAATACATTCTCATTGAAGCAAGTCATCATATATTTGATATCTTATAAGGAAAAAGTGTTTACTCCCTCCTCCCTTCTAATCTAACTCTCCTGAAGATATTAAATTGGTGTGTACCCTTTCACAACTTTCCCTGTGTTTTTACAAACATATCCATAAAATATATATGAGGTCTGATAATTCAGTTTGGGAACTTGTTGCAACAATGTTGCTAACCTTTTTTTTCTTTTTACATCAGAGGGATTATTCTTTTTGAATTTGTATCAAGTGGACAAATAGTTAACCAAGTTTACTCTTTGGAAGTGCTGGAAAGGTTGTGTGAAAAACGTAGACAACCTGAACTTTTCACCAACAATTCATGGCTCTTGCATCACGACAATGCACCAGCTCACAGGACACTGTCTGTGAGGGAGTTTATAGCCAGTAAACAAATAACTGTATTGGAACACCCTCCCTACCCACCTGATGTGGCCCCCAATGACTTCTTTCTTTACCCAAAGATAAAGAAAGTATTGAAAGGAAGATATTTTGATGACATTCAGTACATCATGGGTAATATGACATCAGCTCTGACTGCCATATCATCAAAAGAGTTCCAAAATTTCTTTGAAGGGTGGACTAGGCACTGGCATTGGTGCATAACTTCCCAAGGGGAGTACTTTGAAGGTGATCATAGTGATAGTCAGCAATGAGGTATGTAGTACTTTTTTCTAGGATTAGTTCATGAACTTAATTGTCTGACCTCGTATGTATATTATAATAAGTGTGTGAATACATTTGTATATAATAAATAATAGTTTATAATAAATAAAATGTATATAAATGCATAGATATGTACAACGTGTACATATATGCATATACATAAATGCACATAGTAGGGTTTATTTTCTAATTTCTCTAAACAAAAATAGTATTATACTAAATAAATTACTTACAACTTGCATCTTTTCACTGACAATAGGTCCCAGACATTCTATCAGGTCAGTTAAAACATATCTAGCCCATTCTTTTTATATATGATATTCCAGGTCATGGCAGTGTTGTAATTTATTTGACCACTGCCCTATTGGTGTACATTTAGTTATTTAGTTATTCTCCTCTTCTCCTTCTACTCCCCCAACCCCCTAGGAAGGGGGAGATTATGAGATCTAAGTATAAAGAACATTATGAAGTTGGTTAAGAAAAATAAAATCCAGTAGTAAATGGGAAAATATATAAATAGATTCACAAAGTAGGAACTGAAAATGTCTAAACATATATGACCAAATGCTCATTTCTTTAGAGTCATAGATACTCAAGTGAAATAAATTCACTACATATTTTTACTCATTAGATTAAGAAAAATAAAAAAGTTTGTCAATACCAATTGGTAGCAGAGAGAAGGCAAACAAATACCTTGTATCTTGTATGTGGGAATGTGTATTGTGACTCAGTATTGTCTTTTAAAAGCAGGGCTACTTATCCTCTTGACACTGGAATCCCACATTTGGAATTCAGGCTGACATAGTAAGAGCACCAGAACGTAAGAGTGTATGTTCAAAGGTGTTTGCTGTCAGTCCGACCTTCAGATCAAGTAATTTTATTTCACCCTGATGCTCACAAGAGGGAAGTCCAGAAACTGATTTTAAAAGCCTTAGAACATTCATAGTAAGTGCTCAATAAATGTTTACTGTTATTGCTATTGGAAAACTAGAGGTAGAACAAAAAAATAAAAAACAAAGAACAACAACAGAAAAGGGAAAAATAAGCCAGAAGAGGTAACCAACCTGATGCTGACATTTTTGCTGTTATGTCAAGAGTCAATAAGGTGATCATTAGCACAAAGATCATCCTGGCCAAGGGTGCCCAAGAGCTGTGACAGAAACTCACACCCTAGCATTGGAAGCAAAATATCATTCTACCCCACTCATTGTCTGTGCTCCTGTGTTCAAGCTTTCACCTCAGTTCCCCAATGAAGAAGATTCATTTTACAAGTTTGTAACTCCTGAAGAAGTCCTGCCCTTCAGAGAAGGGGACATTCTGGAGAAGGTCAGTGTTCATTGCCCTGTGTTTGACTACGTGCCCCCAGAACTCATTACCTTCTTTATCTCCAAAATTGGTGGGAATGCACCTTCCTAAGTCTACCACTTGATGAGTGAACTCTACCATCCTGATGATCATGTCCTATGACACCACTCATCCTAAGCAGAAGCTTGGACAGAATGGAGAGGAGACTTAGTGCCACTGCTGAAATGCATCTCCTTTATAATGGGGGGTGGGAGTGAACTGAAGTCAACCTAAATAAACTAGATACTGTCTCTTGCCTTTTTGATCATCCCATAACAAGGATGCATATCCAGGACAACCAGGAAAAGACATCAGTTAATGTTTATGTAATATCTGTGAGCATGAATGTATGAATTCCATACAGATGTCCCACTCTCCCAAGGAATAGAAGCCCCAGGTAGGTAGGGGTCATGTATGCTCTGGCTACCAGGCAACAGGCTGCCGTTAAGTAGTGAATGTTAAACAAAAAGAAAACTACCCAAAGGATGGCTCTAATTATTTTCTCAAATGTGTATACGTGCATGTTACTCTGACTTTATCTATAGAAAGAAATGCAAGCTTTTAATCTTTTCCTTACTTTTCTTAAACTACTTACCGTGTGCTCAAATTGGAATTTCAGAATGCTGTATTGCAACATCCTCTTTTGAAGCTCTGAACAAATCATATAAACCCTACGGCATCATACAGCAAATAATAATTGTGAGTTCTCTACAATCACCGAAAGGGTTGAAATGATGCATAAGATCAGTGTCAGCTTCAGAGGGTTTAGCAGCCCCATCTGAAGGGTGGGAGATGCAGGGCAGAAAGATGTGCAAAGGAGTGGGTGCAAATTATTAGAATGTAACATGTCTAAGTACTACAAGAAAGGAATGAATTTCCTTAAGAGATGACATTTGAGTATCGAAGGATGAGTGGACTTATTTTGGGGGGGTGACATTTGAGTATTAAAGGATGAGAGGACTTAATTTGGACTTATTTCATATGGAAGGAACAATACATGTAAGCACATGGAGATAGGAAAGAGCGTGGGGAAAAGTCCAGTGATTTTGGAGTGACTGGCATAAGGCATGATTGGAAAGGAGACTCAGATGTTATTTGCATCTGGATCACAAAATGCAATAGGGTCTCTAACCAGAGAAAGTCATTGGGGGTATAAGTTGGGTAAAGGATCAGGGTTATACTCCTGTGAAGCAAATTCTGTAGAATTTTTTAAGACTGGGTGGTGACCTGGTGGCAGGGAAGCTACCAATGACACTACTGTGATTATATTAGAGGGACACCATGCTGTAATTGTTAAGATCACAGCCTGGAGCCAGACTGCTTGAGTTCAAATCTCAACCCCGTCATTTATTAGCTATGTGATCTCGGGCAGTTTACTTACTTGCTCTGTGCTTCAGTTTCCCAATCTACGAATTGTGAATAATAAAAGATCCATCTCATGGGATTGCTAAGTAATATTTTTAAAGTGCTTAAAATAATGCTTGCTGCATAGTAAGTGTATTACATATAATTGTTAAGTAAAAATAAATAAATCTTAGTAAAAGATGCTGAAGGTCAAGAACAAGTAATTACCAGTAGGAATATAAAGGAGGGGCTGGCTGGAATTGTGAAATATTTATTTTTATGGTAGAATTTAAGTGCCTTTGGTGACCAGTTGGATACGGGACATGAGGAAACAGGAAGCATGAGACTGTACAACATAGTGGTGAACAACTAGCCTCTGAAGTAACCTTATGAGCCCCAAACCTTATGAGCAGGCAGTTTAACATCACTCTAAACCTCATTTTTCTTCTCTATAAAATCAGGCTGCTACTGAAGTGTAACCTCATATGTCTTACAATGAGAAAATGCATATAAAATGCTCAGCACAGTGCCCAATAGCTATTAAGTCCTCAATAAATTATATTATTATGACATGTTAGTATGTGTCAAAGTTTACAGAGAGGATTGGAGGGGAGAAAGAAAGACAGAAAGAGAGAATGGTTTATGGTGTCATTCATCATGACAGTGTGCATGGTGTGGAAGGGATGGAGGAAAGACAGCAAATTCTATTTTGAACTAGTTTGAGATACCATCAGGATATTGTATGAAATATCTAGTTGGAGAATAGCTCTGGATCTCCTATGAGAGGTTTTGAAATTGTCAGTACTTAATTCATGGGACCAGATATGATTACCCACAGAGAGTAGAGAGAAAAAAGTAGACCAATATAGCATTATACAGCCCCCAACATTCAATGGTCAGTTTTCTGGAGGAAGAGCCAGCAAGGGAAACCAAGAAAATAATCATGTTCCTAAAACAGATACAGTGATAGATATGTCCTGCAATACTGTGAAAGTTAGGCATCTATCCCTGAAAATGGTCTCATGTCTGAAATGTTGTTTACAACACTTTCACATGCATTACCTATTTCAATGCTCCTAGCAACCCTCTAAAGTCTACTTCAGTTATCTAAACTGAAGCTCAAGACTTGAAACCATATCTTTCTGCTCCAAATCCAGTGTTCTTTTCACAGTCCCCATCTTTTATTAAAAAACAACAACAAGTGAAATGTAGATTTGAGCTATCTTGTTTCTATAATTCTTGAGACTAGATGACCTGTTGAGACTATTTGATACTCTACTTAGCAGTCCCCTCAATGCCACCCATGACTGGAAATCTCTGTTGTCATCTGCCCTTTGGCATGGCCCCCAGATGACTTGGAAGAGCAGCCCTGAGGGGCCAGAAAGCTGAGGAAAATGTCCCCTTCCTCAGGTCAGGTGAGTAAATGATGAAGCACAGAAGTTCTTGCAGGTATCCAAAGGTAGCTGGGATTTTTTTTTCCTTTCACCTTGTCCTAAATGAGAGGCAAATGCTGGTTTCTTCAGCATTTCTGTCCGTTTCTTCTTTACTGGATGAGAGGATATGGGCTTTGAAGTTGGGCTAGTCTAACTTTAAATTCTGATTCAGCCACTTGCCAACCATGTGTCTTGGGCATGCCACTAAACGCTTAAAAGACGGTTTCTTTTCCCAGGTTCTAGTGATATCTTCCTAAGGCGAGACTTATTTGTGTTTGGCACATAACTGATGCTTAAGAAAAAGAAAAATTGGTTGAGTGTTGACTGAAATTAAACCCTTCATTGGCTCCCCATTGCTCTGCGATAAGAACTGCTTTATCTTAACTGGGCTAGAAAGCCTTACGTGGTCCAGACTCTACTTTTCACTCCAGTCTCTTCTTGCAGCATGGATCTCTTATGCCTTTGGCTCCAGTAATATTGGCCTTCTTTCTGTCCTTCTTCACCTTCGTTTTACCGAGGGCCTTTGCATGGGCTACTTCTTATGTCTAGAATGTCCCCACTTGCCCTCCTTGGCAAGTTAACTCTTAGTCACCTTTCAGAACTCAGTTTATATGCCTCTACTCCAGAGAAGCCTTCTTTGACCTCTAGACTAAGTGTAGGGATTGTAAGCAGGAGTACTGAAAGATTCCTGATGATCAGCGCCAAAAAACCTTGAAGAACTGAAAAGATAATGTTTAAATTAGGTAGTGATATTGCTAGGATGAAACCATCTTACTTCTGGCTAAATCTTTGTTCAAGCTGTCACACACACCAATACCTTTTTAGAGTGTGGTGTTTTTTTTTGGATAGAAACTGAAGAAGGGGTTGGACTTCATGTTTGAGTTAATGTGAAGTGGACCACATGCAGGATGTATGAGACAGAAAGATGATCCATAATCTGGATGAATGCTGATCCATAATCTGAATCAGGAATTCAGGGCTGTGGATCACCATGGGAGTACTAGCCTTCTGGAAATTTGCAGGAAAATATTCAGAGAAGGGTTTGGACCTCTCCACTGTGTGGAATTGGAGGTAACTAGATGGCAATATCCAGGATTATATGAGTTTCAATTTATAAGCATCAGGCCTAAACAATGTGAATGTTACTTTCATCTCTCCATCTCAGCTCCTTTCTAGACAAATTTAAGCAAGTTATCCAGAAATTTTATTCATTAACCACTAAGATTAACTACCCAAGATGGTGCTAGTGGCAGTAGATACTATAGAGTAGAAGGTGAGACAAAATTTTTGTTACCCAGGTACTTGAGGTTGAGACGGGGAGGTAAGTTCATCCTGCCTTGCCTTAGGCAGTTCATCCTTGCCAGAAGGCAAGGCAGGATGAACTCAAAGGCTAAGTGGTATGGCTCAGACTATGAGAGCTGTGGAGTTGCTTGGTTAGTGGATACCTGCTGTTTTTTTTTTTTCTGCCTTCCAAATATTCAACTGCTCTCTCAATAGGACAATGAATTCAACTGGACAATATATAAGTTGGACAATATTTAACTGCTCTCATAATAAGGCAATGAGTTAGTCAATGTAAGTAATGCTATAAAAACAGTCCCCAAATTTCAGTGATTTAATCTAACAACGATTTGTTTCTTGCGTATGTTGCAGTCCACTGTGGATCAGCTAGAGTTGGAGGAGTAAGGTGTTCTACTCCATTTCTGAACTGTCATTCAGGAATTCAGGCTCTTTCCTCCTAGTGGCTCTGTCTCTTCAGGCCTCAGAGATCTCTGTTGGGTCCTCTGTATCCAGCTGGCCAACAGATGAAAAAAGAGTGTGTGAATGATCCCCTGATCTTAGTTGCCTCCATCTAGTAGTGGCATATCACTTCCACTCATATGCCAATGGTAAAGACTGGTCTTGTGGCATCACCTTAATGCAAGGAAGGTGGAAAATGTGGTTTAGCTGAGGAGCCATGAAGAGGAGCTGGGTCTAGTGAGCATCCAAAGTTTAAATAATCCCTGCCATAGTCCAAGAGGTGGAAATGGCATAATTATATAAGGAACTTTTTAAACAGAGAGCATGTCAAAGTCTGGGTGCAGTAATAAAACTTTTCAATACATTTTGCTTCATAAGAGGCAAATTGAGAACACAAATCAGATGGTAAAGGCATTAAATCTACTTAATAGCTCTGCATCTGATGTTAAAAGGATCCCATCAAACCCCTTTCATTAACATTTTAGCGTTTATTTGTAGACATAATTGTGTGCCTGTTTAGGGGGGGAAAGCAGCCTCTTCTAAATGGGCTTCTGGACCAACCTGAGTTCTAAACCCCTTTTATTGTTGGACTAGCTTTGGGGAAGCTGAAGTTCCTCAAACCAGATTCAGGAGCTTTGAGGACATCTTCAATGTAAACTTTCTGGAGGAGAAGGGAACCAAACCACAGGAAAGTATCGCGTAAAGGTAAGGGCATGTGTATTTTGTAATTTTTTTTTTTTTTTTTTTTTTAGAGGAACGATCAGGTATTCAATTGAAGGGATAAATTTCAAGCACAAAAGTGTCAGTTATTGTGGATATAAAAATGAATACTTCTTATTTCTAATCCTGACAAGAGAATAATAATTTTGAGTAACGTTCAAATAAACGGCGTTAGAGTAGGCTAAAATAGCATGGTTAACCAGGTTTTACATCCTCAAGCAAAACGTAAGAAGCATCGTTCTCCTCTTTGTGACTGAGCTAGAATAGAGTATTTGAGGAGAAGCATAAGCGAGCACTGTAAGAAGGTAGGTGAGCAAGAGAGGAATTTCACAGATGGTTTATAAACTGAACATATGTTTTTCAAAAGAATACTGACATCTTGGGATAAAAATCTTATATTTTAGTTGTTTATAATCATATGTGATTGTTTGAAAGAATATCACCAATACAGCCTTGAAATATGAGATTTCTTTTAATTAACGTCCTCATGAACCTTATCACCAGGTTCAATGTGATTTTTTTTCTTGATATACTCACTCTTTTGCCTGAGGCTGTCTACAGGAGGCCATGTCCCAACTTTCCCATAAAAATGACTTCCACATTCCACATCCCAATTACTCTGAAGGACCTGCCCAAGATGCCTATAAAATCCTACTACAGTCTACACCACCTTCTAACTAATATTCTACATGTGTTTTTGATCATTGAATCAGATTTTCAAAAGTCAGAATGGTTTTCCACATGGAATTTGAGTAAACATATAAACCTTTGTTATTTATATACATGGTTCAAAAAGTAATATGAGGCCAAAGTTGTAGAAAGAGCATTGGACTTAGAGTTGGTTGAGCTCAATTGACATTGGTAAGGTTAGCTTATCTTTTTGAGATTCAATTTCCTGATTTGTAGTTACCTACAGGATTATTGTGAGACTTATATGAGCTAATGAATGCCAAGGGCTCACATAGTGAGGGGTTTATAGTAGATGCTTAGGAGATAAACTTGTCCTTGCCTTTATTCAGTGCTTTTAGGTGCCAAGGAAGCAACACACTCAGGTTAAACCATTATTGGGAGTGTGTTTTTTTTTTTGGTTACAATTGACAGAGTGCTTAAACAAAACTGATTTAAACAATATAAGAAATTTATTGTCTCATTTATGTGAAAATTCCAAAAGTGGGACATGAGGCATGGTTTTAATCCAGAGGTTCAGAATGTCATTGTGGGGACAGAGCCAAGATTGCAGTTTCCAGACTCTCGGCCTCACGTGGAAAGGTGCTGGCTCAGGTAGTAAATGGCCATCAACTGTGATTGGATGGCCATCAGCTGTGGCTAGTTGTCCGTCAGCTGTAACCAGTGAGCTATTGGGCACTAATATAACTGCTGTGGCTACGCTAGCAGAAAGAATGGGGGCTAGCAAGAAGATGGTGGCTCAGCTAGCAAGCGCGGATTGCAGTTAGCACGGCGGATTGCAGCTAGCAGGGGAGTCGGTCAGTTGGCAGAAAAGCGGACAGCAGGTCACATGTCGTGTGAATCCAATCTCCAGCGAGACTATAGTGGTGTGACTCCCCTACCTATGGCTCCGTGGGTGTTCCTTTTTGGCCTCACCATATCCTGTGTTCTTATGTGGGGAGCTGTAGCTGAGACCCCATGTGACACCCTGCATGACAGTCATCAAGGTTTTATGTGTATTTCTCTGTGACCCTTCCTCCTTCATGTTTCGGCTTCATCCTCAGGTTTGCTTATCTCATATCACATGGCTGCCTGCTGCCCCAGGGCTATTGTTTCCTCATTCATATCCAGGGGAAATACAACTTCTCTAGCCCCAAACATCAAACAATAGTTATAAACTTCCCTCTGGTTAGACCAGTTTAGGTCATGGGCCCATCACTGAACTGATCGCTGTGACTAGGGAAATCTGATTCATTGACTGGCTTACGTCAATCAGAGCTAACTTCTGGAACTGAGGCATAGAGTGAAAACTTCTCAATTCACAAAGCTGAGGATTTTTTTTTGTCTTTTTAAGAATGGGGGAGAGGAATGGATATTGAGGAGAGGATCCATTGGCAAATTCACTCCTTTGGTTTCTTCCTTTTTCCCCATATATATACCTTCAAAAGTTCATGCTTTCATGAACAATATGCATCTCTTTTTCAAAAGGAGATGTCCCAAGTCTCATCTTGAGCTTCAGATCCAGAATCTATGGCTCTTTCTCTAGATCAGTTTTTAAATGGAACTCTTTTGATTAGAAGTCTGGTAACTTATGGCAAAATAATACTATCCTCTCCTATGGAAGAGCCTGCAAGTAGTCCCTATTGTCCAATCTCCCAATCATCCCCTTAATAATAGAACTTCTGAGTTTTAACTAGGCACATGGCTACTATGTTATATGGAGCAAACAATGTCCAGTCTCTCAGCCTCAAGCTGGATTCAGAAAAGAAAGAGACACTCAAGATCTAATTGTGAACATTTGCTGGATACTGGAGTGCTCCAAAGAATATCAGAAGAAGGTTAGTCTAGCTTTACAGGCTACAGAAAGCCTTTGACTAAATGGGTCATGAAAAGCTACGGTTGCTCTGGAAGAAATGGGCATGCTTTAGCATCTGATCATCCTGATGCATAATCTGTATTGTGAACAGAAAGCCATTGTCAGGAGAGAATGTGGAAAGACAGTGGTTTCCTATGGGCAAAGGAGTTTCCTATAGACAAAGGTGCATTTTATCTCCTTATTTGTTTAATCTGTATGCAGAACATATATGAAAACTTGAGCTTGACGCAGAGTAAGGAGGAGTGAAAGTTGGAAGAAACATCAATAACTTAAAATGTGTAGATGACACTATCCTATCGGCAGAAAATAGCAATGATTTGAAATGACTTCTGGTGAAAGTGAAAGAAAGAAATGCCAAAGCAGGACTGCATTTGAACATCAAGAAGACAAAAATTATGACAATAGAAGAAATACACAACTTTAACTTAGACAATGAAGACATCAAAATTGTTAACAAATTTTGTTTACCTTGGTTTAGTCATCAATTCAAATGGAAACTGCAGCCAAAAAATCAAGAGAATGCTGAGACTCAAAATGGCAGCACTGGAAGAATTAAGAAATTACCAAGAACAAAGGTATGTCCTTAGAGACCCTTGGACTTAGAGACTCTTAGCCTTCTAAGGTCATTCATAACCTCATATTTCCAATTACTATGTACAGATGTGAAAGTTGGACAGTGAAGAGGGCTGATAGGAAGAAAAATTTATTCTTTTGAAATATGGTGTTTGAAGAGAGCTCTACAGATACCCTGGGCCACCAGAGAGATGAACAAGTGGGTCCTAGAGCAAATTAAGCCTGAAACATCCTTGGAGGCAAAATGACAAAAACTGAAGCTGTTGTATTTGAATATATAATGAGAAGGCAAGGTTCTTCAGAAAAGACAATAATACTATGAAGAACAGAAAGCAGCAGGAAAAGAATAAGCAAAATATGAGATGGATTGATTCTGTAAAAGAAGCCCTAAGTATGAGTCTGCAGATGAACAAGGTTGTGAAGACAGGACATCGTGCACATCATTCATTCTTAAGGTCACCAGGAGTCAGAGCCAACTCAGTGGCATGTAACACACACACACACACACACACACACACAAACACACACATCACGGCTGCTACTTTTTCCAGCCTTCCTTACACTTAGGAGTGGCCATGAGTTCAAATTCTCAGCAATGAAATGGAGCAAAAGTCACATGTGCCACTTCCCTATTACATCCTTAAAATATATTGTTTGTCCTCTATTTCCACTCAGTCTTCCTTCATGATAGCAAGAATACTATGTAGTGGTGAACCAGTCAGAAAAAGGAGCACACAACCTCTGGCGTAGTTTCTTAAAACATCAATATTACCTGGGAGCTCATTAGAAATGCATAGTTTTGGGTTCTACTCAAATCTACTGATTCAGAAACCTTGGGACTTAGACCAAGACATGTGTGTTTTTTGTTTAAATTAATAAATACTTATATAAAGATTGCTAATTTATATGGTGACGTAAAAAAAGTGAAATTTAATAATCTAGAATTATTGTGGGATTTGTAAGCAGTGAGTATGGGTGAAGACAATACCCTGTTTCTAAAATACTTTTTAACATTGCCAAATTCATTCACACTTAGTAGAACAATATAGTAGAAATTTCTGCTTTAATCTGTAATGGAAGAGTTTGTAGCAGAACAAAATTTTTACCAAGAAAATCTTCAAAAGTTAGATAAAATAAAAAAGACAATTTGTATGAAAGCATCAGGGAGTTATTGAGGCAGCCAGGCTCAAGAAATCTGCATTTTAACAAAAGCTCTCCAGATTACTCTGATACACGCTTAAGTTTGAAAACCACTGCCAGGTGTGATTTGTATCCTTGCCTTTCAAACACTTGGCAATATTTGGGATTGTCAAAGTATGGGAAGTGAGGAGGTGGTGCTTCTGGCATCTAGGGGGTAGGGGACAGAAACGCAATAATTGTGTGTAGGAACACATATTACAATGTGCTACACAATCCCCTACAGCAAAAATTTATGTGGTCTCAAATGGCAATTGGGCTAAGGTTGAGAAACTCCTCTCTAGGAGATGGTAGAATAAGTAAATTGAAGAGCAGTGGGTCCCTGGCTAACCTTGCAGAGCAGAACCTTCTACTTGCCCTGGACTGTCCTCCTGCCCTCCTACCTCTGCACTGTCCAACACAGTAACCACTAGCCACGTGTGGCTGTTGAGCACTTGAAATGCGGCTGGTCTGAGTTGAGGTGGGTTACAAATAAGAGCAGACAAAAGAATGTAAAATATCTCAGTGATGTTTTATATTGACTACATGTTGAAATGATAGTATTTTTAAACATATTAGGTTAAATGAAATATGTTAAAAAAATTAATTTCATCTGTTTCTTTTTTTCAGTGTGGTTCCTAGAGAATTTTAAATTACAAGTGTGACTTGCATTATATTTCTATTGGACAACGCTGCTCTATTTCTCTCACATGAAAGAGAAATAAACTTCTGTCTTCTTTGAGCCACTGAATTTTTAGATCTTTTTGTTGCAGCAGCTAAGCCTGGATGTCTTTCTAATAAACACGTTAAATATAGAATGGTGGAGGATAACTGCAAGGAAAAGTTTTATTTGAAGAAGTGGACAATGAAAAACAATACCTAGTGGTCGCTGGTTCATTGCCTATATCACAATGTGCTTGACAGAGACAGTGCCTGCCTTGGCAATGCTTTGAGTTAGTTCCTTAGTCAGCCAATCTGGCAAACGCTGGTTGTGCTCTCTGGAAGATCTCTTTTGCCCACTGTCCTTCTAGACTCATCTGAGATGGATATTGTGTGTATACCCTTTTGGGGATCTGTACTCCTTTGGAGCCCATTAGTTTTTGGTGCAAATTTGGGGTCCTGGGACTTACCTTAAAAGTTGAGTAATTACAGGCTGTTGTCAGCCAAGCTTGGGTTTCTCAGGTTGAACCAAATTCTTTAAAAACTTAGAAGACTTCCTTTCTATTTGCCTCCCATCAATTCCATGAGCTGGTAATCAAAGCCAGAGTTCTCATCTAGTCATATCTGGGTCTGGGAATTCCTGTCTCTTAGCAATAGGTTTCAGTATTCTGCCCTGCCAAGATGACCAGGGATAAGGACATGGCCAAAATTCAACCACGCACGACTATTCAGCAGCCTGTGAGACAGTCAGCCCACAGAGGTACTTGGTACTGGGTGGTGAATGGACAAACTGCAGGGGTCTTCCCTGAGAGTTTCTGTTCAAGGCATATGGGAAGTCAGTTGGTCAGCAGTGGCAGAAGTAGGGGCAGCAGAAGTGGGGAGGTGGGAAGGTCGCTGCAATGACTGAGTATTTGACTAGAAAACAGTAGCCCCTGCTGCTGAGGGGCAAAAAGGTCAATAGGCAGAAAAACTGTTTAGATCCTGAATAAGGCTCCACCTTTTAAATATCATCTGGGCTCCATAAAGCCTAGTAGTGTAGCCAGCATGGTAGGTTTCCTGACTGAGAACAGTGACCTATCTATGTAAGAAATCCTTTATACGATTTCTTTCTTGGGCTACACACCACCATCCTAAGAGAGCATTGCAGCAATGGGTTCCTGCTGTGTGTCTGAAATGCACCCCATTTCTGGTGAGTATTTGTCAGGCACTCTGGGTCCCCTTGCTTTGGAATGAGCAGAAGAAAACTCCCCTCTTAGATTTGTGAGTACATTTTTCTGGCAGAATAATGAGCCCCTCTTTCCATTAATCTTAATAGGCTTTGGGGCAAACAAAATCCATTTTCCCAAGGTCAGAATTATTCTTAAGTGGACTCTGGGAAATATTTTAACCTTTTTGTCACTCAGGCTAAAGAATTAAAATGCATTTCTGAAATTTTTTTTCTGGGGTTACTAGGAAGCCAGATTGAGGTGTGGCTACCTTTTGTATTTTTCTTTACAAAAACCTTGATGTCAGAGGACGTGGGCCCTTCTTAGCTCTGGTTTGTGTTTGTATTTCTATGTATAGTACACATTCCCACTGGATATTTCTAGGAAATACAGAAGAAATGGCTTAATGATGACCTAAGAAAGATAAAAGTGTTTTTATGAAGCAAACAGGCCAAAACTGAAAAAAATAAGAATGACTATGCCACTGACATGCCTACCACTTTGGTTATAACCCTGGCAGCTGGGTTACTGGCTTTGTATTAGCATCTCAGACTAAATTCTTCTAATGTAAAACAGTGCATGGCAACCAAACTCCCATTTTCTCCCAGGTAGAGTGACATAGTAGGAGATGTCACTTTGAATATTCCCCAATGAGAAAGAGAGATGACAGATTCAGCTGCTGCATGGTTCACAGATGCAGGAAATTGATACGATACATGGTGTCATTTAGATTTAAAATGAGGGTACTTGAGTGTTCAGTGTAACTTGCAATAAATATATTAGATTTAAGCCTCAGTTTGAAGCTAACCATAACTGGACTCCTAACTATCTGGTTTAAATGACTGGTAACATAATGCATTTTATAATTTCTGGTCCATTAGTGCAATCAGGTCCCAATTAACATTCCAGTACCTGGCTGTAGCCAACTTACATGGAAATTTTGAAGTGGGAGCACACATTTGGGTAGACTGTGCTTTCAGGATAATGTTTGTCAAGTAGTTTGCACTGATTTTTTTTTTGGTGGAATTTATCTATATTTTCTTTCTTAATTATTAACATGGGCTGTTTGTATTTCCTGTCCAAAGATGCTCTCATTGTAATGCAAGGGAAATCCTTCTTAGGGCGTTAAGGTTCTTATCAATATCAGTCGAGGCTAAAATCTAAACTCCACTTCGATTCACTTCCATGCCTGAGTAGGAAGTGAAATTCTCTGCAGATCCACATTATGCAGACTCTCCTAGAAAACCCGTGCCAAGCACACATCATTCCTCCAACACAAATACAGCCTGCTCCTGTGGGGCCACTGTCCCTCTCAGGGAAAGCAGGCAGGTTCTTCTGAATCTGAACTCATGACTTGAAGGAGAAACATTAAAAGGAATCTGCGGCTCCACCCAGAAAGATCTGACAGACAGGGTCATCCTAGGCACGCTGTTCCCAAGCAACAGCTGTGAAACTGGCCAATGCTAGGCTTGAGAAGAGGTAAGTTTTGCTAGAGGCTGACATCACAGCCCTACCCATAGCCTTGCCAGGCTGTAGAAAGTGATTTTATTCTTCTTCTTATTTTTAGTTTCAGGTGTACAAAACAATGTAATAGACATTTACACCCCTCACAAAGTGACACCCCTCCCCACACACAATCTACTACTGACATCAAACATAGCTGTTACAATTCCATTGACTATATTTCCTGTGTTGTACTCCACCTTCCATGACTATATATACCAGGGGTGCCAAAAAATGTATACAAGTGGACACTTTGGTCAATGTTGCTCAAGCAGTAGTTCGCCATAATCAGAAGTGTCTGGATGCTGATGGAACCACTTTGAGCACCTCTTCTAACTGCAGAAGTCAAACGTCACTTCTATTCATCTTTTGTTATTGGTATATATTATTGCAATTTTAATATAGTTGTCCTTTCTTACAATGTGTATACATCGTTTGGCATGCTCTGTATATCTATTTAATTGTAGCTGACATTCGATATTATTCAAGTTCAGCTTCAGGTGTATAGTGCAGTGGGCAGGAATCTACACCGTCCATGAAGTGTTCTTCCTAATAAGTCCAGGGCCCATCTGGCACCCTACATAATCTTGACAGCATTATTGACTATATTCCTGAAACTGTATTTCATATCCCCATGGTTATATTGTGACTACTAATTTGTACTTTCTAATTCCTTTACCTTCTTCCCCATACCCATCCCCCTTCCATTTAGCAACCATCAGATTTTTTCCCTTTATATCTCTGAGTTTATTTCTGTTTTGTTTGTTCATTTATTCTATTCTTTAGATTCCACATATAACTGACATTATATGGTACTTGTCTTTCTCCATCTGACTTATTTCACTTAGCATAATGTTCTCTAGGTCCATCCATGTCATTGCAAATGGTAAGATTTCATTCTTCTTTATGGCTGAGTAATACTCCATTGTATAAATGTACCAGTTTCTTTTTCTTTTTTTTTTAGTTTAAAGTTTTTCAACTTTATTGATCTTTTCAAAGAACTATGTTTTTGTTTTATTAGTAGTGTTTATTGTTTTTCTTTCTTTTTAAAAATTTATTGGGGTGACAATTGTTAGTAAAATTACATAGATTTCAGTTGTACAATTCTGTATTACATCATCTATAAATCCCATTGTGTGTTCACTACCCAGAGTCAGTTCTCCTTCCATCACCATATATTTGATCCCTCTTACCCTCATCTCCCACCCCCCACCCCCTTACCCTCTGATAACTGTACCAGTTTTTTGATCCAATCATTTATCGATGGGCATTTCTGTTGTTTCCATATCTTGGCTATTGTGAAACATAGGGGTGCATATATTTGTTTTCGAATTAGTGTTTTGGACTTCTTGGATAAATACCCAGGAGTGGAATTATTAGGTCATAGGTAGTTCCATTTTTAATTTTTGAAAAACCTTCACAATGTTTTCCACAGTGGCTGCACCAATCTGCAATCACACCAACCATGAACGAGGGTTCCCTTTTTCCACATCCTCACCAGAAATTGTTGTTTGTTGATTTATCGATGATAGCCATTCTGACCAGGGTGAGGTGGTATCTTATTGTGGTTTTTATTTGCATTTCTTTAATGATTAGTAACTTTGAGCATTTTTCCACATATCTGTTGGCCATCTGTATGTCCTCTTTAGAGAAATGTCTCTTCATGTCCTCTGCCCATTTTTTAATTGCATTGTTTGTTTTTTAGGTGTTGAGTTTTATGAGTTTTTAAAATAAATTTCAGATATTAACCCCTTATCAGATGTATCATTGATAAATATATTCTCCCATTCAGTAGGATGCCTTTTTGTTTTAGTGATGGTTTCCTTTGCTGTGAAAAACTTTTAAGTTTGATGTTGTCCCATGTTTATTTATTTTTTGTTTGTTTCCCTTGCCCAAGGGGATATATCAGTAAAAATATGACTAAGGGTAATGTCTGCAAATTTACTTCCTTTATTTCCTTCTAGGAGTTTTATGGTTTGGTGACTTACATTTAAGCCTTTAATCCATTTTGAATTTATTCTTGTATATGGTGTAAGAAGATGGTCCAGCTTCATTTTTTTTTTTGCATGTGTCTGACCAGTTTTCCCAGCATCTTTATTGAATAGACTGTCTTGACCCCAATGTATATTCTTGCTTCCATTGTCATATATTAAATGACCATATACTCATGGATTTATTTCTGGGCTCTCTATTCTGTTCCATTGATTTATGTGTCTGTTTTATGCTAACACTATGCTGTTTTGATTACTATAGACCTGTAGTATGATTAGATGTCAGGTAATGTGATATTTCCCACTTTATCCTTATTTCTCAAGATTGCCATGGCTATTAGGGGTCTTTTATGGTTCCATATAAATTTTAGGATTATATGTTCTAATTCTGTGAAAAATGTCATTGGTAATTTGATAGGGATTGTGTTGAACCTATATATTGCCTTAGGTAGTGTGGACATTTTAACTACATTAATTCTTCTTATCCATGAGCATGGTATATGTTTCCATTTATTTGTATCTTCTTTAATTTCTTTCTTCAATGTCTTATAATTTTCTGAGTACAGGTCTTTTACTTCCTTGATTAAATTTATTCCTATGTATTTTATTGTTTTTGAAGCAATTGTAAATGGGAATGTTTTCTTAATTTATCCTTCTTATAGTTATTGGTGTATACAAGTGCAACTGACTTCTGAATATTAATTTTGTATCCTGCTACTTTACTAAATTCATTTACCAGTTCTAATAGATTTTTGGCAGAATCTTTGGGGTTCTCTATATATAGTATTGTGTCACCTGCATACAATGAAACTTTTACTTCCTCCTTTCCAGTTTGGATGCCTTTTATTTCTCTTTCTTGTCTGATTGATGTGGCTAGAACTTCCAGAACTATGTTCCAGAAAAGTGGTGAAAGTTAGTGACCTTGTCTTGTTCCTAATCATAAGAGAAATGCTTTTCGCTTTTCCCCACTGGGTATGATGTTAGCTATGGGTTTACTATTTATGGCCTTTATTATGTTGAGATATGATCCCTCTATTCCCACTTTGCTGACAGATTTTATCATAAATTGCTGCTGGATTTTGTTGAATGCTTTTTCTGCATCTATTGATATGACGATATGATTTTTGTTTTTCATTTTGTTAATGTGGTGTACCACATTAATTGATTTGTAAATATTTCACGAACCTTGCAAACCCACTTGGTTGTGATGTATGACTTTTTAATGTATTGCTGAATTTGATTTGCTAATATTTTGTTCACGATTTTTGTGTCCATGTTCATTAGAAATATTGGCCTATAATTTTATTTTTGTTTTGTAATGTCATTGTCTGATTTTGGGATCAGAGTGATAGTAGCCTCACAAAATGAGCTTGGGAGACTTCCCTCCTGGATTTTTTGGAATACTTTGAGAAGAATAGGTGAAAATTCTTTTTTGAATGTTTGATACAATTCACTTGTAAAGTCATCTGGTTCAGGGCTTTTGTTAGTTGGGAACTTGTTGATTACTGATTCAATTTTGTTGGTAGTAATCAGTCTGTTAAGATTTTCTGTTTTTTCTTGATTCAGCCTTGGAAGATTGCTTGCTTCTAGAAATTTATCTATTTTTTTCCAGATTGTCTAATTTATTGGTATAGAGTTGCTCATAGTATTTTTTATT
The DNA here is from genome assembly GCF_964194185.1 of Rhinolophus hipposideros. Classification (NCBI taxonomy): domain Eukaryota; kingdom Metazoa; phylum Chordata; class Mammalia; order Chiroptera; family Rhinolophidae; genus Rhinolophus; species Rhinolophus hipposideros. The sequence continues at coordinate 36,320,740 of NC_138059.1, forward strand.
TTTTATTTTTTATTTTTTATTTTTTGTAGTTCTGTGGTGTCTGTTGTCACTTCTGTTTCATTTCTGATTTTTAATTTGTGTCCTCCCTCTCTTTTCTTTTGATGAGTTGGCTATAGGCTTGTCAATTTAGTTTGTCTTTTCAAAGAACCATCTCTTGGTTTCATTGATCTTTTGTATTGTGATTTTGGTCTCTTTTTCATTTTTCACTCCGATCTTTATTACTTTCTTTCTTGTACACCCTTTGGGCTTATTTTGCTGTTCTTTTTCCAGTTTCCTTATGTGTAAAAATAGACTGTTGATTTGAGATTTTTCTTGTTTCTTTAGGTAGGCCTGAATTGCTATGAATTTCCCTCTTAGGACTGCCTTTCCTGCATCCGATAGATTTCCGTTCATTGTGTTTTCATTTTTGTTTGTCTCAAGGTATCTTTTGATTTCTTCCTTAATTTTATTGTTGACTCATTCATTATTTAGTAACATATTATTCAGCTTCCATGTGTTTGTGTGTTTTCCAGTTTTCTTTTTGTAATTGATTTTTACTTCCATAGCAGTGTGATCAGAGAAGATGCTTGATATGATTTCAATCTTCTTAAATTTATTTAGACTTGTTTTGTGGCCTAGCATGTGGTCTATCTTGAAAATGTTCCATGCACCCTTGAGAAGAATGTATATTCTGCTGTTTTGGGGTGAAATGCTCTAAAAATATTGATTAAATCCAACTGGTCTAATTGTCATTTAAGGCCACTGTTTCTGTATTGATTTTCTGTCTGGAGGATCTGTCCATTGTTGTCAGTAGGGTGTTGAAGTCCCCTACTATGTTAGTGTTATTGTTGATCTCTCTCTTTATGTTGGTCAATATCTGTTCTGTATATTTAGGTGCTCTTATGTGGGTACATAGATGTTTACTATGGTTATGTCTTCTTGTTGGATCAATCCCTTTATTATTACAAGGCCTGAAAATTAAGTTCATGAACTTGTTGCAACAATGTTGCTAAACTTTTTTGATATCAGAGTGATTATTCATTATGAATTTGTACCAAGTGGAGAAACAGTTAATTGTTTACTATTTGGAAGTGCTGAAAAGGTTGTGTGAAAATCTTAGATGACCTGAACTTTTCGACAACAATTCATGGCTCTTGCATCAGGACAATGCAGCAGCTCACATGGCACTGTCTGTGAGGGAGTTTTTAGTCAATAACTGTATTGGAACACCCCCCTTACTCACCTGATCTGGCCCTCAATGATTTCTTTTGTTACCCGAAGATATAGGAAATGTTGAAAGCAAAATATTTTGATGACATTCAAGCCATCAAGGGTAATACGATGAGAGGTCTGATGGCCATTCCAGAAAAAAGTTTCAAAATTGCTTTGAAGGGTCAAAATTGCTTTTGAAGCATCAGTACATAGCTTCCCAAGGGGAGTACTTCAAAGGTGACTTTAGTGATATTCAGCAATGAGGTATGTAGCACTTTTTCTAGGATGAGTTGCAAATTTAATTGACAGACCTCGTATTTAATGTCTTTCTTAGTCTTTTATTATAGTCTTCGTTTTAAAATTTATTTTGTCTGATACAACTATTGCTACCACAACTTTTCTCATTTCCATTTGCATGAAATATCTTATCCCATCCCTTTACTTTCAGTCTCTGTGAGTCTTTTCATCTGAGGTCGGTCTCTTGTGAACAGCATATGCGCGGGTCTTGTTTTCTTGTCCACTGTTACCTATGATTTTGATTAGAGCTTTTAATCCATTTATATTTAAAGTGATTATTGATAGGTACATAGTTATTGCCATTTTATTATTTGTATTTCTGATCTTCATTAGTTCGTTTGTTTTCATCATTCTTTTGCTTGAAGAAGCCCTTTTAACATTTCCTACAATACTGGCTTGGTGGTAATGGATTTCTTTCTTTTTTTTTCAGAGCACAAGAAAAATGTCTTGTAATTTATCATCACATACACATTTCTGTAACAGAAATTATAGGGTGATTAATAAAAGACATCCAAGCATAAAAATATATTACATTAAGATAAACTTTAGTGATGTCTTGGAATAGAAATGCAAGTCAATTAAAAAACGTAAATTTCCAAATGTTAAAAAAAAGCTGTGTATTTCAAAGAATAGGTAGTATTGGATATCTGATGCCACTTTTTTTCTTCTTTTTTTAAAAAATTTATTGGGGTGACAATTGTTAGTTAAATTATATAGATTTCAGGTGTACAATTCTGTATTACATCATCTATAAATCCCATTGTGTATTCAACACCCAGAGTCAGCGCTTCTTCCATCACCGTATATTTGTTCCCCTTTACCCTCATCTAACATCTCTCTCCTCTTTACCCTCTGGTAACCACTAAATTATTGTCTGTGTCTATGAGTTTTTGTTTTTCATTTGTCTTGTTCTTTTGTTGTTTTTGGTTTATATACCACATATCAGTGAAATCATATGGTTCTCTGCTTTTTCTGTCTGACATATTGCGCTTAGCATTATAATCTCAAGATCCATCCATGTTGTCACAAATGGTCCTATTTCATCTTTTCTTACCTCCAAATAGTACTCCATTATGTATATATGCCACAACTTCTTTATCCATTCATTTATCAAAGGACATTTTGGTTGTTTCCATGTCTTGGCCACCATAAATAAAGCTGCAATGAACATTGGAACACACGTGTCTTTATGAATAAATGTTCTCAGATATTTTGGATAGATACCCAGGAGAGGGATTGCTGGGTCATATGGTAATTCTATTCATAATTTTTTGAGGAAACTCCACACTGCCTTCCATAGTGGCTGCACCAGTTTGCATTCCCACCAAGAGTGTATGAGGGTTGCTTTTTCTCCACAGCCTTTCCAACACTTGTTACTATTTGTCTTATTGATGACAGTCATTCTAAATGGGGTGAGGTGGTATCTTATTGTGGTTTTTATTTGCATTTCTCTGATGATAAGTGATATTGAACATTTTTTCACATGTCTATTTGCCATTTGTATGTCCTCTTTGGAGAAATGTCTCTTCAGGTCCTCTGCCCAGTTTTCAATTGGGTTGTTTGTTTTTTTGTTGTTGAGTTACATGAGTTCCTTGTATATTTTGGATATTAGCCCCTTATTGGAGGCACTGTTTGCAAAAATCTTCTCCCATTCATTTGGTTGTCTGTTTATTTTGTCGATGATTTCTTATGCTGTGCAGAAGCTTTTAAGTTTGATATAGTCCCATTCATTTATTTTAGCTTTCACTTCCATTGCCTTTGGAGTCAAATTCATAAAATGCTCTTTGAACCCAAGGTCTATAAGTTTGTACCTATGTTTTGTTCTATGCAGTTTATTGTTTCAGGTCTTATGCTTAAGTCTTTGATCCATTTTGAATTAATTTTGGTACATGGTGACAGATAGCAGTCCAGTTAAATTTTTTTGCACGTGGCTTTCCAATTCTCCCAGCACCATTTATTGAAGAGGCTGTCTTTTCTCCATTGTATGTTTTTGGCTTCTTTGTAAAAAATTATCTGTCAATATATATTTGGTTTTATTTCTGATTCTCAATTGTATCCCATTGGTCTACATGTCTGTTTTTCTGCCAATACCATGCTGTTTTGATTATTGTTGCCCTGTAGTTCAAGCTAAAGTCAGGGAGTGTGATATCTCCAGTATTGTTCTTTTATCTTAAGATTGCTTTGTCTATTCGGGGTCTTTTGTGGTTCCAAACAAATCTGATGATTTTTTTGTGCCTTTACTTTAAAAAATGCCATTGGGATTTTGATGGGGATTGCATTAAATCTGTATATTGCTTTGGACAATGTGGCCATTTCAACTAAGTTAATTCTTCCAATCCATCAGCACGGAATGTCTTTGCATTTCTTTGTGTCTTCTTCAATTTCTTTTAAAAGTGTCTTATAGTTTTCAGCACATAGGTCTTTCACCTCTTTGGTTAAGTTTATTCCTAAGTATTTTATTCTTTTTGCTGCAATTGCAATAGAAATTGTATTTTTTATTTCTTTTTCTGAGATTTCATTGGTAGTATATAAGAATGCAATGGAGTTTTGTATGTTGATTTTGTAGCTGGCAACTTTACTCTATTCGTTGATTGTTTCCAATAGCTTTTTGGTGGAGTCTTTAGGGTTTTCTATATATAGGTTTTCTCTCTCTCTCTCTATCTCTCTCTCTATATATATATCATGTCATCTGCAAAGAGTGACAGTTTAACTTCTTTATTCCCAATTTAGATGCCGTTTATTTGTTTCTCCTCCCTGATTGCTCTGGTGAGGACTTCCAACACTATGTTGAAAAGCAGAGGTGATAGGGAACAGCCCTGTCGTGTTTCTGAATGTAGAGCAAAGGGCTTCAGTTTTTCATCATGAATTATGGTATTAGCTGAGTATTTGTCATATATGGCCTTTATTATGTTAATGTATTTTCCTTCTATACCTATTTTATTAAGTGTTTTAATCATAAATGGATGTTGTATCTTGTCAAATGCTTTTTCTGCATCAATTGATATAATCATATGATTTTTGTCCTTTATTCTGTTTATGTGATGTAATACATTGATGGAGTTGCATATGTTGAACAATCCTTGTGCCCCTGGGGATGGACCCCACTTGGTCATGATGAATAATCTTTTTAATGCATTGTTGCTAGAATTTGCTAGAATTTTGTTTAGGATTTTTGCATCTGATTCGTCAGAGATATTGGTCTGTGATTCTCTTTATTTGTGCTGTCCTTACCAGGTTTTGGTATCAGGCTAATGTAGGCCTCCTACAATGAGTTAGGGAGTACTGTCTCTTCTTCAATTTTTTGGAAGAGTTTTAGCAGGATTTTTATTAGATCCACTTTGAAGGTTTGGTAGAATTCACTAGTGAATTTGTTCTTTTTCTAGTTCTTTAAGGTATAACGTGAGGTTATACATTTGGGACTTTTTTTGTGTGTCTTGAGATAGGCCTGCAATGATATAAATTTCCCTCTTAAAACTGCTTTCGCTGCATCCCAAAAACTTTGGTAGGGTGTATTTTCATGGTCATTTGTTTCTATGTATCTTTTGATCTCTCCTCTAATTTTTTCTATGACCAGGTCATTCTTTAATGGTATGTTGTTTAATCTCCACGTATTGGTTGTTTTTCCTGCTTTCCTTTTGCAGTTGATACCCAATTTCAAAGCCTTGTGATCAGAGAATATGCTTGGTATGTTTTCAATCTACTTAAATTTGCTGAGGTTCATTTTCTGTCCCAATATTTGGTCTATCCTTTAGAATGTTCATGTACACTAGAAAAAAACGTATAGTCTGATGTTTTAGGATGAAGTGCTCTATGTATGTCAATTATGTCCATTTTATCTATTGTGTCTTTTAGGGCTGCTATTTCATTATTTGTTTTCTGTTTCGATGATTTATCCATAACTGTCAATGATGTATTTAGGTTCCGTAGTATAATTGTGTTTTGGTCAATTTCTCCCTTTAGTTCTGTTAGTAGTTGCTTGTTAGTAGTTGATTGGGGGCATAAATATTGATGAGTGTTATGTCTTCTTCTTGTATAGTCACCTTTACCATTATGAAATGTCCATCTTTGTCTCTTGTTACCTTTTACCCTTTGAAGTCTGTTTCATATGATAGTAGTATGGCAATATCTGATTTTCTCTGGATACCATTTGCTTGCAGTGTCAATTTCCACCTTTTCACTTTGAGTCTATGCTTGTCCTTGTAGCTGAGATGTGTCTCTTGGGGAAACAGCATATGGTTGGGTTTGGTTTTTTGATCCAATCTGCTACTCTGTGCCTTTTTATTGGTGAGTTCAGTCCATTTACATGTAGGGTGATTATTGATATGTGAGGATTTCCTGTCATTCTATCTTTAGTTTTCTGGTAAGTCTGTGTCGCCATTGTTTCTTTGCCCTTTTCGTTTTCGTCTATTATTTCTGTGTAGTTGTATTCTATGATGTTTCCCTTTATTTCTTCCTTTATTACAGTATATATTTCAGTTCTGGATTTTTTTTGTGTGTGTGGTTACCCTTAAGTTTATGTAAAAGAAAGTTTGATATTTAGAGTATTCCATTTTCTTCATCAGGCCTACTTTCTCTGTTTCCATATTCCGGTTCAGGCGTTTACTCTCCCCCTTTTTATGTTTTGATTGTCACATATTTTCCCTGTTGATGGTGGTAGAATAGCCTCTTTCAGTATTTCTTGTAGGCAGGTCATGCATTAGAAAATTCCCTCAGCTTCCATATGTCTGGAAAAGTCTTTATTCCTCCTTCATGTCTAAAGGATATTTTTGCTGGATATATTATTCTTGGCTCATAATTTCTCTCTTTCAACAGTTTGAATATTTGGTTCCACTTCCTCCTGGCTTGTATAGTATCTGCTGAGAAATCTGATGGTAATCTAATGGGGTTTCCTTTGTAGGTTACCATCTTCTTTTCCCTGGCTGCCTTGAGGATTCTTTGTCGTTGATTTTAGACAGCTTCAATACAATGTGCCTTGGAGAAGGCCTGTTGGGATTGAGGTAATTAGGTGTTCCATTTTCTTCTTGGATTCGAGGATTCAGTTCTTTTCTACAAGTTTGGGAAGTTCTCATAGATTATTTGTTTGAATATACTCTGTGTTCCCTTCTTTCTTTTTTCTCCTTCTGGTATGTCCATTATTGTTGTATTGCTCTTTCTGATGGAGTCAGAAAGTTCTTGTATAGTTCTTTCATTTTGTTTAAGTCTCAAGTTTCTTTCTTCTTACATCAGTGTAATTTCCAGGTTTCTATTTTTGATGTCACTGATTCTATGCTCCTTCTGGTCAACTCTGC